>NC_058132.1:140269134-140385955 GCF_016433145.1 Gracilinanus agilis
GAGAGAGAGAGAGAGAGAGAGAGAGAGAGAGAGAGAGAGAGAGAGAGAGAGAGAGAGAGAGAGACCCTAATCTTCCTCTGGTGCCGGTGACTGCTACAATGCTGAGATGTTTTATTTCCCCTCGATTCCTCCCTGGCTCTCTCCCCCAGCCTTCTATCGTTGCCATAGTCACCGGGGCGCAATACGGCCGGTGCCGTGCGGGCCAGTTTCTGTACTGTACCGCCCCGGGCTGATTGTTTAAATCTGTATTATTCCACTGTTCTGAAGATTTACATTTTTAATGGCTCATTTATGTAATCCCATAAATAAAGTGGCAGAAAAAGCATCTCACACAAATGAGTGAATCGGGTCTGAAATAAAGCTCCCGAAGCAGGTCACTCAGGGTCTCAGCTGCGGGGCCTTGATTGGTATCGACGGTGTAGCCGCTGTGGCAATGGGCTTAGGACCACCCAGTCAGCTCCAAAATGGTGCATTACCAAGGAATAGTGGGATGGTGCTAGAGTTCAATCTCCCCTATTTAGCACAGAGCAGAGTTCTCCTGCAAAAACCATTTTAGTCGACCACTCATTTACCTTATTGCTTTGACAGCTGCACCTCTCCCGCAGCAAAGTTTCCATGATTAGCTTTTCCCCTACTAGCAGCTGATGTTGGTGGTTGTTTTTCTCCACACCCCCCCTCCTTCCTTCTTCTTAACCAATATATTCCTGGGGCTGCGAAATTCCCTCTAAAGAGTCTGTGAATTCAAGCACCTGCCCCAAGAATTTATTTGACACACTGAACAGTGAAATGGGAATATATATTAACAAGCCACTTTTATGTCTCCTTCCATCTTTCCCTTTCTTCCTGCCCTCTCCCTCTCAAAGGGGAAAAAAGCCTTAGGAAACCTTAGGTCCCTTGATGAAGCCTGAATTAATTTAAAAACAAAACCAGAAATGAAATCGGCTAAAATTATACTGCCCTCAGCCTGCTTCTATCACTCTTTTCTCTGAGTCACAGCACCAGTTTCAATGTGAAATAATGAGCTACTAAAACTCCACCCATGATAGATTATTTTTCTG
Organism: Gracilinanus agilis; assembly: GCF_016433145.1. Classification (NCBI taxonomy): domain Eukaryota; kingdom Metazoa; phylum Chordata; class Mammalia; order Didelphimorphia; family Didelphidae; genus Gracilinanus; species Gracilinanus agilis. Next base: position 140,270,193 of record NC_058132.1, read on the forward strand.
TGGCTCATTTAAAAAAAATCCTTTTTTATTGTATCATTTGGCTTTGAAACATATACCAAGGGATAAAAACGAACCACATTCCATATTTAGGAGCTGTGGTGTTTCCATGGCTAGTTTGCCAGCCTGCCCCTAGACTGTGCATGTAGAAGAAAGAAATATTGCTGTATATAAATGCTATCATGGAACCCAGAGTCCATGAACAAACAAACATCAGAGGTCCTTAAGTATATCACATGCCTATCCCTATATAATGCAACTTCCCAGAATATTACCCAAGCAACAGATGTGTCAAATCTCATTTTTATTGATGCTTTCTTGCTTGGTGGCTTTGAAAGATAAGGAGTGTAATCTTGTCTTGGAGACTTAGGAATTTGACTAAGAGGGCTTTTAAATTGAAAATGAAGCATGTTGGCTGGGAAAGGGGGGAGGACGTGGAAGAAAGGAGAATACTAAGAAAAATACTTCCTAAACCAGGTGCCTCAGAGTAGAAGATTCAACAATGAGAGAGAAGAAATATCAGTAGAATGGCCCCAGTCATTCTCAGGAGAAAATGACTGGAAAGGAGGAGAAGAAATGATTCCCATGGCTTTATCTGTCTACATTCCAATGCAAAAAGTCTGGTAATAAAATAAACTTGAAATTTTAATTCAATAAGATAAACACAGTTTCACAAATATTAACATTTGAGGGATTGACTCATGGCTAGCATATGGCAATGGAAGCCTAGATCTTGGTTTTTTTGTTGTTGTTTTTAATTTTTTAATTTTTTAGAACAATTTTCCATAGTTACATGATTCATTTTCTTTCTCTCCCCCCCCTCCAAACTCTCCCCCTTTCCTGCAGCCAACATGCAATTCCACTGGGTTTTACATGTATCATTAATCACCTAGATCTTGTTTTAGAAAGGAATAGATTGGGTAAAAGGTGTTTGAATGACATTGTGTGTCAAGATATACAGCTATTTGGGAAGCCATTTAATCTGAGGGGAGAGCATATGCTTAACATTTAAGAAAGAATTAAAGGAAGAAAACAGAGAAAGAGCATCTTGGTGGGAATGTACTATAGACAGCCCTGCTCAAAAGAAGAAAATTGTTGACAAATTCCTGATCTCAGTGATAAAATTGGCAGAGAAGCATACTGGGGTTCTGATGAGGATGTGGGCTTCAATATATCTGAATTTGCTAGAAGTCTCTCTAAAAGCAGAGCAGCTGGTAAATTCTTGATTTGATAAGCTGTTAACCCCAGGTCTTAGGAGTAAAAGAGACTAGGAGAACTGTTTGGCTGAATCTAATTCTGTCTGGACCTAGTTGATAAAATGGAAACAGTGAGAACTATAAGAGGGAGTAATTGCACTATAAGTTTAAAGAAGGCAAGGTAAGATGAGGCTGGTGTGTCAGATTTGACATAGACCCTAGATCACTGGTTCAAAAACTTTTTCTTTTTTACACTTTTGAGAAATTATTTAGGACTTCAAAGAGCCTTTGTTCATGTGGGTTACATCTAATAATATTTTCCATATTGGAAATTAATCCATCTTAATATTATGATATACATAGTTTTGACCTCTTAGACCTGTTGGTAGAGTCTTAAAAGCTCCAGGGGTCCCCAGAATACATTTTGAGAACTGTTGCCCTAGATTTTAGGAGAACTGACATCACAAAGCTAATAAAAAAGATAAGTAGGATCATGTGGACTGAGCTTCTGTCAGGGAAGTCCTTTCAAGAGTGATAGAAGGCTCTCAGTAAAGAATTTATGAGTGTTAAAAATGATTGATAAAAAATATATATTGACCACATAGATACAAAGACAAACTCTTTGTGGCACTCCCCTGGAGAGCATCCTAATCACTTCATTCATTTTTGGGGGTCTGGACATTCAATCAATTCTGAATCTACTTTACTATTACCTAGCTAGATCCTGCCATCTTCTTCATGTGTAAACCATGAAAAATTTTGTGAAATACCTTGCTGACACATATTCTATACTTATGCCACTTTCCTGATCTATCCATCAAGAAATCCTGTTTAAAAATAAAAGAAGATTAACCTAGCATGGTTATTCCTAATTCATGATGAGTTAATGCAGTTTCGTTCCCCCATTTTAAGCAATACAACATTACATAGATGAGATGCTAATAAAATTTTGGGGTAATGTAAAAGTTTGAGCAAGAGTCAATATGGTGAATGATAGAATTGTGTTCCAAAAAATTTTAGACAATTTTAGTCATGGTGGTGAACCTATGGCACATGTGCCAGAGGGGACACTCAGAGCCATCTCTGTGGACAAACACACTGTAGCTCCAGCACAGAGTTTGCTAGAGTTCATTACTAGAAAGCTGCTCCCCTCCCCGTCTCCATGCCGACCTGAGAACATTTCTCACATCACTTGCCCCTCTAAAAGGTTTACCGTCACTGGCTTAGAACAAGTCAAATCTTACTGACTGAAGTTTAAGCTGATAAATGCAAAGTTCAATACTTGTTTCTAAAATAAACCTACTACACAAATATAGAATGAGGAGCAAGGGATGGTTATTGAGAAACTCATGTAAAAGCAACTTGGAGTTTTAGTGAACTATAAACTCTATGTGAGTAAACAGTGTGATATGGCAACAATAACAACAAAAAATAGCTGACATCTAACTATCCCTTTAAGGCTTACAAAGTGATTTACATATGTTGTCAAATTTGATCTTCACAAAAAATTTTTAAGAAAGGATGTAAATAAGATCCTTCAGACCAGAAACTGTTTCATTTTTGTCCTTATACTCTCAATTTGTAGTACAGTACCCAGCACAAAGTAACTGCTTGATCATTAATCAATCAGCAGCTATTAAACATTCAATATATGTCAGAGACTACTAAGTGCTGGGGATGCAAATAGAGACACAACATTCTTTACTCTCCACATATATAGGGGGAAAGAAGTAACAAGTACAGGACATCCCAGTTGAAACAAGTTCAAGGATTTGATATGAAGCACAGAAGCAGATAGTGGACAGCAAGCCATAGCTGGAATACTTTGCTGGGAAAGCAGTGTCCCTACTCTTATGTACAGCTCCACAACCCCCCCCCCCAAATCAGATCTGTAGGGGAATTGTATATATTCAAGATACAGTAACCTTAGACTCGATGGCATACACAAATGATGGAGGATTGAGGTGACTGAGATGGACATTAAAGCTATCATTATATGCTCGTTTTATAGTTGAATAAATTGAAGCTGAGGGAAATTAAATTATTTTGTTTTTTTTTTAAATTATTACCATCTATCTTAGAATCTACAATACATATTATTCCAAGGCAGAAAAGCAGTAAGGGTTAGGTAATTGAGGTTAAGTGACTTGGCCAGAGGCACCCAGTTAGGAAGTGTTTGAAGACAGATTTGAACCCAGGACCTTCCATCTCCAGGCCTACCTCTCTATTCACTGAGTCACCTAGCTGCCAACAAATTAAGTGATTTTCTTGTCATCATGAAGCTCATAAACACTGATGGTAGCATTCAAACCAAGGTCTCTCTTGAATCCAAGTTCAGTACTTTTTTTCATTAAACCATACTTTCTCTTAGGTTTCATTAACAAAACCATATTGATTGTAAACTTCTTTAACAAAAAATTTAGGGGAATTGATTGATAGTCTCACCATACTATATACTCCATTTAGAAAACATCTCGTCTTTGTTTTACTACTTTAATACACTTATCATGTAACAAGGTATATGATCGCTATCTGTGTGGGTGTTTCATTCCCTTACCAGATAGCAAACTTCACAATAACCAGGGATCCTGACTCAGTCAAATTTTGTATCTTTTCCAGCCTTTAGTAAACTTCTTTGCACTTAACTAATCTTCTTAACATTTATTGATTGATTATTATTTTCTATTCTAGGTGCCATACTTTGGAAAGGACATTCACAGGTGTCAATAGAGATAAGTGCAAAGAACCATGAAAAGATTCAAAATCACGCCTGAAGCAATAGCAATCGGAAGAAATGAAGGTGTTTTAGCCTTGGAGAAAACAAGACTCAGAGAATATAGCAGATGTCTTTGACTATTTCAGGGGATGATGTAGGGATGAGGTACTGAATTTGTCTTCCTTGGATCTGGAGAGCAGAATTAGAATCAGTGATGGTAATTCACAGATGGACAGTTTTTGGCTTCATATAAGGAAATATTACTTAACAATTAGTTATACCCAAGTAGAATAGGTTGCTTTCCAAGGTAGTGAGCTACCAGTCTTTGGAGATGCTGAAACAGGTTGGATCTGTCTGCAAAAATATATCAGAAAGTACAATAGAGTTTGAGTTAGATGAGAATGTGGGTGAAATTAGTGTCAAGTTAGAGTCTGAGGTGAAATCTGGGTTAGGGTTAGAGTTAGTGGGGGAACAGCTGGGTTAAACCGACTGATCATATTAGCACTTCTTTCACGAACTACAGATAATTAGGGTATTTAGAAGAGTCAGCCAGCTAGCCAGTCAACAAGCATGTAAGAGCTTATTACATGCCCAGTAGGAGTAGTTAGATGGAGCAATGAATAATGACAGGACTGGAGTCAGGAAGACTCATCTTCCTGAGTTCAAATCTAGCCTCTGACACTAGCTGTATGATTTTGGGCAAGTCACTCAACCTTTTTTGCCTCAGTTTCCTCATCTGTCAAATGAGCTAGAGAAGGATATGGTAAACCACTCTATTATCTTTGCCAAGAAAACCCTAAAAGGGTCACAAAGAGTTGGACATGAATGAAAAACAACCAAACCACAACAAAAACATGTCAGATATTGGGCCAAATATTGGAGATACAAAGAAAGAAAAAAATAAAGTCCTCTTAAGGAGTTCATATTCTGATTAGGGAGACAACAATCTGAGCAACTATAGACATATATACATATAAGATACAGGGCAAGGAGAATGTAATCACAGAAGGAAGGCACTAGTAGAGGGGCAAACCAGGAAAGGCCTCTTGCAAAAGCTGAGATGATCTAAGTCTGGAGGAAAGTAGGAACTCCAAGAGGTAGAGATAAGGAGGGGGGCCCCTCTAGGTATGGGGGGCAATTAGTGTAAATGAATGAAGTGGAAGATGGAGTGTGAGGAGCAGTAAGCATAGCTATATTTTAGAGTGCATGAAAAGGAGATAAAAACTTGGTTAGACTGGTTTGTATGTGTTAGCAAAGGGACATAGAGTCAGAGGTGAGGATGATACAGAGCCTGGGCGAAGAATGGATACGACTGTGCATCATGTAAGTTAATTGGGAGAGTATTGTCATTTTTATCATATCAGCATGTGCCAGCTATGAACTCTAAATATTCCTCATTAAGTTGTTCTTTATTTCTTTAAGGGGAACTATGGAGATGAATTTTTAACAACAACAAAGAGGGTAGAGGCAATTGTAAGAGATAAAAAGATTACTTTGGTTACACGAAAAGCTTTTACATAAACAAAACTGATGAATCTAGGATAAGAAGGGAAGCAGTAGACTGGGGAAAATAGTCTTGGTATCAGATATCTTGAATAAGGGTTTGGTATTTAAGATATATAGGCAACTAACAGAATTATTTAAGTCCAGAGAGCCAGGTCGATGGATGGGAAGTCCTAGGTTCAAATCTGACCTCAGACACTTCCTTGCTATGTGATCCTGAGCAAGTCACTTATACCCCATTGCCTAGCTCTTACCACTCTTCTGCCTTGGAACCAATACTGAGTATTGATTCTAAGATGGAAGGTAAGAGTTTACAACAAAACAAAACAAAACAAAAAAGAAATATTTAAGTCCAAAAGTCAGTCCCCAATTTACAAAGAGTTTTTTAAAAAAAAAGAATTACAAAGTAAAAACAACCATATGAAAGAAGTCTCCAGTCTTTAATTGTAAGAAAAATGCCAGTCAAATCATCCCTGAGCTTTCACCTCACATCCAGCAAATGAACAAAGTGGGCAAACGATGAGAATCGTCAATTTTGGAGGGACGCTAAGAGAGGCCAAGGTGGGCCTGCTAATATATTTTTAGCAGAGATGTGAATTAATACAACTATTTTGTAAAATAATTTGGAATTATGCAAATATGCTCTTTGACCCAGGGACTCCACTAAGAGGCATATACTCCATGAAGGTCATTGATGAGAAGAAAGTCTCTGTGTACACAAAAATATTTATGGCAGCACTTTTTTATGGTAGCCACAAATCAGAAATAATATAAAGGGTCATAAATTGTGAGAAAGCTAAACATATCATGGCACATGAACATAATGGAATATCACGGTGCTATAAGACATGAGAAACATGATGAATATAGAGAAGCATGGAAAGACATATGTATTATTTTTTAAACATTTATTAATATTCGTTTTTAACATGGTTATATGATTCATGCTCTTACTTTCCCCTTCACCCCCTGCACTCCCCCCACCCATGGCCGATGCACATTTCCACTGGTTTTAACATGTGTCATTGATCAAGACCTATTTCCAAATTGTTGTTAGTTGCATTGGTGTGGTAGCTTCGAGTCTACATCCCCAATCATGTCCGCCCCAACTCATGCGTTCAAGCAGTTGTTTTTCTTATATGTTTCCTCTCCTGCAGTCCTTCCTCTGAATGTGGGCAGCATTCTTTACCATAAATCCCTCGGAACTGTCCTGTGTCATTGTAGACACATGTATTATTGCAAAGAGAAGTAACCAGAGTCAGGAAGAAAATATGCCCAATGACTTTGACAGTATCAACAGAAAGAACAACTAACACAGCATTAGAAAAACTGAATATTGCACAATTATTCAAAACAAATAAGCAAAAGCAAGCCTAGCTCCAAAAAATAAATGTAAGGCAATTCCCTGTTATGGTTTGTGGGGCTTGGGGTCCAATTTGAAAAGCATTTTGTATGCTTGGTTTTATTTGATCTTCAAAAAAAATACCTATGAAGTTGATAATACGTTTGTTATTAACCGCTCCCCCACCCCCAATTTTACAAATGAGGATCAGGCTTAGAGAGGTTGTTCAATGCCACACAACTTAGAAATGATAAAAACCAGCACCTAAACTAAGGATCCAGTTTGAGAATTATTACAGCCTGAACTTTTTTTTTTCTCTCTCTGTCAAAATGACCTTTGACAGACATGCTGTGAGAGAGGGGATGTGGTCTTTGACATGCTACCTGAGACGTAGCTTTTGCTGACTCTGATGTTGTTTGTTGCGCCTGCCTGGACTATGAGGCAGCTTTGCCTGACTTTTGGACTTAAATATTTCTATTAGTTGTCTACATATTTACCAAATGTATGACCTGCTCAGTGAAAAAAATATCATAGACTTTAATATTTGGAAGGACCATCTACTCTGACCCATGCCTAGACAGAAATTCCAAAAAACAATTCCAATAACAATTCTCAAAAAGTAGAATGATCTGCCTTGAATGGAAGTGGGTTCTTCCTCCTTGTGGTTGTATCAGATGGTTGCCTTCCATTCCTAAAATTCTGGATAGCCGTGATCCCTGATAAGTGTTCATCCAGTATTTGCTTGAAGACCCCCAGTACAATGAACCCATTACTTCCTAAGGTAGATTATTCCATTTTGGGATAGTTAAAATCAGTATGAAGGTTTATCAAAATTTGCCTCTCTAAATTTTACACATTGGGAGGCAGTGGAACCTGGTGGAAGAGAACCTTTGTTCAGATCCCAGAAGGTAATGACCTTCGTGACCTTAGGCAAGTCAATTAACCTCTCTGGGACTCAATTTCCTCATCTGGAAAATGAAGATGTTGGACTAGAATAGAAGGACTTCTAGATCTATAATTCCATGACAAATCTAATGACTCTTTCACATTATAGCCCTTCATATACTTGAAGAAAGAGATTGTATGTGCACAAGTCACTAAAAGAAATATAAATTAAAACAATTCACACCTGAAAATTTGACAAAAATGATGAAAGAAAGCAGTAGTCAGTGTTGGAGGGGCTGTAGAAAGATAAGACATATTAATATACTGTTGATGGAGCTACAAATTGGTCCAGCCATTCTGGAAAACAATTTGGAATGATGCAAAAAAAGTGACTAAAATGTCCATACTCTCTGGTCCACAAATCCCACTGTTAGGCATATTTACAAAATAGGTCAAAGACAAAAAAGAAAGATGCTATATATAACAATATATGCTTCAAGCCAACAATATGCATTTACTAATCACCTACTATGTACCAGGTATTGTGCTAGCACTAGATACAAGTAAAGCAAAAAAAAAAAAAAAAAAAAGTAGTTACTGCCCTCAAAATGCTCACCGTCTAATGGTAGAGACAAAATGAAAACAACTATATTTAGACAGGGATAAATTAGAGATTATCAATGGATGAGGCACTTGAATTGAGGTGGACCATAAAGGCTTCTTGTAGAAGGTGGAATTTAAACTGAGGCTTGAAGGAAGCAATGAAAAGTAGGAGGTAGCAATATGGAAGAAGAAGGTATGGAGGATGGCCAGTGAAATTCATAAAGTCCAGAGACATACTATCTTGGTCAAGGAATAGCAAAGACTCTGGTGTCACTGGAGGAGTAGAGTGGGCTGGAGGGGGTAAGCTGCAAGAAGACTAGAAAATCAGGAAGGGGGCTAAAAGCCAAGTAGAAAGGACTTACTCCTGGGAGTAAAAGGGATCCAACGAAGGTTATTAAATGGGGGAGGGGTGAAATGGTCAGACCTGTACTTTTTATGATCTTTTCGAAAAATTTATTTAATGCAAATCAAAACAACTCACATATCATCTCACACCTATCAGATTAGAAGAAAACCAGTAAGATGGGGGAAAATTTATAGACAGCTTTTCAAATAAAGTTCTCATATCTAAAATATATAGAGAACTTTGTCACATTTATAAGAATATAGGCCATTACCAATAGACAAATGGTCAAAAGACATTAAGTTTTTGGATGAAGAAATCAAAGCTATGTATAACCATATGAAAAAGCTCTAAATCTATACTGTAAGGTGGCTTTTAGATAGAAATACACACACATATGAGGTAGTAAAAGGATCTATTCCCAGTAATAATTCAGTTCAGCACCTGCTTAACATCTTATTATTCCTTTTCAATTTGGTCTATACTGTTTTTCATGGTTTCCTGCTGTTTAATTTGGATCTCCAATTTGCTTATCATTTTGCTTGATTTTGGGGCATCTTTCTCCAGTTGGGAGTTTCTGTCTTTTAAACTGTTGATTTCTTTTTGAGCTACTTCCCACTTTTCTTGCCAAATCTCTTCCATCTTTCTCATGATCTCATATTTGAACTCTTTAAGAGCTTGTAACCAATTTTCATTTTTGGGGGCGGGTTGAGGTTTGGATGTGTTTACTTGTTTGTCTTCCTCTGCTGTCTGCTCGGTTGTCTGGATTTTTTCTGTGTAAATGTTATTGAGTGTTAATGCTTTTCTCTTGTTCTTTATCTTGGTTAGTTCTTGGGCATTGCTTGCCATTATTATGCTGGTTTTTCCTTCTCAGTCAGAAGTCTGGGTGAGGTGGGCAGGCTCTCTGTGTATAGAGCTGTAGAGTAGTTTTTGCCTGAGTCACAGCTCAGTGCCACCCCTCTCAGCTTTATCCTCGCACCTAAGGTCTGCGCTCTTTAGACTCCTGGGGTCTCAAGTCTAGCTGTTCTCAGGGTCAAGCCTCCTGGTGGTTCCAGTCAGCTGCCAGGACCCCAGAGATTGCCCCACCCTTGTTCCTCTGCCTGAGGCTCCTTCATGAGTCTCAGCATGCTGTTTCCACTGTCTGTCACCCCTCTGCTCTAGGTCTGTGCCCAAGGTCTGCGCTCAAGGTCTGCATTCTTTAGCCTCTTGGGGTCTTAAGTCTTGCTGCTCTCAGGAGCAAGCCCCTGGGAGTCCCAGTTAGCTGCCAAGAACTTAGTGAATGCCCCACACTTGCTCTAACTCTTGTGTCCTGGCTCTGGCACTGTAGGTGGGGTGGGAGGGTTGATCAGCTCATATTTTATTGGGAGCTATTTCACCCCCTTATAGTGCGGAAATGCCCAAATCCCACGTACCTTCAATGCTGCGCCCTATTGTGGGGTCCCTTCATTCATCTGGATTTGGTTTTTGTGTCCTTTTGAGGTATTATGTATGGGTTGGTTAGGAGAGTTAAGTGCCCTGCTTCTATTCTGCAGCCATCTTAACCCAGAAGTTACCAATGAATCAATATTGGAAGACAGGAAAGAAGTTAGAGTTAGTTAAATAGATTTGAGAATCATCAGTATATAGAGATGATCTTTGAATCCATGGAAGCTGATAAGATCACCCAGCAAAACAGAACTGAGGGAAAAGAGAAGAGGGCTAAGAACAGAACTCCACTGGAGACCCATGGGTTAGTGGGCACAATCTAGATGAAGTTCTAGCAAAGGGGAAGGTGTGGCCTGAGAGGTACAAGGAGAGCCTGGACAGAGTAGGTTTTGAAAACTTTGAAAAGAGAATATAAAATTAACATACATTTATTAAGTGCTTACTATGTGCCAGGCTTGGAAATCTCTGGGGATACAAAACTGTTAAGGTGCCTATATTCTAATGGAGGAATATAGTATATAAAATGGAGGTGAAAAAGTTGGGGGAGGGAGGAAGGTACTCATGTAGGATATAGTAGCAAAATATGGAGAATGAAACATGACTGATCTGGGCCTTTCCATAAAATGGAGGCTCCATGGGAAAATCCATGAAGGAAGCATGAAGAGAATGTAGGGATATAGGGAGAAGGCAGCTAAAGCATGGTGGTAAAATATGTAGAATATCTCCAAGAGGATAAAATGATGGACAATGTCAAAGCCTACAGAAAAGGCAAGAAGGATAATGATTTTGGAAAAGGGAAATAAAGGTTTTTTGGTTTTTTTATTGGTAGTCACTTCCATGCAGAGGTTTAGCAATTAAGTAATAGTTGAGCATCATTCTGGATGTCCTCTCTGCCTCTCTTGATGCTTGCCTTATTGTAATATCACAGTCTGAATTTATACCATTTTCTAGGTCTGGAAGATTTTTCTTAAAATTAAAGAAGTGGGGTAGCTAGATGACTCTATGGATTAAGAGCCACGCCTAGAGACAGGAGGTCTTGGGTTCAAATCTGGTCTCAGACACTGCCTAGCTGTGTGACATTGGGCAGGTCACTTCACTCAAATTACCTAGCCCTTACTGCTCTTCTGCATTGGAATCAACATTAAATGTTTAATATAATTTTTAATTTTTTAAAATTATTTTTCTATGGTTACATGATTCATGTTCTCTCCCTCCACTCTTCCCTCTCTCCTGGAGCTGACAAGCAATTCCACTGGGATATACATGTATTATCACTCAGAACCTATTTCCGTATTAAAGGCAAATGTTTAAAAAGTAAAGTTTTAAAAAAAATTAAAGGAGGAGGTACTCAATCTTTCCCATCCATATTTATTTTCTACGTTTAGTGGCAAATGATTCTTTAAAAGATTGATTTTTGTGGTAAGTCAGTAGTCACATTTGGAAAGGAAAAAGAGAAAACTTATGGGCAAAACTAGTGTTTCCAATTGAGATTAATATGGATATTCCTTACAGATGCCTGAAGCCTCAGCAGAACTAGAAATGAGAGATGCTGGAAATCTTCTAGTTATGTTTAAAGGTGGGACTTCACTAGCCATATGCCTCAGAGTGAACCTGTGGAAAAGGAGAAATAGCAAATAGGGCTTCCCAGCTTTCCTTTTTTTATGTATAGAAAAGGTTCAATTACTGACATAAATTGGTGATGTTTCAACAATTTTCCTTGCTTCTGAGTTCTGGAGTGTCTGGATTGGAGGTGAAGCAAAGGTGTTATTTGTTATGTTCTTTCCTTATCTATTTGTGATCTTTGAGAGTTGTAACTGGTTGAGGAGAAGGTGGTTGGGAGAAAAGAAAGGGGAGACACTATGATTCATTCCATTGACTAACTTCATAAATTTGTTAGGTTTTCTCCCCCCTCATGATTATAGGGACTGCTTGCATAAGCTTGGCTGGGATTTGTGAAACATTAATTTGTAAATGCCCCAGAGTTCATGGGCTGGCAAGGCTCTGCCCAGGCAATCATTAGCTCATAAAGGACTTCATGGCAATGTGAAGAATAAAGATTCCATTAAACTTGCTCATAACCTGAATTTCTCATTTAATTCTTAACTCTTCTGAGCTAGTCTCTAGACTCCACAATAAACAGGTTAACATTTACTTGGAGCCTTTCATTTAGAATTTTATATATTGAGGTGCCTTGCATCTTTGAGATGAGCCAGCAGGCAATTACTAGCAGATAAAATATGGGCATACATTGGCATAGTCCTGTTCATACCCAAGCCAGATATCAGTGAGTAAATTCCATTATCATCCTCGTGAATGGTCATATTGTGCTTATGTATTAGTGACCCAGTTCAACCACTAGTGACCTTGACCTGGTCTCTATTGGTATGGTTAGTAATCTCTGCAAATAGATTCCAAAGCCTCAGTGACTGGTAGGGGTTGTTATGGGAAAGGATTCAGCCAGCATTCACATCTATAGAAATCAGAAAATATTGATTTCATGCTATCAACTCTGACCAATTTGATGGGTGTTTGGTAGATCTTTTTTTTTTTTTGGTTTGTCTTTCTTTAATTATTAATGATTTGGAGGGGTCTTTTATATGGCAATGATAGCTTAAATTTCTTCTCTAAAAAGCCACTTGTTCATATCCTTTGATCACTTATCAACTGTGGGAAGTTACAAATTTTAATCTGATTCTTATATATCTTAGGAATGAGATTTTTATCAGAGAAACTTTCCTGCAAATGGTTTTTTCCCCTGACTTACCTGCTTCTCTTCTAATTTTAGCCGCATTGGTTTTGTTTATGCAAAAACTTTTTAAACTCTATCTAATTAAAGTTGTCCATTTTATCTTCTGTGATTCTTTCTATCCTTTGGCCAAGAACTTTCCCCCTACCAAAATATTTGAAAATTAATTTATCCCTTGCTTCTCTGATTTGTTTATGATATCATGTATCATGCCTATGACTTAAAGCCTTTTATATTTAAGAAATATATCCATTTAGAGATTATTAGTATACATTATGAGAATTTTTCTGAATCTAGAATTTTCCAGGTTGCTTTCCAGCTTTCCCAGGAATTTTTGTCAAATAGAGAGTTCTCATAGTAGCAGCGTAGTCTTTGGATTTATCAAACAAGAAAACTATTGTGTTCATTTCCTTGTTATGCTGTGTACCTAATCTCTTCCACTTATCAACCTCTCAATTTTTACAAGTACTAAGTAGTTTTGGCAATTATCGCTTTGTAATATGATTTGAGATCTGTTATTGCTGGTTAGTTGTTTTTGGTCCTGCCTGAGTTTTCATATTTCCATTTGGGATTTTCTTGGCAAAGACACTGGATTGGTTTGCCATATCCTCTAGCTCATTTGACAGATGAGGAAACTGAGGCAAACAGGGTTAAGCAACTTGCCCAGAGTCATACAGCTAGTATATGTTTGAGGTTGGATTTAAACTCAGGAAGATGAGTCTCCCTGACTCTAGGCCCAGTGTTCCATCCACTGCACTACTAGCTATTCTACTTACTGTCTTTAGGATCACATATAAATGCTGTTTGGTATTTAAGAACTTTCACAAACTGTCCCCAGCTTATTTTCCCAATCTTCTTATATATTTTTCCTTTCATACATTCTATACGTATATCAATGAAATTTGTATTCTTACAGCTGCTCTTCCATGACCTCCATATCCTGTCTTTATGCCTTTGTATTAACTGTCCTCCATTTTTTAATGAACTCCTTTCCACCTCTGTTTCTTAGAATCTTAGTTTCCTTCATAATTCAACTCAAGCACTCTGTTCTACCAAGAGCCTTCCCAATTCTTCCTTTTCCTCCAATGCTCCTGATTTCCCCCTCAAAATTACCTTGTGTTAGTATATATTTACATCCTCACATACATGTTATGTCTACTGCCTTTCATTGGATAGAAGCTCCTAGAGGGCAGAGATTTTCACTTCTCTTTATATCCTCTAACATCATGGTTTCAAATTCAAAAGGAAATGGATCGCTATTGGGTGCATATTGACTTAGAAAACCCAGAGGCACCCGTACACTGAAATAAAGCTGCAGAGAAAGTCTTTTGGGTAAATTGTTTTTAATTTTATCTGTGCTGTGGCTCTGGATTTGTGTGGAGCAGGTTAAGTATTAGATTCCACTCCCAAAAGATGATTCTTTTTGGCTTTTAAGTGACCCCACCCACAGTTTACTCTGAGGAATCTCTTAATAGAATTTATGCATACGTAGTTTGTGTCTAGGTAGGTGATGGAGTAGATAAAATGCTGGGCCTAGAGTCAAGAAGACATCTTCCTGAGGTCAAATCTGGCCTCAGACACTTAATAGCTGTGTCACCCTGGGCAAATCACTTCATCCTGTTTGCCTTATCTGTAAAAATAAGCTGGAGAAGGAACTGGCAAGCCATTTGAATACTTTTGCTAAGAAAACTCCAAATGGGGTCACAAAGAATCAGACACAATTGAAATGACTTAACAACTAATAATTTGTGTCTAAGTTTCCAGATGTTTCCAGGGAACATGGTCCCTAGGTCCTATACCAGAATTTAAAGTAATAAATGGAATTAGGTTCAAGACAGATTTTTTTCACTTTACAGAGAAGAGAAAGAGGACTATAGACTAAAATAAAAATCTTTAATTTCAACCTAAAAATGTCCAAGAAAACATTTAAAAATAGAATACTGCAACATATAAAATAAAATCTAAAGTTCCTTGAGGTTGAAAACTACTTTGTTTTTATCTTTGTATTTAATGTTTTGTCTATTGTATTGAGCAGGGACTCTGTGTGTGTGAGTGTGCGAGTGTGTGTGTGTGTGTGTGTGTATGTGTGTGTGTGCATGCATGCACATGTGAATATGGGCACGCTTCATTTGGTGATAGCTTATTGGTCCTCTTTTTTGGTAAACGTAACATCTATGATATTTTTCAGCCAGGCCTCTGGAGTCATGGTTGGTCATTTTATTGATAAGAGTTCCTAAATCTTTCCAATTTATATTTCTTTACAATGCATGTTATTATATTAACTGTTTTCCTGGTTCTGTTTACTTCACTCTGTATCAATTCATGCAAGTCTACATAGGTTTCTCTGAAATCATCCCTTTAATCATTTCGTATACTCAGTGATATTTTATTTCGTTATAGTATAATTCAATTCAGCCATTCTTAAATTGATGGACACTCCCTTAGTTTTGAGTTCTTAGCTGAAATAAAAATAGCTACTATGGATCTGGGGTCAGGGAGATGAGTTCAAATTTGGCAATTCAAATGATGGGCAAGTTACTTAACCTCTGCCTCAGCTTCCATATCTGTTAAAAAATAGGATAACAATAGCACAACTCCCAGGATTGTTGTGAGGATAAAATGAAATACTATTTGCCAAATGATTTGCAAACCGTAAAGTGCTATGTGAATCTTTTGCTATTGTTAGTAATAATAATATTTTTGTACATATAGATCTTTTTTTTTCTTTCGTTGAATTCTTTGGGGGTATAGGCCTAGTAAGGGATGTCACTTGGCCAAAGGGTATGTACAATTGAGCAACTTTTGGAAGATAGTTCCAAATTGCTTTCTAGAATAATCAAACCAATTTACAGCTCCACCAATAACCCTCTCAACTGCTTTTCACATGTTTGTAATGCAAAACTGATCACTTTTATTTTCCCTCATCCCTCTCTGTAGTATTTTCCACATGAATATGACTGTTTTTCCCATGACAATTACTTCTTATCTTTTAAGTTATAGTTTCATTTTGGGGTTGTGTTTAGTGTTCTCCACATCCAGAATTTTCCAAGTCCCCTTTAGAAGAAAATATTTGAGATGCTTGTATCAGTTGTAAGACAGAAGAGTAGCAAGGACTAAGCAATTAGGATTAAATGACTTGCCTAGGGTGCCACAGCTAGGAAGTGTCTGAGGTCAGATTTGAACCCATGTCCTCCCAACTTCAGGCCTGGCGTCCTACCCACTGTACTATATATCATAGCTGCCCCAAGATGACACAATGTTAAAGTCACTCAAGGGTCTATTTTAAAGGCATCTCAAAACTGGAGGGAAAGAGTAACAAATATAACAGATAAAAAGGTGACTAGTAAACTGTCAGCAGCTATGAACTCATAAACTCTATAAAATCTTTATTGGCAAGAATTGCCTATGAATATATTTGAGCCTATAGATGAAAAGAGCCCACACCTATATAAGTAGGTTTTTTGCAAACGCTTTTCTCAGAAAGAACTTATATCTATAGTAGGATAATTGACTGAGAAGTACGTAGAATCTGCCAGTCAATTGGCATTTCTCAGGGCTTTCTCTAAGGCACTGTAGTAAGTCCAGGACATACAAAGAAGGATGACAACTACAACAATGAAACAAACAGAAATAAAACATACAGAGTCCCTGTGCACAAGGGAATGCGCTTTAATGGCAGAGGCTACGTGTAAACATTTAGGTGTGTACAGGATAGATACACAATGGAAGGGAATTTGAAAAAGCATTAGCAGCTGAGGGTCCCAGGAAAGGCTTCTTGCAGAAGTTAGAATCTGAGGAAGGCAGGAAAAATAAGAGGCAGAGGTAAGGGAGCAGAGCATTATAGGCACGGGGGACATCTAGCCACAACCCAGCATATTTATTGTTTGTTTAAAAATTGTTTTTATATATAATTGGGGGAAAATAAAATGTTTTAAAAATGATTAGACTCAGTATTATCAAACAGCCTTTAAATACCCCCACTTTCAAAGAATTTCCCATATACGTTAATGTTATACACGATTCTTTGACAGATACAGCTGAAGAGAGAACTTTGTTCATGGACTAACTCACAGTTAACATAAAACAAGGGGTAAAAATGGAGTTATGGTAGAGTGGAGAGCAAAGTGGGTCTGGAGCCAAAAGACCTGGGTTTGAATCCTGGCTCTACCCTTTGCTTCTTGTATGATCCTGGCAATCAATCAATAAGCATTTATTGATTAAGCTCCTCCTTTGTGCCAGGCTTGGTACTGGGTATTCAAAGACAAAAAATGAAACAATTCTTGATCCCAAAGAGCTTACATTCTTGCATCTTATGAACCGAGGGGGCCTGATAGTATCACGGGGAATATGCTCTCCAAAGGCCAAACAGAAGAAGATTTTTTTTGACTGATATCATAATTTCCTAAGGAATCCTTTCACAGAAAACACTGCCAAATCTACTGAGCTCTAGAATGCTATAATTCTTTTCTCTTCTGTATAAAACTCATAGTAACTTTGAAATATCCCATATATGGGTAGCCAGGTAGCACAATGGATAGCTCACTGGACTTGAAATTAGGAAGACTTGTCTTCATTAGTAAGAAATCTGACCTCAGAAGCTTACTAACTTTGTGACCCTGCACAAATCCCAATGCTCTTTGTCTCAGGTCCTCATCTGTAAAATGAGCTGGAGAAGGAGATGGCAAACTGCTCCACTATCTTTGCCAGGAAAACTCCAAATGGAGTCACAGAGAACTAGACAAGACTGAAGGGACCAAACAACAGCAATAAATTTGAAAGAGCTAATCATTGCACTAGAAAAATAAGGAGGAAGAAATGCATATTGGCATTATGGATTATGACATTTAGTTGAGGAAGGAAACCTATTGAATTTTTTTTTTACCATTGTATGTATGTATTGTCTATCTCCCTCCCCCAACACACACACACACACACACACACACACACACACACACACAGATTCACATATTTATCTCTGACAAGCAGTGAAGGTGGATGATTAACTGGGCCAAGGCTTGAACAGGATAAAGGGACTTAACTAATTCGGGAAATTATATAGCACTTTTAATGATCCCAAGATGCATGCTACTACACATTTTTGACTTATGGCTGTGAATCATGGAGCAAATACAATCTCAGAAGCACTGAAAGGTCAGGTCACCCAAAGGGTAATAATGGAAAGATGTATGATAAGTGTGAATAGACTGCAGCATGTTATCAGGGATGAGTTGTGTGCAAAAAATGGTATATTACACATGACCAGACATGGTGACCAGGAAAGGAAGTGGGCTGGCTATATATCTATATATCTCTATATACAGCACAAGAACAGGTAGTTACAAATGGACAATTACGTACTCCCTCCCCTCTTGCCTCTTAATATGAAAAGAGCCAGAGGAATTCCCAAATTATTAGGTGGATCTTCTACAGAGATTTTACAGAAAGACAAGGACAAGAATCACACAAGATGGAAAGGTATGAAGTTATGAAGACTGCAGACTGCAGAAGTAGAGGGAAGACTTGTGCCAGTGAGACCATGGATTATTGAAGTATTCAAAGAAGAGGTGGACTGTAATATAACCTGGGATGCACCATCTATAAAGCATTTAAAAAACTTTCTTTTTTTTTTGTTAGCTCACTTATGTTTAATCTTCTTCCCCACTCCCAAATGCACTCCCTCTCTGCCTTCCTTCCAGTGATACTATTTTTCTCTCTGATATGCCCACACACACACACACACACACACACACACACACACACACACACACACACACATATATATATAACACAAAACATAATTATAAGAGTTGCTTTGAATAAGATTACAGAGAATAAAATTTATATCTACATGATTCATGATGTACACAGAGACATTTTAGAAAGGATGGAATTAAATTTGGGGAAAATTTGTCCAGCTGTATTCCAGGCATATCTCCTTAATGAAACCAAAAGAACTCAGAATCTTCCAATGTTTGTGGTGGAATGGTGAGCCTTTTCATTGGTTATGATGTTAAAATAATTCATTTTTCTGAAGTCAGAATTGGCTAATACTCATGGACCCGTGGAAATGTATTTTAAAGAATAGCACTCTGAATTGGAAAGGAAGGCCTTTCATTTGAATGATGACTTTATAAAGGAAGAGCAATTTAGGGGGAAAATCAGTGGAGGGGGAAAAATAGTGATTCTGCAGTCTTTCCAATACCCAAAGGTGAAGCCGCAAAATATCTTTCTTCTTGTTTTCTGATAGTTAGAAAAGAAGACTCAATTTCCTTAGCCCTTACTTCTTCAGTGGCACAAGAAAATAAAGCCCTGCTAAATAGATGGATGTTTAGATATATCTGTAAATTGCATGCCCAGTAGTAATGAAATAGGAATTTGAGGTGAATGTATTAGAAAATAGGAAATTCTTGATGCTGAAAATTTTTCTTTGTCCCTAGACTGGCTCTGGAATTCGTCACCCTTCTACTATGATGTGTGTCCCCAAGTCAATCAGGTTTATGCTGTCCTGATACTGTTAGCCAAAAAAAAGCCATAATCATTAGAAGGGACCTTAATTGGGTAGAATAAGCAATGTGTTTTGCAGTAACTAACATGCAGGCAAAAACAAAAAACAGTTCTGTTTTGGGGGGGTGAGGGAGTGGGAGCCCCAAAGCAACCCCCTCCTGCTCCATTATTCCACTGATCTAAAAACATTTACATCTTCTTTGTTGAGCAGCTTCCAGTAGAAATTTTATAAACAGGGCGCAACTCTATTACAACTGAATTCTAACAAGTCACTCTGTGTTGCTAGAAGCATCAGTTTTATTTCACAGCCCCAAAGAAAGAGAGAAAAAAAACTTTTTTCTGTTTTTTAAAAAAACCTTAGTCTATCATACATCAAATCTGTCAGGCTTTTTCATTAAAGTTCATGGCTTTTAAGGTTCATTGTAAATAACTCAAATTGATTTTTACAAAAGGGGGGAAAAGCCATACCCTGATGTTGAGAGTTGCCCACTGTAATAACCTTCTTTGTTGAGATTTCTCAAGTTGTTTTCCTAAAGGGACAAAAAGTATTTGTCTAAACAGATAGATAAACAGACAAATGAAACCATTTTGGAACCAGTGCTAGTTCTGTATCTCTGATCATGGCTGCACTTCATTCTTCAAAATCATGGAATTTGGAACTTAAAAAAAATTGAACTTTAAACAAATTAATATGCTACCTACAATTGTCAAGAAAATTATAGACTTAACTATTACCTGGCTACTAAATACAGGAAGTCATGTTCAGCTGCTTGCTCACAGTAATAGGGATACATTTGGAGAACTGATCACCATGTAGATATTTTTAAACTGAGCAGTCACTAGGATTTTTCTTTTTTGGGAAAATAACAAAAGACCTTCCCTATTAATCAGACATGGTCATGAGCTAGGGTAACATCCAGCAGAGACCCCGTCTGTTATTTTCCTCTAATCTTATCCATCCATTTTGTTTTATTATTAGCATTCTGCTTGTTTTCTTCCCCCCATTGAAGTTCTGGACACTGGTACTATCTTAGCCTGTCAGGCAACAGATCATGGTTAGAAGGTCTGAGGCCAGCCATCTCAAAATCCCTCCTGTGATTAATTAATTAGCACTGTCAGGACTGTCAGCCTATCTTTGGACTACTTTCATTCTCTTGCTTTCCTGAGAAGAAAATGAGTTATAAAGTGCTTTTCAGGTTTGAAGAAAACATCGGTATGCTTAAATCCAAATGCTGCTATTTCAGCCACACTTAGACAGAAATCGAAATTCAAAGACCCATCCCAAAAGGCACTTCTTTCCTTACAACTTCCATGCACTTTCCAATTGGATGTATCCTGTCCCTGCTTTGAGCTTCTATTGCACTTTGCCATATTCTGTAGTATAGCAAAGTGATTTGTAATCTTGTTATAGCCTTCCTACTTTCATTCCGTTTGTATCCACCATAATATCTAGCACAGCTCCACCTTTCTAATAGGTAATTAATAAGTATTTATGGAATGAATTGATGAATGCTATCTGGGCCATTAGTTTTTAATCTCTATCTATTCATCTTGGATGTTGGATTGTGCTTAGTCAATCAAAGAACAGTTTGGTTTGCCTTGGCAAAAAATATAAATAAAATTCTTAATAATTGGATTTAATTTATCAACTATATAGCATTTGTTTCTCATGAGTCAACCCTAGAACTTCTTCTACCAGTCATCCCATACATTAAGAACTTCTGGAAGGCAATGTGCTGAGGTAAAAAGTTTACTAAATTCCACATTCTGGCCATGGATTTGAATTCCAATTCTGACATTTAATAACCTGTATGACTCTGGGCCTCAGTTTCCCTTGTTATGAAATGGGGGGTTGGACTAGATGCCCTTTTGAGTTCCAGTTATAGATATATAATTCTATGATGGAATTTCAAGAAGCTTAGTGCTTTTCATATAGCCTTTTTTTATACCCAGCTGCCTTTTGATCTTCCATAGCATCACATTTGTTAATGACATCAGCATCAGCATTACCAACATCCCAAGAATATATATTAGGAAAGAAAAATGTGCCAGGTTAGGGGCAGTTGGGTAGCTCAGTGGATTGAGAGCCAGACCTAGAGATGGGAAGGTCCTGGGTTCAAATCTGACCTCAGACCCTTCCCAGCTGTATGACCCTGGGCAAGTCACTTAATGCCCATTGCCTAGCCCTTATCACTCTTCTGTCTTGGGACCTTTAGTATAGGAAGGTAAAGGTTTAAAAAAAAAAGAAAAGAAAGAAAAATGTCAGGTAAAGAGACTTTGGCACGTATAGGTCCTATATATAGGTTGGCTTACTTTCTAGATCAGTAAGTCAATCAGGATTTATTAAGCACTGACTATGTGCTTAGTATTGTGCTAAATGCTGGGGATTCAAAAAGAGGTAAGAGACAGTTCCTAACCTCAAGGAGTTTACTATCTATTAAGGGAGACTACATGCAAACATTCAAAGCAAGATATATGCAGGATAAGTAGGGGATAATTGAAAGGGGAAAGGCACCTGATTTAAGAGGGGTTGGGAATTGTTTTCTTTAGACAATGTGAATTTAGTTGGGACTTGAAGGAAGCCAGGGAAGCCAGAAGGCAGAGATGAGGAGTGAGAGCATTCCAGGCATAAGAATAGCCAGAAAAGATGTCCAACATCAAGATGGAGTGTCTTGTTCCTGGAGCAGCAAGGAAGTCGGTGTCACTGGATTGAAAAGTGATGTGGGATTCAGCTTGTAAAGGGCTTTGACCTCCAAAAGAGAATTTTGCATTTGATCCTGAAGGCAATAGGGAGCCAATAAAGTTTATTGATTATGTGTGGGGGTGACAAGATTGAACCTGTGCTTTAGTAAAATCACTCTGGCACCTAAAAGGAGGATGGATCATAGTGAGGAGAGACTTGTGGCAGGCAGACCTACCACCAGGCTATTGCAAGAGTCCACGCATGAGTTGATGAAGCTCTGTACCAGCATAGTGGCAGTGGCAGAGAAAGGGAGTGTATTTGAGAAATGTTATAAAAGTGAGATCAACAGGACAGATTAGATATGAAAAGTGAGAGATAGTGATAAGTCAAGGATAACACCTAGATTGCCTGAGGAACTGGGAAGATAGTGTTGCCCTCCACAGTAATAAGGAAGTTGGGGCAAGAAAGACTTTAGGGAAAAAGAGAATGAGTTCAGTTTTGATCAAATTAAACTTAAAATGTCCACAGGACATCGAATTGGCAATGTCTAAGGCAATTGGAGATGTGAAACTAGAGACCAGCAGAGAATTTAGGGAAGGCAAAGTGGATTTAAGAATCATTATCATAGAGATGATAATTAAATCCATGGGAGCTAATGCAATCACTAAGTAGTGTAGAGGGAAAAAGAAGACCCAGGACAGAGAATCCTGTGGTACACCTAAGATTAGAGGATGGGACTTAGATGAGGATACAGCAAAGGAGACTTAGAAAGAACAATCTATGAGGTGTTAGGAGAACTAGGAGAGTGTGCTGTTCTGAAAACCTTGGGAGAAGAGAGGATCAAGGAAGACATGGTAATTAGCTGTGTTGAAGGCTACTGAGAATTTGAGATGATTTGACAAATTAAGAGATCATTGGTAACTTTGGAGAGAATAGTTTCAGTGGAATGAGGAGACAAGGAGCTAGATTGTAAGAGATGAAGTAAGAGGAAGAACCTATTATACATGGCCTTTACAACATGGCCTTTTCAAGAAGTTTGGTCAATGAATATAGAAGAATATAGGATGATTATTAGTGAGGATGGAAGAGTGAGGTCTTTTTTTCAGGATGAGGCAGATATGGACATGTTTGTAGGAAGTAAGGAAGGAATCAGTAGACAAGGAGAGATTGAAAATTAGTGATGGATATGTCAAAGGGGGCAATCTGTTGGAGGATATAAGATAGAATGAGATCAATTTTTTTTATTTAAAAAATCTTACTTTCTGTCTTAAAATTGATACTAAGAAAAACACAGAAGAAAAACAACTGCTTGATCACATGGTTCAATGGGGATATGATTGGGGACTTAGACTCTAAGTGATCACCCTAGTGCGAATATTAATAATATGGAAATAGGTCTTCATCCATGACACATGTAAAACCCAGTGGAATTGCTTGTTGGCTACAGGAGAGGGGTAGGAGGAGGGGAGTGAAAGAACATGATTTATGTAACCATGGAAAAATATTCTAAATTAATTAAATAAATAAACTCTTAAAAATGGGGAATGGGAATCGATACTAAATATCAGTTCCTAGGCAGAAGAGCAGTAAGGGCTAGGCATTTAGGGTTAAGTGATTTGCTCAGTTTCACACAGCTAGGAAGTACCTGAGGTCAGATTTGAACCCAGGACCTCCCATCTCCAGGCCTGGATCTCTGCTTTCTGAGTCACTTAGCTGCTCCAGAATGAAAATGTACATTGGCAAGGAATAAGACCACCTCTTTGTGTGAGATAGAGGTAAAAGAGGAGATTATAGCAAAAGACATTTAAATGAGATGAGATGAGAAAAGAGGGGAGAAGAGGAAGTTCATAGTTAACTCAATTTTCCTATAAAATATGAGATCATGTTTCACAGTTGAAAGGATGAGGGGAGGGAATATCATGGGAGTATTGAAGAGGGATGGAAAGGTTTGGAAAAGCTGCTGTGGAGAAGGAGATAATGAGTTGATAAGGAAAGAGGAGAAGGATTATCTCGTGGCAATGAGGACCTAGTTTAATTGTATAACATAAATTTGTAATGGACCCAATCCAATGGACCCAGATTTTCTCTACCTTCTTTCAGTAGCATGTATATAAATTCAAAGACAATGGATGATAAGAGTCATCCAAGGAGGAGGCTTGGTAGGGCTCAATTGGCAATATGATAAGGGGGCCAATAACTAAGGAGAAGACAATTAGAGTTAATCTGGTTTCATAAGGGGTCAAAATAGGGAAAAGAGGAGAGAGAGGCTAATGCAGAGGAGATGGCCTAGGAGAGAATTGAGGCATTAGAGATCAAAGCATGGATGTAGACTCTGGTAAGAGAAGGCAGAAAGAGATGGAAAGCCCAAACTATCAAGAATGGAGGCATTTTTGGGGTGTGATGACAAGATCAAAGGTATGACCATCTTTGTGTGTGGCTGAGGTGGAATGAGAGAATAGCTCATGGGAAGTGAGGAAATGGAAGAACTGAGTAGTTAGAGTGCTTGAAGGAGATTCAATATGTATTATGAACTATATACTGAACTCATTGAGGAAGGAGAGGAGTCAACTGGAGGTTTATAGTCAATAGTTGCCATGATATTGATGGTAGACATAAAGAACATGAACCTCAAAGGATAGAGGTGACTTAGTGTTGGAGTCAAGGGGAGAGCCTGGATGTGGCAATGGGGAGCAAGAAATATTCCAACTCCTCCATCTCAACTAAGGAGCGGAGGAAAATGAGAGAAGATGTAGTCAATACTGGAAACAGTGGCAGGGGAGAGCCAGGTTTTGGTGAATGTTAAATGATGGAAGGTATTGGAGAGGAAAAGATTTTGGATGAAGGGAACTTTGTTATCTATGGAACAGGCATTTCAGAGGGCACAGTTGAAGTGTTAGGTGGCATTTGATTAGGACTTTGGGTTGGGAATGATGAGGGTGATGGAAATTAGGATTCAAGGAGTGGGAGATGGGAAATGGAGTTTGGATGATGACTTATAGGGGTTTGGAATCACTAGGATGTGTAGGGTGAGACCAGGTGGAGACTACTCATCATTGAATGTAAGGTGCCATCCCTCTTCCTAGAGGAAGCAGGAGATAAGTACTGAATGAGATAGATGGTGAGTGGTCAGATAGTCAGATGAGAAACCCCATTTCCCTACTCCTCTTTCCTCTAAAGGCTTTTTTCAGTATTTTATGTATCAAAATCAAAATGACAAAATAATTTCAAAGTTCCTTTGTCATAATTGGAGTTCGACATTTCTCTGATTCTTTGGTTTAGAAATACTGGAAAATCATAGTTAAGAAAGCATGAGTTTTGGAACAGGGGTCATGGAGATAAGATAGGAGAGAATGTTCAGTAAAGAGTAAGATCTCCCACTTCTCCACCCCACCCCAAAATAAAGAGTAAGACCCCAAAAACAGAGAGTAAGACCTAAAATATGTATTTTTTGGACTGGACCTATGATTTTTTTGTGAAAGCTTTCTCTTCCAATGCAGATAAGCAACTGTTTTTCAACTTGGAGACATAGAGAGTTGGCGAGAGGCACTAAGTGATAAGTCACTTACTCAGGCTAATATAACCAGTATGTAGCAGAAATGGGATTTGAACCTAGGTCATCAAGACTCCAAAGTCAGACTGTTATCAATTTATCTAGAAGCATTTATTAACACCTATTTTGGATGCATTGTGATAGGTGCTCTATTCATTATGTTTTGTGGCCCAATAAACTATCAAGCTTAAAAATGTGTCTCATATCATAATCCTCTCTATTGCAATACTACATATCATATACAGAAAAAGTATCAAACATGTAGCCTGAGTATAGCCCAAACTAGATGAAAATGTAATTAGGAAATATTTAACAAAATAAATAAAAATACAGGAGAATGTAGATAATGTTAATATGTGGTTTTCTAAGTCAACATATGTTTCCTAAGGATCCTTATGTATGGTTTAGTGGCCTCTGTTTTTATTTGAGTTTGATAACACTGATGTCCAATATACCCATAGTGAAATGGATAGATTTCTAGATTGGAAGACATGACTTTTTAGAAATTATAGCTGAAAGCAGTCTTAGTCTAGTCCAGCCTTTTTAATTTGTAGCAGAATAGACCCAGCAAGATTAAGAGACATGTCTAAGATCACACAGTTATTAAATGGGGGGGGGGTACTATTGTTTTCACACTCAGGTCTTCTGATTCAAAGTTCCTGATATAGAACCCCCTTGAATATGAGACCTGACTGTAATTGTAAAGTACTTAGCACCAGTGCCTGGCCATTAATAGTAAATACTATATAAATGTTAGCTCCTATTATTATTATTATTATTCTATAAGAGAGTAGAGCTATTGGGGAGGAGAAAGCAAAGACAAATGAGAGAACCTAAAACATGTATTGATGGAACATGGAGTTGACTGGTAATTCACATTTCCAAACAATAACTCTGGGAGGGTATAGGATACAAGTGTTATCATACTCTCTTTGGATAATAAGATTCTAAGGCTTGGACACATTAAATAATGTGCTGAGATTGGGGAAAGGCATCACATAGGTACGAATTAGTAAGCCTGGGACTTGAATATTTGTCTTCTGACTCAAAGACCAGTTCTCTTCCCTCAACACCAAGTCTACTGTTAAGAAAGAATTGAGATTTATCATGGTTGCCTACATGAAAAAGGTTAGATCTGAGCAGAACTATAAAGAAAGCTTTGGATGAGGATGAGAAGAAAGGAGTGGAAGCTTTGAATGAAAAAAAGTCATCTTTTTTCATTTCAAATGTCTTCAGCTTACTATACTCCCAGCATTTGGAGAGTGGAGGAGGATCGCTTAGAGATTGGTAATGGTATCCACTATTTGCTGCTGGTAGTGGCAACATCTCCTTCCACTCCCAACACAGGACATCATGGGCCTGATATCTGGGCTATTCACTCAGCAGGACAGAGGGAGGCTATGTTGACAGCCTACTCAGCTCTTACCTGTTATCTGTAAACATAAATTGGCCCGTGCCAGCATAACATCTGCACTGGACCGGTTATATGAGTGACTAAAAAACTTTTTGGTTAAAGCAAAATAGATGATTTCAAAATAGATTTGTACTAAAATCTCACCACTGAGGAACTAATTCTAACACCTGTGTACCTTGGTTACTCAACCAGTTCTGAATTTACTGAACCATACTATCATCCAGTACATTTCTCAGTCTTGTCAACAAAGATACCGAGAGATTTTCTTAAGGGCTTGGCTCAAATTCAGGCACACAATCTACAGTATTCTCCTATCAGTTGGACTAAGAACACTTTCAGGAAGGAAAAGAGGTTAGGATGGAATGACTATAGTAAGGAGTTTTGCCAGGTCTTCGTGTCAAATTCAAGACATAGTGTAAAAAAATACAGGGGCAGCTGGGTAGCTCAGTGGAGTGAGAGTCAGGCCTAGAGACAGGAGGTCCTAGGTTCAAACCCGGCCTCAGCCACTTCCCAGCTGTGTGACCCTGGGCAGGTCACTTGACCCCCATTGCCCACCCTTACCACTCTTCCACCTATGAGACAATACACCAAAGTACAAGGGTTTTTAAAAAAAATACATCTTCTCTTGAAAATCTGGACATTTGTTTTCCTTCAGGACCTCTCCCGTTCTCCATGGAATCTTTGATAAAAGGAAAGAATTTCCTAATGATTAAAACTGTTCAACAGTGGGATGGTTTATAGCGGGAAGTGGTGAAATCTATGTTATTGAACATCCTCAAGTTGGAGACTGTATGATCATCTAAAAATCTGTTAGAGCTATAACCTAGAGGATTCTTCGTGATTTCTATGGTTTCTTTTCTATCAGTCAATAAACATTTATTAAGATCCTATTATGTGCCAGGGGCTATGCACTGGGGCTACAAAAAGTCAAAAACCTTATTAGAATTTACAATCGAATGGGGGAGCTCATTATGAATCCTTGATTCTCTGAAGAAAAACTCTGGATTTGGTTTTAGGTCCACTAATTTGGGGGCCTACTTAACTTCATATCTAATTCTTAGGATATAATAGTTTTCAGTCATATTGCAAAGACCCTCTGCTAAAATTGTAAAGAGAATAATAAAATGAGACTCTGTTGATATCCAAAGATGTTACGCTCCTCCTATGACACAATTATTAAATTAATCTTATTAAAACTTATTTCTATATGCCTACCCTTAAAGAATTAGTCTTAGTAACCAATAAGCCAATTAGTAATGTAAAAGAGTTAACACTATAAAAATATAAGCAACCAGTTAATTGAGAAACATTTATTAAGCACCTACTATGTGCAAAGAGCTGGGGATACAAAAAGAGGCAAAAGACAGTCCCTGCCCTTAAACGGTTAACAATCTAATGTAAGTCCATAAATTAAGTCAATAATTACTTATTAAACACTTATTAGGTAGGGCAGCTAAGTGGCTCAATGGATGGAGAGTCAGGTTTAGAGCTGGGAGGTCTGGGCCTCAGACACCTAGATAGGTCCTACCTATGACCCTGGATAGGTCACTTAAACCCTAATTGCCTAGCTTTTAATGCTCTTCTGCCTTGGAATGGATACCTAGTATCGATTCTAAGACAGAAGGTAAGGGTTGTTTTTTTAAGGCGCTCATTATGTGCCAGGAACTATGCTAAGCACTGGATGTCATTGTACTATGGAGAATACAAAAATGTATTAGAAGCAGGGATGATTGGAAAGTTTTTCTTTATTATTCTTTCTCTGTTTTTTGAATTATAGATTTAGATGTTAGATGCCATTCACTACAACTCTCTTGCTTTGCAGATAAGTAAACTGAGGCTCACTATAGTCACAAAGAAAGTGCCAGAGGGAGGGCTTGAAACCAGGTCTTCCTGACTTCAAACCTAGCAGTATATCAGTTTAGATCATGGAGCCTCTGACCATTTTTCAGATCCACACACATAGGATTGTGAGGGAAGCAGATAAATGGTAAAACGTCATGAGAATGTGGGCTCATAATTATTTGAGATAACAGCAAGGCACAGAAGGGAGAGATCTTTTTAGCATTTATTTGGAGCTAAAGTTCAAGAGAAAGGCTAGGGCAGGTGGTAAAGATTTGGGAAACATCTCTTGAAACCATGAAAAAGGGTTACATCTTTGAAAAGTTATAGAGGGGGGAAAAAGCAAAAGGCAGGGGAGCAAACCTTGGAGAATGTCCCGATTTAGGGGATGTGGGAAGAGGCATCACAGAATTCGAGATGGAAGGGATACTAGAGGTTTGGCTAATTTCTCCCTAAACTACAAATTCTATCTTCAACCACTGAGATAAGACCAAACCGCAGCTTGAAGGCTTTTTCAGTGACAGGAAACTCACTATCTCTCAGAGCAGCCCACAAAGGAGACAGCAATCAAGATAGAGAAGGATTACTCAGAAATGTTGAATTTTCACTGGCTATCCTTCATGCCTGGAATTTTCTCCCTTTTTCTCCTCTACCTTCTGGCCTTCAAGGCCCTAATGAAATCTCATATTCTCCAAGGAACCTTTCCCAGTTCCCTGAATGCTCATGCTTTCCCTGTTTATTAACTCCAATCGATTCTGTTTATATTTTGTTCATACATAGTGGTTGACACGTTGTCCCCCTGCCTCCTCGCCCCATTAGAATGTGAGCTCCTTGGAAGCAGGAATTGCTTTTTGTTTCCTTTGTATCCTCAGTGCTTAGCACAGAGCTTTGAACCATAGCAGGGGCTAAATAAATGCTTGTTGTCTTGACCTGACTAGGGTAACATTCCAGCAGCCAAGAGAGAAAAGGGTTTCAAGGAAGATCTGGTTAAAATTTAGCAGGACAGGTAAGCCATGAACTCATAGTATTATAATAGAAACTAAATATAAGACCAAAGATCAAAGTAGACCACTTATAGCTTGGAGGAAACTAGTGGCATCCACTGAGCAGTAGTCTAATGGACTTCAGAGTCAGAAAGACCTGGTTT
Source organism: Gracilinanus agilis (assembly GCF_016433145.1). Classification (NCBI taxonomy): domain Eukaryota; kingdom Metazoa; phylum Chordata; class Mammalia; order Didelphimorphia; family Didelphidae; genus Gracilinanus; species Gracilinanus agilis. Next base: position 140,300,086 of record NC_058132.1, read on the forward strand.
TGCTTCCTGCCTCAGACACCCATTAGTATTGTGAGAACAATCTTTTTGAGTAAGTTTTCTCACCTATAAAATGTAAAAATGTGATAAACAGCATTTGCCTCACTGGATTGGTGGTGGTGGGGAATCAAATGAGATAGATTTGCAAACTTTAAAGTGATATATTCATGTGAACTATTATTCTTTGTGTGCATATGTGTGTGGAAGAGCTATTTTTTAATGGAAGAATTTTTATAACATAATATGTAACAACAATAACATAATTTGCTAGAGATATGTAATAAGCTATAATAAATATGCTTATTATTCTTATTGAATAGTTATGCTTCTTGATCTGACATTCAAGGGACCAGCCAACCTTTCAAGCCATACTAAAGAGGAAATGGGGTTCAATGAATATCTTCTAAAGAAAGGGAATCAAAGAGAAAAGGTTGAGAAGTTAGCAAAATTTTCAAGATAGAGAAGAAATTGTCTGAGGGAGGGAAGGGGATGATGAAGGCACTTAAAATCATTTTGTGATTGAGGGAGGGAATGAGTAAGAGAGTTAACTTTAGAATTTTATTTTTTCATCTTATTATGAATTCAAAGATCAACAAACAGGTATGAAATTGTGAATTTGTTATATTTGTTTTTAGTGTTTAAATTTAGCAGAAATAAAACTGGTCTGCTTGTTTGTGTCCCTTTCTGCACTCTTTCATGAATTTTAGAATATTTCATTCCTGCTTATTTCTTTTCTTCATCTTCTCTTTTTATGTCACTACCCAGTCACCTCACTTTGAACCCACTCCCCAGAAATCCTCAAGCAAAACAAATCAAAACATTGGTTGTCTGAAAATGTGTTTATTCTCCTCTTCCTGTCTACCAGACTAAATTATTTCATCATCAGACTTTTGCATCTTAAATGGTCACTGTGGGTTGGTCTCTCTGCCTCAAGTTTTTCTCCACTCCAAGAAGTAATAATAATAGCTTGCATTTATATAGCACCTATTATATGCCAGGCACTGTGCTAAGAGCTTCACCAATATTCTTTTATGTGTCCTTACAACCTTGGGAGTTAGGTGCTATTGTGATATCCATCTTTCAGTTGAGAAAACTAAGGTTAGTTAACTTGCCCAATGTCACACAACTAGTGTTTGAATCTGGATTTGAACTCATTTTCCCGACTCCAGGCCCAACATCTCTAAACCTCTGCATCACCTAGATGCTACTAGTGCTATTCCTCTCGGCTGCTTTAGTGAACTTTCTAAAGTGAAGGTCTCCTCTTCACCCCTTATCTTCTTAATCAACTCCAGTGGTTCCCTCTTCCCTGCAGGATCAAATCTAAAATCCTTTGAATTCTAAAGTCATTCACAACCAGATTCTTCCCAGGAAAGGCATTACTCACCTTCACACACTTTATGAAACAACTAAATTGTGTTGTTTTTTAGTTTATTGTATATCCATTCCATTCTCATCTCCATGCATTCAAAATGATGGTCCCTCATTCCACAAGTGTTCCCCCTCTTCACTTCTTGGCCTCTTCAAGATTCAGTTTTGATTCCCACCTTTTGTAAGAGGCCTTTCTTACCCCCAGTCTCTACTGCCTTCCCTCTGTGATTACTGCCCATTTACCCTATGTATACTGTGTATGTATATAATGGTTTACATGCTGTCTCCCTCATTAAAATGTCAATTCCTTGAGAGGGAGGACCTAGTTTTTGTTTTTGTGTTCTTGGCACTTAACACAGGGTTCAGATCATAGTAAATGCTCAGTAAAACATACTTGTTGACTGACTGGATTGATCAGTTTTGAAGTTTTTAGAGTTATTTAACTTTTACTATTTATTTGAATGTTATAAAATTGTGTGCTACATGCAGATGATTTACTCTATGCAAAGGCTCAGATGGCCAACACTATTGATTCTCAAATAACACTGTCTCCAGTGGCAGTTTCCAAGATTTTAGACCAGTGATTTCCAAAGTAGGCGCCACCGCCCCCTGGTGGGTGCTGCAGTGATCCAGGGGAGTGGTGATGGCCACAGGTGCATTTGGGGGTCGTGCATAACTGTAAGGGGGCGGTGATAGTATGTGACAGGGGGTTCTAAGTAATATTTTTTCTGGAAAGGGGGTGGGTAGGCCAAAAAAGTTTGGGAACCACTGTTTTAGGCTAACAACCTGAAAATTTTCCAGCCTCTGAAAGTCTGACTTAGCAGACCATTACAACTGTCAGGTTAACCCAACACAAAAACTGAAAGGATTTACACCAAGTTTCTTCAAAATACTTGACAGAGAATATGTACGGGAGTCATTTTCTATCAGTTGGAAATGAAAGTAAAACATTTCTGGATTTCTAATTGTAGTTAAGAGGATAACTGGAATGAATAATTAACTTTTTAGGAAATACACTTATTGCAGAAAATCAGGTTCACTCTATTGGATGCAATACTTCAAAGGCTGAAAAAAGAGGTCAGGAGTTCACTGGTAAATCTGAGTCATTGGTCTATGGGAACAGATGAGACCACTGGGAGAGGTGTTGTCAGGGTGAGAAAGGCCATAGAATAAAACCTTGGGGGGACACATTTTGACTGAAAGGCTGGTCTTCAAAGGAGTAATCAGAATGGTATTAATTGTTGGAAGGCAGCCCATTTCCTGAAGAGCTCAGAAACAAATCTTGGTTTAAGGTATTGGAGAGGTTTTGTATTGATATGGCCATCACTAAAAATATGGCAATTCTTTAATGTGTAGAATCTTGCTGTATGGGAAATTCCCATTAAGAAACTTTGTCTGACAGGCATCATATTAAATTTGTTTGCTATCTTTGGCTAACTTCTATGGACTTTGAGTGTCTGCCTTGATGCACTATAGCAGAGGTTGGCAACGTATGGCTCTCAAGCCATATCTGGCTCTTTTGAGGGCCAGATATGGCTCTTTCTGCAGGAGCCATAAAGTCAATTTTATCTCAGGCTCTGTTACAGAAGTGCGCACTGTGAACACTGTACGGCTCTCACGAAATTACATTTTAAAAAATGTGGCATTTATGGCTCTCATGGCCAAAAAGGTTGCCGACCCCTGCACTATAGAGTGGTGAAGGAACCCAAGGTCTGAGCTCTACTGTCTGTGGAAGAGGGTCTGTAGCAATCATAGGATGATGGGGGAAAAGGGACAGCAAGGAGGGGCCAGAACCAGAAAAAGTAACCCTAAATTAATAAATAACTATGGGGGGCATTTGTTGGCTACAGAAGCAGCTATCTCTAATCTCTTTGAAGCAGCAGCTGTACCATAAGCTTTGTAAACAAATGCTAAATGAGAAGGAACTCCCTAGGAGGAAAGGGGGTAGAGAGACCTACATCACCAGGAACAGGATCCAACAGAAAAGTAGCTTCTTCCTTTTAACCTGAACTTATCCCCAGCTGATGAGCCTTGGAAAGAGTTTCAATTCTCTTGTTTAGATTTGCCAATAGAACCGTTCATCATCTGTAATTTTCCTCAAGGTTTCCCCCAAATCCCCCTCAATTCGTAATGTAAAAGATCACAAATGAATACATTTCTCCAGAGGAACAGAACTGGATATACAATGAAGAGAAATTGTAACAGGCCATACAGAAAATGTGTTTTTAGTTCTTAAACAGATTGTGCTGAGGATTAAAATATTCCCATTGAAATGCAAGTGTTTGGAAGGCATAAATTTCATCTGCTCAATTCTCCTTCTAGTTATAACAATTGTTTGGCACCCTGTATTTATTCAGTTCACTGTAGGCCTCAGCCTTCCATTTTTAGGTTAACTTCTGTAGGACTAGGTACCCACTCTTTGACTGGCTTGATCTACCTTGCCTATCTCTATTATCTGACAGACTGAATAAAGAGTTTAAGGATAAATGCAATTTCTTAGATGAAAGTCACGGCAGAAGTGCAAATATTCTTCATAAATAACCACACAGGACCTTTCTCTATCTAGAGATAATAAGATATCTTGCCCCTCTTTCTGCTGATTTTGACATATCATCCTTTTATAGATTTGAATCCTTATATTTCGCTAGCTGTATGCAGCTTTAAAACTTTTCTTTTTTAGTTTTAGAAACTGCCATGCCTTTTTAGAAGGCAATGATTATTTTATAGGCTTTTATAATGTATATGAAAATGACTGTCAATAATAGGCAAAACCCAGCTTCTGTGTAATTTCATTTCAGGATAGCTACCTGGTATAAAAAGATATTTAAGCCTTTCAGGTTTATGTAATAAACACACGGCACAAAAGTGACACAGTTTAACTTTATTTTTACTCATTTAAAGCAAAAATTTACAAAAAATCCCAACTTTTTAACTTTTCTGTTTCTAATAGATATTTGAATACAAAATGTTTCAAAGTAAAATAAATTAACACAAATAATACAGATGTAAAGATTATTTAAGCATAACAACTTCTGTATAAAGTCAAGTTTAACTCAGTTCTTCCTTCTATGTATGATGGGGGTGGGAATTAGCTATTGGAAAGTTATGGAAGGACTCCCCCTACATTTTTTTTTTGGCAGGAGGAAGGAGGGCAAAAGGAAAGAATGAGGAATTTTTTCCCCCATCCTCCTAGTTGGAGTGGTTCTATGCACAAGCTTCTGACCACACAGAAGCTTGGGCTTCATAGAAAAGTTTGGATGCATGGCCCAGGGCACACAAAGAGGGTGTGGTAGGGTAGCAATGGGGAAGACAGAGCAATTTTGTCATGGCATTCTCTGGCTCCTCTACAACACTCTGGAGCTGGCCTTTCTAATGTGCTGATTTTCAGTGCATAGAAAGAGCTTTTCTTGGCTGCTGGGAGTATGGCTGTGGCTGAGTGATTATCTGGGGGCAGCCAGGCATAAGCCCAGCCGCCTTGGAAAATTTGGGAAGGGAGTAGAGAGACTCTTCTCCTCTCTGTGGACTAGGAATACATTGTTATGTAGTTCTGAGTTTGGGGGTGGGGGTGGGAGTGGAATCTCTGTGAGATTTAGAATCATATCAAGAAATGCTTATGCCAACACTGGGTGGGGGCGGGGAGAGGATAATCCAACACACTTTCTGTTAAAAAGATTTCTGGTACAACTTTGCACTGTGATATCTATACTAGGGGATTTAAGCTGAAAAACCAAAGAGCACTGAATAAAAATCCTCAACATCAAACACAGCAGCACAGTAAGTCTAGTTTTGAGGGTTATGTCTAAAGCACCAAACTATATTCCTCTCAATTTATATGCTCTAGAGAAAAATTCAGAAAAAATTAATTCAGGAAAAAATGTATCTTATACACATGAGAATTTTGCTGCAAGAGGAAAACAGAGATGGATTTTTCATCTCCATTAATTTATCTTAGGTAAATTCAAAATCATATAAAGAATGCTCTATATTGTGATCTAAAAAAAAATAAGTCCTAGAGATGTTAAAAAATTTCTTGACAAACTTTAGCACTTGAAAGCTTACAGGGAGGTTTTTAAAAGTTTTCCACAGCCAGAAGATTTCTGCTGTTTAGCTTCTTGAACACATTAAATTTGATACTCCCAAATCTAAAATACAGAGTTAAAGGAGTTTCAGTTTTGCTCCAAGTTCTGAAAAATGACCACAATTGAAATACAACAGATATTTATGAACGAGTTTGAACAATCTCTGAAAAACTTTAAATCTAAGTGTAGATTTGTTTATTTCCAAACTAACTTTCAAAAGAAGGTGCAATAACAAATATCTACACACTACTGAAATATGATAAACGTGTCAAGACTTCTACCCTTAGGATTAATTTTCAGAAAGAAGAATTACTGGATCATTTTTTATGACCAACAGACTCTTTAAAAATCACAACAAAATATCTATCTACTGTTTTCTTAGCTGTCTTCCCTGTTAGCTAAAGACCTGCACTTGAACAACCTTCTCCATTAAAAGAAAGCTAAACACTTTCCCAGTTCAAAATTTAATGACATTCATTGCTTGTAACAGTTCTTGCCTATTCTTCAGTGCCTGCCTCATCGTTTGTTAGATTGCTTTTCATACTTCTCCTGGGTGTTCCGCTTCCTTGGAGGAGAATAACTAACTCTTCTCCGAGACTGGAAGTTGTGTTTGTACGGATGAGTTCTGTGTTTCTTTGGGTTTTCTTCTTTCCGGTTCTGACTTGGCTCGGGTTCCTTATTGTCTTCCTTCTGCTCCTGGTCTTGCTCCTTCTGGGAGGGTAACGTGTTCTTAATTGTATTAAGCAGAAATCTTTTATTTGTACCAGCAAGAGGACACTTCATCCTATAAAAACATCAAAACAATTAAAGGACAAAATAGCAACTTATGATAAAAAACTAAATGTTAACATTATTGTTTAAGTATTCAAATTCAAGAGCATCAAGTTTCTACATGTTTTCAGCTTTCCTTGTATGCCACCTAGTGTAAACTTGGAGTACAAGTGGAAAAGAAAAAAAATCAAAGATAGCTTTGATTTCTGAGACTGATGGCTGAACAGCTGCATTACTTCACACCAACATATTAAGACAATCAGTGCTTATTTTCACAGGGACAAAATGAATTTGAAAGCCTATGTGGCCAGGCAAATTATTATTATCATTAAATCTCTAGCCCTTAAGAAACATATTCCAAATCTGTTAGAATTGGAAGTTTTCTTATTGCATTAATTGTAATTTGATCTATGAACTCAATGTAAAATAGTCTGGAAAGATTCAATTGAACCCATATAATGGATCCAGTGGGGAAAAATATAATGTATAAATAATATGTGTATATTTTCCTTAAAAAAAAAAACAACAAAATCAGAGTATAATGCTATCATTAGAATACTTTTTTTTGTTACCTTTTTAAAAAAAAATTTGAAATCTTCATTTGTACTTTAAAGTCTATTTCTTGAAAAGTTTATTTCTTTTCTCTAGTAATAATCACGCTTCCATACTTGCTGCCCCTCCCATCTCACCTTTCCAGGCTTTTTACATGTTACTCCTCTGCAATCTGAATTCCACCTCCCTCTGGGAACATGCCATAAAACTTCAGAAAAACTGTGGCATTTCCAGAAAACCCATTTCTGAGCCTATTCTATTCAGTCAACAATTGAATAGTACTGATGAAACTGGTCCACTTTAGTAAAGTCTCCCACATTTAATCTTGGCTGGTGTTGTTGAATCAAATCTCAGGACTTTAAACAAAATAAGAAAAGGTTGTCAGTTTTCCCATTTTGTATATGTTATAGGCACCCATAAAATATAATCTTTTGGTGATTGGACTCAATCATTAGTTTTGTATATTTAGTGAAAGATTATTACAGAACTGGAAGCTTACCAGAAGAAGAAAATTGCTATTCAATTATAGAACTAAGTAGAGTCTGGTAACATTTTTACCATCTTCCTGAAGCAAATATTACTTCCTTGATTGACTTTATGGTCTAAAATTTTATTCTTAATGAAATGCCACAGAAGAGGTTTCATAAGAAACCTGATTTATTATGCTACATAATGCTACAAGACTTTATAACAACATTAAAGATAAAACTTTTAACATTGATTATGCCCAGAATTCTATAAAAAGTTAAGCATTAACCAGAGCTTAGACACAGTGACCTATTGTGGCAAGGAAGGTACATTTTCAGAGATATTGCCTCATGATGAGTTTGTAGGGTAGTGTTAAGATCCTCAAACATACAAACAATAATTAGCAAAGTTTGGTAAAATACACCTCCTTCCTCCTTCATTATTAAATTGTGTAAATAAGAAAGATGACAGTGCAATCGAGAAGTTTTCTTTAATTTCTGATTTACCAGTTTTTATGGGAACTGTGCCTATCCTTCCTACCATCTTTTTGAGAAAGATTCAAAATGCCTCAAAGCAAGTTGATATCTAGAACATTTTCCAAGAAAACACCAGCATATATTTTGAGGTCAGTACCTACTTGGTCCAATGTCTCATGCCAAATATAAAAGCTATTTGTTCAGCAACATATAGTGAAACCAGGTTTGAAAGATGAGCTCTAGCCTTTTAATTAATATATTTTGTTTTAGCAATAGAGGTAAACAAATTAATCTTCAAAACTGTTAAGTAAAACAATGAAGTACTTAGGAATGATTGCATATGCAAATGTTTATTTCTATTGTATCTTAAAAGGGCCAACGGTGCTTTTATTTATTTTTTAAAACCCTTATCTTCTATCTTAGAATCAATACTGTATATTGGTTCCAAGGCAGAAGAGTGGTAAGGGCTTGGCAATGGGGGTTGAGTGACTTGCCCAGGGTCACACAGCTAGGCAGTGTCTGAAGCCACATTTGAACCCAGGACCTCCCATCTCTGGGCCTGACTCTCAATCCACTGAGCCACCCAGTTGCCCCTAAAACTGTGCTTTTAAACAGAGCTGTGCCAATGTTTGCTCTGAGCAATTCAGTTTGCCAAAAAGAATTAGACTTCATACGTTTGTAGTAAATAGGTTGTAGAAGAAAATAAATGTTTGTATGCACGTACGGTACCTAGAGTCTGAAAACCCAGGCATTGTCTTCAAAGATTTAAAAGTAGTCGAACCAATGTTTTACCTGATTTGTATTTTAAAAAGCAAAGGAATGGTATTTCTTTCAAATCAGAAGGGAGAAAACCTATATATATTCTCCAAAACTTACATCTAATTGTCTGCCAAGTCCTATGAATTCAGACTTACTGGATCTTATATCAACCCTTTCCCCCTCACTCTCACTGCCCTACCAAAAGGGTCTTTATATTTCTGGCCTGAGTTCTTGTAAAAATCTCATAACTGAACTCTCTGACTTCTAGTTTCTACCCTATTCAATAAATCCTTTTCACTCCCGCCAAAATAATCTTCCCAATGAAGAACTATGAAGTGGGGACTAAACTATCATGCCCAAGCAAAACTGACTTCATTCAGTCCTGAGGTAACACTCATGCAAGATCTGCAAGGCTTAGCACAATGCACCATGCAGTAAAACCCCATGCCTATGCCTTGTTCCTCAAACCTATTCATTGTTTCTCTTACTATCTGATTGGTGAGATCATTACTGATCCCACAGGGTCTCCCCAGAAAAATCATGTTTGTAACACTTTCCCTTCTTCATTGCTAGGTCTGTGTATACTTAGTAGTACATAAATGTGAGTTTTTGTTAATATGAAACCCCACTATGACTTGCAAGCTTCACATCTTGTGTAAGGCCTCTACCTGCCCAGCTACCTCATTTGCTGCTAGTGGATCACTGAGGGCACTGAAGCTGCATGAGCCCTGAAACCTGTGCATTTAATACAGTGCATGTTCTGTATCCAGGAGCAAGAGTGTTAGAGGTCCTCTGTATGCCTGCCAGCAAGCTGGTCATATGACAACCCCAGCCTCTGGCTCAAAAGTCATCAGATTAACCACTGTCCACAGATTAAATTCCAAACTCAAAAGCCTTCTCCATAATAAGGTATTCCCCATCCTACCCCCCAGGGCAACAGGTGTCATGGTGGGTAGAGTCAGGCCTCAAGTTAGGAAGACCTAAGTTCAAATCTGGCCCCAAACACTTAATAGCTATGTGACCCTGAGCAACTCACTTAATCTTGTTTGCCTCAGTTTCTTCGTCTATAACATGAGCTGGAAAGGGAAATGGCAAGCCTCTCTAGTATCTCTGCCAAGAATCCCTCAAATGTGGTCACTACGTCATATATGACTAATCATCTATATATGCCCTACCCCCACATCACACCCCTGTCCAGGATTTATTCCATACCATTTCCTTTTACTTACTTTATATCACAGCCAAAAGCAAACATTCACTGTTGACCTCTTTTATTTAATAATAATCAAAACTAGCATTTATCTAATACTTTATGGTCTGCAAAGCACATTCTAAATACTATTTCATTTTATCCTCAAAATGGCATTATGGATTGTGTAATTAGAATCTGCTCCCCAGGACTCTAAATACCAACATCCCACTTTTGTTCTCACATTAGTGCTTACATTTTGGAGATAAAGTTTGTGTGTGACCCCGCCCCCCTCTCTCTTTTCCCCTGATTGTGACTGGGAAAGCAGGCTTTATGCCAGTCAGGAGAATCTATACTTTTTGTTAGATGATTAGGTCTGAACTTCTATTTCTTTTAGTTTATTTTCTTTCTACTTCAAGTGATTATTAATAAACTTTATAAAATAGAATACTTAGAGTTATTGGATATTAATTTAAATCTTACAATGTAAAGAAGAAACCAGTGTCCACTCTTGGGGATCTTACAAGTTTACTAGAGGCAATAAGCCATACACAAACACTTAGAATAAAAGTAATAACAACAGCAATAAATAATAATAGCTAACATTTATATAACTCTTACTCTGTGCCAGGCACCGGTGCTAAGTGATTTACAATTTTTACCTTGGTAAAAGGCAGGGCCTCTTATTATTCCCATTTTATATCTGAAGAAATGGAAGCCGTGGGAAATCAAAAGACTCGTCTAGGACCACAGTCTGAGACTGGACTTGAGGGCAGGTTTTGCTGTCTGTCAATGCCTCTTTCTCAAGCTGCTCTCTTCTCCCTTCTCTCTGTGTGTTTGTGAACACTATCCTTCATCAAGTGAACTGACTAACATGCCTGCTGAAACCCTTCTCTTTTCCAGGCCCAGTTTTAGCTGTCATTTCTTTATTTTGTTACTGTTAATATGTTAATTACTGTTAATTTGTCATTAGTCTATGGAAGGCAAAAAATAACCATTAATAATGAAAATCATAGGTATGAAAATTATTCTATAGCAACCAAGTTCTGATAAGCCAGATATCCAAAGAAGATATCATACCATTAGATCTGGAAAGGCACTTAATGATCATCTATTCTAGTCCAACTCATTTTACTAATGAAGAAAATGAGTCTGAGGTTAAGCAACTCATCCAATGTTCAATATTTATAGTTAAGTGTAAAGCAAGAATGTATGTCTTAGGGGTAAAGGAGTGGCAGCAGGAAAACCAAATAATGGGGGAGGTATCAAGTTGCAATAAGGTAATTATAGGTAAGAGAGATAAAGAAGAGAAAGAATAGCAATGAGCCATGCTTAAAATGCAACCAAAAGCTTATGACAGGTGAGAAATTGTTTAAGACAAACTGGCAACAGAAACTGGAGCCTGGGTGATGATGGTCTTTGATCTTACTTTTTTAATGAAGCATACCAGTATAGAGAAGCCAATATGGAAACAGCCAGCAGAAAAGCAAAGTATGTACAATGAAGGAAAAAATGGTTCCATCCATTTGTATCACATTTCAGTTATAAACTGAAAGTAACTCTATCAGAAGCACCATTTTCCAATGTTACCTGCTCTTTGGCCTAACTATGATGTGTTCCAGAAATTAGCCTCAATTTTTCTTTGGAGAAACTGAAGCTTTGAGAAATCAAGCAGTCTGTTAGCATCAAAATCAATGGCTGACATCTACAGCCAGATTTTCAGTTATTTAATACCACTTAATCCAATACCATTATATTTATGCAGGTCCATATTTGTCCTAGCCCAAGTATGTATGTTAAATTATTCACAGCCCAGAAAACAATTATTTCCATTTAGTATACTCCCTTTGCATGACTAAGGCTGTGAGACTAAAATAACATCTCTGTAAAGTGTGAGGCAAGGACAGTACTATATTCCTGAAACAGCATGGAACCAGGGTATCATTTTAATTTTGTTCTGGTTGATTATTATTTACTTTGTTGTTCAATACTACCATCTCCACCACCCATGGTGCTACAGTTTATAATATTGACATAAAATAAAGCCGCATGTGGCCACCTGAAAATGTTCCTTACTGTGACATAATCCTCACTATTACAAATGCCAATTCTCAATTATTTTGTACACAAAAGTCCTATTATGGCATGTGTAAAGTACCTTAATGGCATGTTGCACTCCCTGCAATCAATAAGCAAAAGTGTCCCTAAGAAAGAATTATTTCAGATTACAAGTATGTTTTGATTTATATAGCTATTTTCTCCCAAATAATTTTTAAATAAGTAGCATTCTTCTATTATTACAACCTCCTAGGAGCAAAATAAACATAAAATGAAGGGGAAGAGCAAGGACAATAATGAAAAGAGCAGTTAAGTAAACCAAAAAAGGTATGTAAACAGTGTCAGAATTAAGAGAGAATGTAAAGAGAATGCTATATCAACAAATCACTTGCACTGATGGGAAAGCCAATGATAATACATTCAAGGCTCACAGATTCCTGTTCATCTTCACTACTGTATGTGAAAGGAATATGGGGCACAAGAATGGTTTGGTGTCATCAGATAATACATCATAGGAACAAAGCAATGTGACAGAGTACTACTGTGAAAAGAACAATGTGAAAAGTACTAACCTGAGGATCCCAGGCACTGGGTTCTACCTCTGACCCTTATTGGTTGACACCAGGCAATTTCTCTGTGCCTCAGTTTCCAACATTTTAAGTGGTGAGGGAGCTGGAGAAGGCCAGTCCTCAAATTAGAGAGAAATGAATTTTCTTTCAAAGATACTGGCTGATTTCTTAAAAGGTCTGCATAGAATAATTTTTCCTTAGTAATCAGATTGATTTAGAACAAAGGAAAAAATACTGTATGAAACATAAAACTATTTTTAAATTTAGAAAAGCAATTAAACCTCAAATTCCATCCCTACTACATTTATTTATTGAAATGTTCTTTTCTTTACTGTGAGTTTTCTCAGACTTATTTAGAAACAAATACCATAATCAAAATGCCTCAGTCTAAACTGTATTGGCTTATAAACATGCTAATGTACTGTAAATGTGAATAGACTGAAAATAGCTTTGGAGGCAACTAAGTTAAGCCAAGTTTCTGAAATTTATGTTTACAAATTACTCTATGCTGACTAAAAGGAGGTCACATGTGCCAAAATTTTAGGCTCCATGGGGTCTCAAGTCAAGAATAGATTCTAAAGAGATCCCTCTGCTGAATTACATCCAGGAAATTATAGCACCAAATGACCACATTCCATTTGAAATAAAGAATGGCACCTTACTTTAATTTTCTTTAGTTCAGCAGTTTCTTTTTGGCATGAATAACCATCTCACCTAGATCTTTCTTACTGATCATGAAAGGAGAAGATGTAGTGCCTCTTATTTAAAAAAAAAAAAGGCAACTATAAAGGTCCTCAAAATTCTTTAAGAACACAAATCATGTTCTATCATCCCTTTGAGAACTCTGTAATATGCATTAAGTAATTAGTAAAGCAAAGTAAAATAATTCCTCTTGCTCAGGTATAGAACAAAGTCTTTCCTTACTCTTATGGAAGATGCTCACTTTTAAGTCTGCAAAGAATGAACCTTGCCAGTGGAGAAATGACCTGTAGCCAAGCATCAGTGATACCATTAGGGGTTGGCAGAAGGGAAGATGGAGAATATTCTTAGAACAACAGAAGTGACCTGAAAGTGACCCTGAGGGGCACTGCCTTGAGTCAAAAAGGAAGAACTCTACCCCCACCACCTCCCCAGCCCCAAATTATAGTTTTCTGAAGACTGCTGGCATAGAATTTCTTTTTTGGTCTCTAAGTACTATACTGAAATCTGATCCCATGTAGCATGGTACCATTCCTGACATTCACTTTGTGTTTCAGTAGTATCCAATGACCAGTCCAGTGAAAAATCATAAAAAATGAAAGCCAAAGATATTCAACAAAATACATTGAAATCTTTATCTATAATGTTAAAACTTGCATATACATAGACAGAAGGTAGTTAAATAAAACATAGTTTGGGAAGGAGAACACAGTTGGGAGATTAGGAAAGGTTTCATCTGAAAGATGGTAACAGAGATGCATCATAAAGTAAGCGAGAGACCTCTATGGGGTAGAGGTGAGGTAGGGATAAGATGAGAGACAGTGCAAAGGGCACAGGTAGTATTATGGAGTGTTGAAACTGAGAAATGGAAAAAAGGTCAGTTTGGCTAGATTGTAGAAGGACAGAAGAAGAGTTAAATCCAAACAGGTTGGGGTCAGATTGTGCAGGGACTTAAAAGCCAACTAGGAGGGTTTATATTTTATTCCAGAGGCAATTAGAAGCTGTTAGGGTTGGATTAGTAGGAGTCATATGTTCAGATCTGAGTTTAAGGAAAATTGCTTTGGCAGTAGGGTAAGAGACTTGAAGAAAGGAGATCACAGGCTAGACACTGTCCTAAGCTTTCTGTCAGGAGAAGGGAGGGATCAGTCAGATGGGAAAGTTGTTATTAAAGTTAGAAAAGGCAAGATTTGGCCACTGATTGAATATAAAAGGTGAGGAAGAGTGAGGAATGGAGGATAAAGATTATGAACCTAAGACACTAGAGAGATGGTGGAGCTTTTGACAGAAAAAATCTGGAACATCTAGATTGAAATGTTCAATAGGTAACTGTGGAGAGACCAGTGTGGGGGGAGGGGGGGAAGAGCTATGAAGATTCTAGAGTCACCTGCATAGAGATCATTAAACCAATAGGAGCTAATGAGTATGCAGAGGAAAAAAAACAAACTAGAATACTGGAGAACATTCACCAGCAAAATATGGATGATGGGTCAGCAAAGGAGACTGAGGGGTAATCAGAGAGGAGAAGAAAAAAGGAGAGAAGAGTGTCACAAAAACCCAGAGAGGAAAGAGTATCTAGGGGAGACAATGGTTAAGTGTTAAATGTAATAGTCAAGTCTAGGATTAGAAATGAGAAAATACCACCAGATTTAGTTATTAAGAAATAAACGATAATTTTGGAGATAATAGTTTCAGTTGGTAATGCTACTGGAAGACAAATGAGAGTAAAGGCAGAGAGTGTAGATATTTTTTTTCAGTTTACCTGAAAAAGAAAGGAGAAAGATAGAGAGATAGGTTAATAACCTGAGAGAATGAAAGGCTGTAGTGAAGATTTTTTTAAGGATAGGGGAAAGCTGGGCATATTTGAAGACAGAAGGAAAGGAAGGAGTTGATAGGGAGAGGTTGAAGATTAGAGGGGAAAGGGAGGATAATTGAGGTTGCAATCTAGTAGAAAAGATAGAAGGGAATGAGATTAAGTACATATGTAGAGGGAGCTGTTCATTGTAAGAAAGCTACATCTCTCTTTATCAGAGAATGAGGGAAAGGAAGAGAGTGGGACATGATGTCAAACAGGTTTTGGGTTAAAGAGAATAGGAGAGGAGAGAGCACATCATATCAAATGTCAATTTTTTTTTCCCAGTAAAGAGACAAGGTATACAACTAAGAGATCTGAGGTGATAAAAGATGACAATAATAATAATAATGATAGTAATAGGAAGCATTTATATAGCATTTCGAAGGCCTGCAAAGCATTTAACAAATATCTCCTTTTACCCTCACAACAACAGTAGGAATAGTGCTATTATTATCCTCATTTTATGGATGAGGAAACTATGGTAGAGACTTGTCTAGAGCTACATAGCTAATGAAATTTGAACTCAAGTGCCCCTGACTCCATATACCCAGGGCTCTATTCACTGTACCACTTAGTTACCTCTAAGAAGAGAAATAGAGTACCTGAGGGAAGACAAGGTTTGGAATAGTTTCTGTGGTGAAGAACCAATGAGAGAGGAATAAAAATATTACTTTGTTGCTGTGAAGGCTCAAAAGAGGTTGGAAAATATGAGTTTGTAATTTATCTACTCAGCATGGCTGTGAGATTTCATTTCTTTGTTCAGAAGCTCATGTGTAGGATTAAAGATGGTTTAAAGAGTAATCTAAGGCTGAACTTTAACTAGAGAAGAGCAGCAATTGGAAAAGGGGCAAGGGATTCAAGAGCAGAGGATAGTACAGAACTGAAATAGATAACTATTAGGTTAAGCCTGGAGAGGGAGAAGGAAGCTGGGGCAGGGTTTGAGAAAGTACTAAAGGGTAGAGGGAACAGAGAAAGATGAAGATAGGGACAGGTAGAATGAAAGCCTCCTATCATTTTAGTCAGACAAAGTCAAAGCTTCTAATTAGAGAAATAGAATACTTGTGGCTAATAGCAAGATCTACTATGTGACCATTCCTCTGTGTAGCTATAGTGGAATGAAGGGGTAGATCAAAGGACTTAAGGAGGCAGAGGTAATGGGAGCACCTATGTGAATATTGAAGCCCCATAGCATAAGGTCAAATGTTGAGGAGAGGAAGATGGTGAGAAAGGAGAGAGAATGATCTGGGCATTAGTATACTATAGCTTTATATCTTTGGCTCAGAGGAAATCTTTATGTGGACTTCAAAAGAGGAAAGATTACTAAGTGAAGAAGGCAAAGAGAAAAAGTGAGTGACAACAGAGAGGAGTATTTAGGTTCTCTAGAGATTCTCTCCAACCCCAACAGTGTAAAAGAAGGTACAGTCAATGCTGGAGAGGGTAGTTGGGATGCAGTGTCATCAGGAAGGATGCCAGGTCTCCATGAAGGATATCATGGGAAGAGTAGAGAAAAGCCAGTTCTAGATTGAAGAGAAGTTTGTTTTCTATGGAACATAAATTCCAGAGAGCACAATGAAAGGCATGGACATGGGCTGGGTTGGATATACAAGAATGACAGAATACAAAGAAGGGACAAGGAATGGTAGTCTCTGAAATCGTTGCTCATTAATTATTACAGGTCTAGGGAGTGAAAGAGCAGAAGCCAAAGGGGTAACACTTGTGAGGGAGATGCAGAGAGAAGTTAAGTTTCTAAAGGGTGATGCAGAGAGGCTGGGACTAGGTATGTTCTTTCACTTAGAAGGTTAATGAAGGGTGGTGAGATTCTGGGAATGGAGGACACCAAAGGCTGAGAGAGGGAGCTGGTCAGTGGCTGGATCTGGGTTTGGGTTTGGGTTCAGCCTAGGACTTTTCAGGCACAAGTGGCCCTGGTCTTGGACTATAGAAAAGTATACCCTTTTCATGGACCATCAGATAGTACCATGAAGGATTTATATATAGCCTAGAAATTTGTTCAAAGCCCTATCATACCTCAAATATTTCCAGAAATCCTGAAAATGCTCCTCAATATGATCATCCCTCAACTGAGGGGGAAGGGAAGATAGCCATATGATTTGTGTTCATATATGATTTCATCTTAATCACTTTCTTCCCTTCCCTCCATGGTTTGTCTCAACAGCCTTTCACCACTCTTGCTCACTCCCTCATACAACCCTCCCCCACCAAGAGAAATTCACTTCTACTTTTAAATTCAGAGGTTTTAAAGTCCAGAGCTTTTACTTCATGCGATCCTTTTGTTCCCCAAACTCAGAAGGCACTAATAGGTTTAGAGAAGTGCTCTCAATTGACAGAGTAAGTTAATATATTATTGGTTCTAAGTACCTAAGAGTTCACCCCCCCCCAAGACTTTTCTGTAGACAAACTTAATAGTCTCAACTCCTTATTGGCATTTAAAAGAGAATTAGGCTTCCATAAGGAGAATATGCTTCTTTGGCTCTGAATTGGAATTTGGAAAACATTTAAAAATAAAAACATTGTTATAAATGATGGCTAAGTCCAGATGAAATACTATTATTATATTCTAGGCATATCATAAACTAATTTGTGGCCTGGCCTACAAAATCTAAACCACCATTAATAAAGTTCCTATATGAAAGTTTAAACCAAGCAAATAATCTATAAGCAAACCTTCTCCCAAAACAAAACAAAAACCCAATAGTGTCAGAATTATTTCCCTCCCAGAGAATAAGGCCTTAGGAGAGGATCACTCTCACTAAATTTAGGACTTTTTTACCTAAGCAGCTGATCCTTTCATGCTAGAATAGTCATGCCCTAAATTTGGTTAAATATGGGGTTTTCACAGGAAAATTGTAGTTGCTGTAGTCAACCCTTTAAGATGAAAAGTTTCTCTTAAGACAGAGCCAAATGAACAGTCTATAGGTGGTAAAAATATGTGGCATCCTTCAAGCTGATCTTTGTATGAGCAGCATGATGATTTTCTAGTCAGCTTGTCAACTGAATGACCTCTGATTCCTAACCCAGGCTACTCTACTGCTATCAGATATGATACCATACAATTTTTCACTTGTTTATTTGGATTTTTATTTGGGGGTTTTGGGTTTTATATGATTATTCACTTATAAGAATGAACAATAGGGAAATGTGTTTTGCATGATAATACATGTATAACTCTGATCAAATTGTTTGTCAGCTCCAGGAGTGGGAGAGGGATGGGATGGGATGAAGGGAGACAATTTGGATCATATTACTTTGGAAAACTTATGTGGAAATTTGTTATTATATGTAATTGATAAATAAATGACACACTTAAAAAAGATATGATGCCACCTTATCCTGAAGTGACCCTTGACATTCTGACCAGAGACTGTCAAGCACTGACTGCTAGAGAACCAAACAATGTTAGATGTGCCCTCTTCATTTCCTTCTCCTCTTTTCTCCAACAGAACAGTTTTACTCAAGATACATCAGTTCCTAAGTTATGGGCAACCTATATATCCTTCATCCAACACTGAATATATACTCACTGTGCATTGAAAAGTATGTTAGGAGTTGAGGAAGATAAACAGTTTAGGAAAGACATTTAGGAAAGAATTTCTGTCTCTTGGGAGCTGTAATGATAATATGTATCATTATCAAATGATAATGCATTGAGATTTGCAAAAGGAAAAAGTATTATGTGAGGTTTAAGAAGTAAGGCTGTTACCAACTAGAACATGTGGGTCAATCAGGGAGTTTCCTGGTGGAGATAACACTTGCATTACTCTTTAATTTCATATTCTTACCTACTCTTTAAAACCTGAGAATCAGTCATAAACCAACCATTTCTTTAATTACTTTGTTATATACAAAACATTTAGTCATGGCCTAAGTGTTCCCTCTATTATAAAACTGACTCAGTATATTATCACAAGACTCCTGGGTTTAGGGTTTCTATCAAGGAAAAACATTTACTAAAAACTCCACTGTCCTACACTGCCTCAGGGGTAGAGGGACATTAGGTATAGAGAACATTTAAAAGACATTTCACACTAAAGAGGAGGAAAATGGGACATGAGATAGAAGGGTCACAGAAAGTCTTTTTTAGAATTTGGGAGATATAAATGTTTGCTTTCAAACAGGAAGGAATAAGTGGAAAGTAAAAAGTTGAAAATGCATTGGAGGAAATGACTGCAGGATCTAGAGGTAGGAGAGCTTGTGATTAAAAGTTATCAGTGGAGGAATCAGCATTCGTGAGAAGCAAGGATACCTTTTCACATATAGCCATAGGGGGAATGGATTAAGTCAGAGAAGTTTTGAGAAGTGAATGGTCTCATTCTCAGTTCAGTAACTTTCAAGCTAGGGTGTGAGAACAGGGAATGAACTAAGAAGTCAATAAAGATAGAGATTGCTGAATAGAAGTGAAGATCAAGCTAGAGCAATGGTTCCCAAGCTTTTTTGGCCTACTGCCCCCTTTCCAGAAAAAATATTACTTAGTCTCCTAGAAATTAATTTTTTAAAAATTTAATAGCAATTAATAGGAAAGATAAATGCACCTGAGGCCATCACTGCTCCCCTGTATCACTGCAGCACCCACCAGGGGGCAGTAGCATCCACTTTGGGAATCACTGAGCTAGAGGGTCTTCAATGTCATTTATTTCTATAGGCAGTACAAAAGTAAACCTCAGGCTAGAAGGCCTGGGTTATTCCAAATTCAGAATCAATGAAGTCAGAATTATTGTGCTTAGATGCAGAGACACCTTTTAGTACACTGCCTCTTATAATATCCTCTCTTAATGTTAAAACACTAAAGATTATTATGAGAACTCACCACCCCATAGGCCCCATTGTCTCTGCTCGAGTTTTCCCTCGTTTAGCTTCCTTGAGAAGTTCTTCTATTGCCTTCCTGGAGGGAGAAAATGAAGTTTTGAAAAACAAATAGATTAGCAAAGCTTAAAAGTAAATAAAACAGAAAATGTAGTGAAAAATATATATTCTAAAGAAGAAATGTCTAATTTTGTTTCAGAAAATTGGCACTTACAAGAACTATAGTGTTAGATTATCTAACTAAAATGGACAGCAACTACCATGTAAACATAGATGAAAAATACAATCTTTTTAACCAGTGGCCTTTTCACTTTCTGGGACCCCTTTAACTCTCTGGTGATGGCTACAGACTCCATCTCAGGAAAATGTTTTTAAATTAATAAATATATAAAGCACATAAAGATACAAGGGAAATCAAAGAATAGGGAAAATAAAGATTTAATATTTTTTCTCTATCCCACTTCACAGATCTCCTAAAATCTCAATGGGCTGACTCCTTGAGGATTTGTAGACCCCAGACTAAGCACTCCTCCTCTATATGCTGTTTGAGTACAATTAGAATAATAGCTGGTGTTTGTATAGTTCTTTAATATTTGTAAAGTGCTTTCCACAAATTATTTCAATTGAGCTTAATAAGCCAATGAGTCAGGGACTACAGGGATTTTAAACCTCATTTTACAAATGAGGAAACTGAGACCCAAAGAGTTCAAGATGGGATATAAGAACCTGACCCTAAGTCTAGAACTGAGCTATTTGCCTTTTGTTTTATATAGATTTCTAATGTTAAGACATTCAAGAAGTGAATGAGCATTAATTATTTCATATAATAATCATGGGAGATAATGCCAGAATCCAAGAAAAATAAAGATAACAAGTCAATGATTTTAGAAACTTACACCCTAACCCTTCTGAGGAGTTCAAGTTCAAATTTGTCTTTCATTATGATAATCTAATTCCTTCCCAATTAGACTTTCAAAATTTCCAAGTATGCTATCTTTCTTCTCTAGGACAAATAATTTTTCTTTAAAATGTCTATGAGGTCTAACCATCAGTTTTCATATTTATATACATGTATGGGGATTGGGCCTGGATACCTAACATATAAGTCCTTTATTTGTAAATCTCTAAAAATATGCAAAAAAGAGAAAAATCTCAGTAACAACTTTGCCAATTGACCTTATTTGAGGTTTAAAGATACTGAAATGGTTTGCCATTTCCTTCTTCAGCTCATTTTACACATGAAAAAATGGACACAAATATAATCAAGTGACTTGTCCTGGATCACATAGCTAGTAATTATCTGAGGCCAGATTTTAATTTGGGTCTTCCTGACTTTGGGCCCAATGCTTTTTCCATTGTACCACCTAGTTGTGTTAGGATCTTTGCTAAGTGCAAGAGTTGCAAATACAAGAAAGCAAGATAGTTTTAATATCTTAAACAATACAGGATGACTAAATCACTTAAAATTTTTTTCTTTTCTAGGTAGACTACTAGAATAAACATGATATTTACATAAAAATGTTCAAATTTATAAACAATATAACAGACATTATGTCCTTTAAGCCTCATGACAATTTCATACTACAGGCATCATCTCTGTTTTAAAGGTAAACAGACTGCAGTTCAAAGTTTACATGAGTCACATAAAATGAAAAAATGTCAGGTGTAAGATTTGAATCCATGCCTTGCCTCCACGTCCTAGGACTTGATCTTTCCAAATTTTAAGGATGTGCGATTTCAACATGTGTCCTCACTCCTCAATTGATATACCTCTCCTATACTTTTGTAGAATCTTTATCTGCATTTAAGATCTGATGATGGGACTTTCTAATTTGGCTGGCACCAAACAAGCCTCCTACAAAATCATTACTGGGGTTGTACTGGCAAACTTCCTAGCTCTCAGAACTTCTGTCAGCACAGGCCTTGAGAATCTAGTGTGGTGAGACAACACCTATTAAGGGCCATGCAAATTTTAAAGTGCTATGTAAGTGCCACTGTTGTTATGAATATATATATATATTCATTGTCTGTTCCATCTCTCTATCAGTTGCCCTGGTCATCTCAAGATGTCTCTATTCTGGAATCTTTGTCTTCTCATTAAAAGCTCCACTTTGTGTTTGTCTTTCCCTATTATAATCTAAGGTCCTTGAAAGTAAAAACTATCTTGTTTTCTTGTATTTGTTACTCTAGCACTTAGAAGAGAGCCTAATGCAGTTAGGTGATGCAGTGGATAAAAGCACTGGGGCTGGAGTCAGAAGACCTGAATTCAAATCTGTCCTCAGAAACACACTAGCTGTGTGATCCTGGGCAAGTCTCTTGATTCTGTTTGTGTTCCTTTCCTCATTTATAAAATGAATTGGAGAAGGAAATGGCAAACCATTCCAGTGTCTTTGCTAAGAAAACCCCAAATGGGGTCATGAAGAGCTAGACCCAATTGAAAATGAACAGCAAATGCTTACAGTATATAGAACACTGCACTTCAGCACACAATCTATATAAGACCAAGTCCTTTTCAGATGGAGTTTATAGCTACCTTCTACACGAGTATCTTCTTGATCTCCCTGGATACATGTGTCCCCACTATATTGTATTTATTTGGTATATAAATATATACATGTACCATACATTTGGTATATAAACGTATGCACATATTGGTTTTCTTTAGAGAACATAATCACCTGGCCTCTTTTTTAAATCTTTGTATCCTTGAGTACCTAACATAATATAGTGCTTAACAAATGCTTATATTATAAAGTAGTATAGTTGTTGTTCAGTTGTTTCAATTGTGTCCAACTGTTCATGATCCTTTTTGGACTTTTCCTGGCAAAGATAGTGATTTGTCATTTCCTTCTACAGCTCACTTTACAGATGAGGAAACTGAGGCAAACAGGATCCAGTGACTAGCTTAGGGTCGCACAGCTAGTAAGTGTCTAAGACCACATTTGAACTGAGGAAGATTAGTCTTCCTGACTCCAGGCCTCGCACTCTATCCACTGTGCCATCTAACTGCCCATATAGTCCCAATATATTTCTCTATTATGCCACTTTCCTGTACTTTGACTTTTACCCTAGTTACTATCTTAAACCTATAAGTTTAACATGAGGGTTCACTGTATCACACTGAAACAGAAACACATATACCTACCAACCAACATGAGCCCTGATATCCCCCAAATAAGCATTAAATTAGATGTTTTATAGCTGAGCTTTATGTTATCAACTACAGATAAATGAATCTGATCAGCAAACTATACTCTGACTTATATCTACCAAGAAATGAGACTTCTTATCTCCTACAGCAGTTCACTAAAAATTATCTTGTTGGGCTCTATAACAAATACTTTTGAGCCTTAACTTTTTTTTTTAAATTTTTTTTTTTAAAATTTTAAACCCTTAACTTCTGTGTATTGACTTATAGGTGGAAGAGTGGTAAGGGTAGGCAATGGGGGTCAAGTGACTTGCCCAGGGTCACACAGCTGGGAAGTGTCTGAGGCCGGATTTGAACCTAGGACCTCCTGTTTCTAGGCCTGGCTCTCAATCCACTGAGCTACCTAGCTGCCCCCTGAGCCATAACTCTTAGGAACAAATATTCTCCTTTCCTTTCTTTGTGCTCACTATATAAAAAAAGGCCAGAAGGAAAAATGCTCTTCTCTGGTCTCCAGAGATAGGTCAGTTTGTATATTTCCTCCATAAATACATGCAAGCATATGTGAACCACAAATATCCCTTTCAACGTAACTCTAAAAAAAACTCCAGAAAGAAACATAAACAGTTCTCAACTTATAAAAGGACTATATTCCAAAGTTCATTTTAAAGTTGGGCTATTTCTAGCAAAAGGTCTCCAAACTCTTCTGATCATGCACCTTTAGTTTAAAAAAAGTAAAAAACCTAAATATGCATTTTAATGTGCTTCCTTATTTTTAAAAGTATGAGATAAATATGAAAATAATATTTAACTTCACATTCAATAGGGAAACACTGGAATTATTGAGAATGGCAGTATCAAGGCCAGACCTGTGCTTTGGGAAAATTACTCCGGCAGTGGAACGATGGGAGGAGACTTCAGAGTGGGGGACAAATAAGAAAGCTATTGTAATAGTCTGGGCAAAAAGTAATGAGGGCCTTAACTAGGGTCATGGCCAAGCAAGTTAGGAAAAGGAAATAGCTAGAAGAGATACTAGAGAGGCAGAAATGACAAGATTTGGCAACTAAATGATTATGTGGTATGAGGGGGAAGGAGAAATTGAAAAAGGCCATGTTGTAAAACTGGGTGACTTGAGGTGTTAGACAGGAACATGAACATTTGGTGCATTTGCAAGGGAAGTTTAATATAAAAAGTTCAGCAATGCAATGATCCAGGGCAATTCTGAGGGATTTATGGAAAAGAATGATACTCACATTCAGAAGAAGAACTACAGGAGAGGAAACACAGAAGAAAAACAACTGCTTGAACACATGGGTTGATGCAGACATGATTTGGGATGCAGACTCTAAATGACCACTCCAGTACAATTATCAATAATATGGAAATAGGTCTTGATCGATGACATATGAAGAAACCAGTGGAAATTCGCCTCAGCTATGGGGGAGGGGGTGTCTAGAGGGGTGGAGGGGAGAGTAAGAACATGAATCATGTAACCATGGAAAATTTTTTTTCTAAAAATAAAATTTAAAAAATCTTTAAAAAAATTCTATGGATACTGACCACAAGGATCCATGATTGTAGTCTGCCTGACTCACTCAAAACTCATAAGGAAGAGGTAACGGTCTTACAAATTGCCTGTGGCACAAAGCCCACCTTCTGAGATGTACAGGTGGAAGTCGTATTACATGATATATATACATGTATGTATGTACATAAATACATACACACATGCCTGTATATATTCTTATATATGTGTATGGCCTAATATTTTAAAAGATCCATAATCTAGCTCTAACTTTTACCTTTCTAGACTTATTTTACTTTTTCTCCCTTGCATAAACAAACTCTAAATTTAAGCAAAAATTATTATTAGCGGGGGCAGCTGGGTAGCTCAGTGGATTGAGAGCCAGGCCTAGAGATGGGAGGTCCTAGGTTCAATCCAGCCTCAGACACTTCCCAGCTGTGTGACCCTGGGCAAGTCACTTGACCCCCGTTGCCCACCCTTACCACTCTTCCACCTGTAAGTCAATACACAGAAGTTAAGGGTTAAAAAAAAAATTATTAGCTATTCCCTGATCCTTTCTATTGCTGTGCATTATTTATAAAAGGCAACTAAAAAAATAAAAAATACACCATCTCCACATCTCTTAGTGATATACTTTTCTTGACGGCTATAAGAAAAAAACTCTTCCATGAAGACACCTTGATCCCTCACTGGAAAATAATTTATTTTGCCATAAATATCTTTATCTGGCCATCTTTTCATTTATAATAGTGATGGCAAACCTTTTAGAGATGGAATGCCAGGCCCTGCCCCGACCTGACCCCCCAGACCAAGTGCTAGGCACCTCCCCCCATGTGCCTACCCCACACAGGGGAGGGAGAAAGCACTCCCATTGGGCTGCTAGGCAGATGGGTGGGTGAAATGAGGAATGTCTTCAGAGTATGGAGAGTGGGAGGGGAATGGCTTGAGCACTGTGCTCCCCTTTAGCTTTGCTGCTTAAAAACTGCCCACCTTACCCCTGTGCACTCCCATTGGGCTGCTGGGCAGAGGGGCAGGGGATGTGAAAAAATGTCCACAGGAACAATGGAGAGGTGGAAGGGAACAGCTCTGCCTGAAGCTCCCTCTGCTTCCTAGTAATGAATTCGGGGGTGGGGGGTGGGGGGAGAGAAGAGGAAAGGGCAGTGCATGTGTCCAGAGAGTGTTCTGCGTGCCATCTTGGGAACCTGTGTCATAGGTCTGCTATCACTGATTTATAACATTATCTTCAAGGAGGAGAAGAGTAGAAAGCTTTTGGGTGAATCTATGGAGGGAGTTATTTAGAAGCAATACGTATTCATTGTGGGAAGGCAGGACTTGTAGCAAAGGAAGAAAAAGATGATGATTTTAGAAAATTAATCATGAACCTATCATGAAGATAAGACTTCGGCCCTATAGATATCTGCTATATTTCTTTGTTTGCCAAAACCAGGGCAGTTGAGAGGTTTACTGACTTGTACCATTTTCAAAAAGGAAGGAAATTATTAGAACTGATGCTTAGTTTAGAGGGAATGATGAAGCTAGATCACACTGAAAAGGCTAAATTACTTTACTTTTATTTTGCTTCTGTTTTCTTTTCCAAGCAGAATGATTTTTGTACTGGAAAGGATAAATTAAGACAATTATCAGGAAGCTTAAAGGTAAGTTAAGTGAAGAGATGGCAAGAAAGTCCTTAACAGACATCGTTAAGCTAAATCATGAAGCTCAGATGAAATAAATGAGGGTACTAAAAGAACTGGCTAATGTGATTGTTGAGCTAGTTGATGATTTCTAAAAGGTTATGGAGAGTTACAGGATTGGAAAGGAGCAAATGTACCAATGTTCAAACAAGAGAGAAGAGCAAAATCTGCAAGCTGGCAAGATTGATTCCAATTCTTGGCAAAATTTTTGGAATACATTTTATTAAAGAGATTGCTTCTAAACCTTATATATTTCAAACCATCAGCAAGTATCATCTATAATGGGGACAAGTTAGGAGCCTTCCCAATAAGACCAGGAGTGAAGCAAGGATGCCCATTATCACGTCTATTATTTAATATTGTACTAGAAAAGCTAGTAGTAGCAATTAGAAGAAAAAGAAATTGAAGGGATTAAAGTAGGCAATGAGGAAACTAAACTATCACTCTTTGCAGATGACATGATGGTATACTTAAGGAATCCTAGAAAATCAACTAAAAGGTTAGTGGAAATAATTAACAACTTCAGATAAACCCTCATAAATCATCAGTATTTCTGTATATTTCCAACAAAATTCAGTAGCAGGAGTTAGAAAAAGAAGCTCCATTTAAAATCACTCTAGACAATATAAAATACTTAGGAATCTATCTACCAAGACAAACACAGGAATTATAAGACCACAACTACAAAACGACTTTTACACAATTAAAACTAGATCTAAATAATTGGAAAAACATTAATTGCATATCGGTAGGATGAGCTTTTATAATAAAAATGACAATCCTACCCAAATTAATTTGCTTATTTAGTGCCATACCTAACAAACTACCAAAAAACCTTTTTGTAGAATTAGAAAAAATTATTACAAAGTTCATTTGGAAGAATGAAAGATCAAGAACATCCAGGGAAATAATGAAAAAAATGTGAAGGATGGGGGTCTAGTAGTACCAGATCTTAAACTGTACTATAAAGCAGTGGTCATCAAAACAATATGGTACTGGGGCAGCTGGGTAGCTCAGTGGATTGAGAGTCAGGTCTAGAGACAGGAGGTCCTAGGTTCAAATCAGGCCTCAGACACTTCCCAGGTGTGGGACCCTGGGCAAGTCACTTGACCTCCATTGCCCACCCTTACCACTCTTCCACCTAAGAGCCAATACACAGAAGTTAAGGGTTTAAAAAAAAAAAAAAACAAGAAAAAAAACAATATGGTACTGACTAAGAGACAGAAGGGTGGATCAATGGAGTAGACTAAGGGTAAATAACCTCAGCAATATCGTGTTCAATAAACCCAAAGATCCCAGCTTTTGGAACAAGAACTATTTGACAAAAATTGATGGGAAAATTGGAAAACAGTATGGGAAAATTTAGGTTTAGATCAACATCTTACACCCTATACCAAGATAAATTCAAAATGGATAAATGACTTAAATATAAAGAGTCAAATCATAAATAAATTAGGTGAACATAAAATAGCATACCTGTCAGATCTATAGGAAAGAAAGGAATTTAAGACCAAGCAAGAGATAGAGAACATTGTGAAATATAAAATGAGTTACTCTAATTATACCAAATTAAAAAGGTTTTGTACAAACAAAACCAAATGTAATCAAAATTAGAAGGAAAGCAACAACCTGGGAAAACATTTTTATAACAAAACTCTCTGACAAAGGTTTAATTTCTCAAATATATAAGGAACCAAGTCAAATCTACAAAAAAATTAAGTCATTACTCAATTAACAAATGATCAAGGGACACGAATAGGCAGTTTTCACATGAAAAAAATCAAAACTATCAATAAGCATATGAAAAAGTATTCTAAATCCCTCCTGATTAGAGAAATGCAAATTAAAACAATGCTGAGGAACCACCTTACACCTAGCAGCCTGGCCAATATGGCAGCAAAGGAAAGTGATAAATGTTGGAGCGGATGTGGCTAAATTGGGACACTAATACACTGCTGGTAGAGTCATGAACTGGTCCAACCATTCTGGAAAGTAATTTGGAATTACATGCAAAGGGCTTTAAAAGAATGCCTACCCTTTGATCCAGCCCTACCACTGCTGGGTTTGTGCCCCAAAGAGATAATAAGGAAAAATACTTGTACAAAAATATTTATAGCTATGCTCTTTGTGGTGGCAAAAAATTGGAAAATGAGGGGGTATCCAACAATTGGAGAATGGCTGAACAAATTGTGGTATCTGATGGTGAGAATACTATTGTGCTGAAAGAACTGGAAAGACCTCCAGGAATTGATGCAGAGTGAAAGGAGCAGAACCAGGAGAACATTGTACACAGAGATTGATATACTGGCACAGTTGAACGTAATAGACGTCTCTAATAGCAGCAATGCAATGATCCAGGACGATTCTGACAGACTTATGGGAAAGAATGCTACCCACATCCAGAGAAAGAACTGTGGGAGTAGAAACGCAGAAGAAAAACATATGATCAATCACATAGTTTGATGGGGATATGATTAGGGTTTTGATGTTAAAAGGTCACTCTACTGCAAATATGAACAACATGGAAATAGGTTTTGAAGAATGATACATGTATTATGGAATTGCTTGTCAGCGCAGGGAGTGGGGAGGAAAAAGGGGTGGGAAAAACCATGAATCATGTAACCATGGAAAAATATTCTAAATAAAAAAAGAGTCAAAACAAAACGAAACAAAACAAAAAATGATTGCTTCTAAATGGGAAGAAAATGAAGTGGTTACAGGTATCATCAAAAGCCAGCAAGGTAGTAACAACATGTTAGAGTCAGACTAACCTAATTTCCTAAAAAAAAGCAAAACAAAACACAAACATATTTATTGAGGTCTTCTCTCCCACTCTAGATCAAAACTCTCTGTGAAAAAGAAAAACAATTAAAAATATCCACCATGGTGTCCACTATTACAAAATTATGACCTAATACTGATACCCCTTGCCTCTCTGACAAGAGAAAAGATATTTTTATTCTGTTCTCTTATAACTTCACTGATTTCTCAATTACTCAGTTTGGCTTTCTTTTAATGAATCTGAAATCAATGTGTTTGTTTATTATAATTTTTTGTTTATGCTTACTTAGCTCTACAGAAGTTCATACAAATCTTCACATATTCCTTTGAATTGATAGGATCATTTCTCATTGCACAATGATGTATGTCATTTATGCCGTAGCTTTGTCCAATCATTCTCCAAACAATGGTCTCTCCCATTCTCCAAACAATTAACTCTTTGATATCACAAAGAATGCTATGGATATTTTGGCGTAGATAGTGTCTTCTTTTCCCCTTTTCTATTTTTTTTGGGGGGGTTTATGTCCAGTAGTGGGATTGCATAATTCCAAATAAATATCTACAATGATTGGAATAATTCAGAGCTTCACAAAGTATATCAGTGCCTCTGCCTTCCCAAAGTCCATCTTGGATGAACAGTTCTGTTATTTTTAAGGCACTATTTCTAGAATGTGAGACGTTATTTCTGTAACCCACTCAGAAATATCCTGTATTGTCTCTTACTCTCTTCATCTCTAGACCTATCTTTAAGGTACAATGTAAAATCTGAAAACTCAGTGATTTTACACACACACACACACACACACACACACACACACACACACACACACACACGCTCTGGAGGCATTTTCAGCATATCAGAATAAAGGGATTATAATTGAAAAGCTAGAAAATCATTATCTTTAATGTAGCCACTGATTTTCTTTGTGATTCTGCCCATTAATGTACTCCTGAGAAAAGCGGTATAACATCATGTTTGTAATTTTTATCACAAATTCCAAGTACTTCAAATCTACTGAAAATTAAGAAGCATGTTTCAAACAGGATCATTTTGTGACATGATTAATAAGTAAAAACTACAATTAAAACCTATGAGTATTAAATCAAATAAGGTAATGCTAGTACTAGCAGAATATGTAAAAATAAGTAAATACAGAACTTGAGCAGTTAGGGCAAAAAATTGAAGAGGTTTAGGTAAGAATTTACAAGTTATAATTAGCCCCTTTACATACATATGTATTTATTTTTAGACAGATAATTTTTCTATTGAAAATTTTTTTTAAATGTATAAAAAAATCTAACATAGGAATGGTTAATGTTCTTAATACCATCTTATATTCATAAAACTTTTTTTACTTTTTTAGAGCCTCTTTACATCCTATAATTCTGTCTAAGCTAAAGAAAAATCTGGTAAGGTAGATAAATTATGATCTCCATTTTAGCTGAATAAATTGATGTTCAGAAGAATTAAATAAATTTCTCATGAATGCAATATTATTAAGTAGATAGAGATAGGGGACTGGATTTGCCATTTCATTGGCATGAAGAACTCTCAGAGGGGGAAATTTCCTATACAAATGAAGTCTGACACTTTCTCTGCAAAGTCATCGTTTTAGAGTTGTCCCAAGGGCTGATAAATTAACTTGCCCAGGCCTTCTTGGCCCTAGGACAGTGATGGGCAAACTTTTTAAAGAGGGGGCCAAAGGAAAGGAAATGATCATCTGTCAGTCTGTTTCTAAGGTAATTCTTTCGAAGTTTCATTGTATTGTATCCTACTCACTGTATTTGTCAGATTAGGAATAATGTCGTGCAGCCTGATAGAACATTTCAGGGGGCCACATCTGGTCCGTGGGCCATAGTCTGCCCATCATTGCCCTAGGAAAATCCTTTATCCACTCTGCTGGGTATTGTCTCCTGATGATTTTTTTTCCCCACTCAACAATTTCTTCATATTTAACTATAAAGGGGAAAAAATTTTGGAGGCGAAGGGGAAAAGAGACGTAAATATTTATTTCCAGCAGGATGCAAATTCTCTACAGACAAAGGATTGTTTTATTTTTTTGTTTCTGTTACTCCAGATCAGTGAGTTGGTACAAAGGGAGTGCTTAATGTTCATGGAATATGTGTATTATTTTTAAATCATGAATTGATCATTGCAGTTCAGCCTTCCCAGGTTAATGTATTCAATATCTCACTACCTAATGTACTCTATATTTACTATGCCTAAAGAATATGTGTGAGTGGGGATGAGGAGAAAGAGGCAACCGTGTGGCACGCTGGTATGCTGGAGTTCAAATGTAGCCTTAGTTATTAGTTGTGTAACCCTGGATGAGTGACTTTTTTGGTTCCCTCATTTGTAAAATGGGAATAATAATGGCACCTAACTCTCAATGTTGTTATGAAGATCAAATGAAATGATAATTGTAAAGTTCTTTATCAGTGTTAGCTATTATAGGGGAAGAAGATGATTTCTTAGTATGGAAAACAACTTCTACCAATGTGGTTGGGCAGTAACTCTTCTGCAATTTATATTCATCTAGCCATGGAGATAGAGCCTTAACAACATAGTTGGCCTGAGAAACATGTTCCTCTATAGGGGGATGAGAGTGTCATAGATTTAGAGCTAGGAGGGACCTTAAAGGTCATCTAGCCAAACCCTCTCCATTTAGAGATGAGGAAACTAAGGGCCAGATGGCCAAAGAAGCTTGCAAAGGTCACACTGATGTCCTGGTTGAGATTTGAATACATGCCCTCTGATTCCCAATTTGGTGCTTTTTCTGCTATGCTTCCTTGGTGGTCTGATCTAAAATATCCAAAAGTCCTAGGCCTAGTGTTAACATTCTGAGGGAGGGATGGGTGCTGAATGGGGCATATCATCAATTTTTAACAACACCAAAAGGCTAGAGTTTTTCGATAAATTTTTTTTCTTTTCAGTTCAATCAGAAAAATAATTTCCAAGAGGTAGAGAGCTAGGACTTTGGGGTGACCCAAAAGGAATATACAATACAGTATAGCACAAAGGAACAATCAAAATAATATTGGGGGTAGGGAACATCATCAGGAGAAAGATACTGGATAAACATATGCTAAGGAATCTAGCAACATGCTGTCAAGAAGGGTAGAGAAGGAGTATTATGGTTCTCAGGCAATCTTACAGAGCAATGAACTACTGACTATCAAAACAAAGATGATGTTATTTAAGTGAGACAGGAATATGAAACCTAGGATCTTCTTTATGAAGAGGATGGAAGAGTAGTAAGATAGTGATGATGAGCTATAGAGATTAAGAACAAAATCCACATTTGTGACTGGATTTGTGGAATAGTATAAAAGGGATAGGATGAGATGGAAGAAATAATTGGACATAGGAGGAATAGAGAAGATTTAATATGTGGAGAGTGAAAAGTTTGGAGGGAACAAACTATTAGATAAAGGAGTACACTTGTGGCTAGAGGTACTGAGTGCTGTAAATTTTGTCAATTTGTTATGGAAAGCTAAATATTAAAAAAGAGTGCAGCAGATTCTGCTATGTATCTGTAAAATGTATAAATATTTGTGACAGGGTATTCATCAACAAGGGTATTTCAACAGATGTTAAATGGCTAACTGACATTTCAGATGAAATGTGCACATCTGGATAGCCATTTTGACCATTATCTTTCTTGCCTGCTCCATTATTTTTAGTGGAGCTCCTAATGCTAAAAATTACTTATTATTCACTTATATAACAGCATTTTCCAAATACCTCTCTTGGGCTACTACTCAATAGTAATGCTAACTTCACACTATGATATTTAGAATGAAAATATTTTACTGCATAAATATCCACTCTTATCAATAGTCAAAATCTACATAAAATTTTAGTGACCTTTGGCAGACAAGCCACATATTTTCAAATACCAGTGACTCACTTTAGTTATACATAAGACTGAATGTGTTCAACAGCTGCTAAGACAAACATATCTCATCAAAAGTACCTCAGAAAGAACTAACCTATGAAATAATTAACTCTAAATCAAAAGGTATGTGTGAAGTAGAAAATATCTAGGAAGGTTAACTGGCATTTCTGTTGGAAACTTTCACTGTAAGTCAATAATATCTAACTTTTAAAAGATATATATCCTATTAAAACACTAGTAGAAAAATAAATTCCAGGAGTAAACCCTTTAATTATAACTGACAGGGCTCTTTTGGCTCAATATACACAGTACCATCTCTTTAAGAATATAAATGCTTTGAAGAAGAAAAAACTGATGAAAGGAAAACTGCAAAAGAATAAGGGACTTAAAGTCCAGAAAGATGTGAATGGAAAGAAGCCAATAATAAAGAGTAAAGAAAAGCTAATATGGCAGCTGCTGTAAGTTAAAGAATAGCACAAAAATATGGCAGAAGATTAAAAAATGCAGAAATACATGATTGAGCTTAATGCTTTCTAAATGCCTTCTAATTATGTTAGAAAAAAGTCTCAAGAAATTGAGGGGGAAAAACACATAGGAAAATCTTTTTTTAAAAAGTTTGTTATCTGTAGCTTTCTATTTTTTCAGTGGATAGAAGAATTTGGTATACTGTCTTTTGACAAGCATACCACATACCGGAAAACTACCTCACCAAAAGCTTAGTTTGTAAATCACTCTCTTAATCCTAAAGAGCTTTATTTCATACAAATGATCTGCGGTCCTCTGCAGATTGTCCCATACAATGCTTCAGAGTTCTTGGATCTCAGCCCTGAGGATGGCCTATTCAGCACAAAGTCTGGTCAGCCTACTGAAGCTATTTCCTTCAGTTATGTCAAGGCTGCAGTAATCTGTTGGAAAACAAGCTGTCCTCCCCTTGTAGATCTTAGCGTCAGATTCACTAGATTATAAATTAGACCCACAGCCACTGTCAAGGAAAGGGATAAAGGAAGATAATGCAAAGCTCAAGTATTTTTCCAAATGTCTAATCAATTTAAGCCCTTTAAAACTGTTTCAACATTAAAAAATACTAAAGGACCCAGAAGCTGCTAATTTAAGAAAATGGTATTTTTATCACTGAATTAAGTAATTTCTTCTTCCTTTACCCAGGAAAGGGAAGGGTTGGTGGTGGAGAAGGCATACAGAATGCCAGAATTGGAAATAATCTATGATTATCAACCACTCCCAATCTTTTTACTACTTCAGGTGAGAAGTGGCTTGCCCAAATTCAGTCAATAGTCTTGGTAGTGGAATCAAAATTCAGCTTTTCTAAGCCCATTTGCTTCCACAACTGGCTGCCTCCTTTATATTTACCATTGTGAAAAATTCAACAAAATAGACAAACAAGAGGTTGAAATGGAGAAGAGAACCATTAAATTCTACAGTAAAGACCAGAGATATTATAATGATCGCCCTCCATCCATTCTATTGTAGATAAGGCTGGGAGTGGACAGGGCTCAGGAGATATGAGTGGTGTATGTTGGGTGAACTTGTTGACTAGCCACTGCCAATAAACTATCACAGGCCCTAGAGAGATTTTATTGCAGTTTATTTGTTTAGAGAAAGCAGCACTGGCTACTCATCCCAATACCAATGCATGCCTCACAAAGAGATCCTGGCCTCTTTTATAGTATTCAATTACATAAGTAATTCAGGTGTGGGTTCAATAGAATTTCAAAGACAGTAGAAGATGATGATAAAGATTGTCCCATTGGAAAAAACACAAAGCTAGCAGGTTAAAACTGGGGCTGTGGTTGATGTCTCAAGCCTGATTTCACTTCAGGATACCTCATGATCTTGCTTCAAGTAAATGAAGGCAGGATGTACAAGATGGGAGCCTGAACCAGAATTCTTCTCATTCCTATGGAACCATTGGAATGGAGCTAGAGATGATTTTTAGAGCTTTTTGTACATTATCAGACTACTTGCCTTTGTGACATTCTGATTTATAAGCCAGTCTTTTCTCCTACAGACTAAGAATCCAAACAAATATATTAACTCTCTCCTGAATGTGGCAAAGGTTGGGGGGAGAATTCTCCTAAAATAGAGATATCTTAAAAATTCTTATGGAGACTCAAATGAAGGCCATCTTAGTAAAAAATGCATGCTTGAAAGCTAATTATCTCAAAATTAGTTTTTAAAAAGTATTTAGCACAGTGCCTGAAATATATCAGATACCTAATGTTGGTTCTCTTCCCCTTCCCCTAATTCCTTCCCCAAATATGAAGTTTCGAGTTCTTTCTCTGAAGAAAAAACCTTCTTCCATGTGAAAATATTGGTGACGGTCAGTCTTCATGAGCTGATATGATGGAAGAAATTAATCACATCACAATCATGCTTTTGCAGATGGAACTTCTGTGAACTTAGCTAGGTAGAACCCTAGAAGACAAGGAATGCAGTCAATCACTGGCCAGTACTGGCCTTTCCATTATTATCTGCAAGATCACTTTCTACCATCACCTTTAAGGACCTCTTTGAGGCATCAGTGTAGGGCTCTCAGAAGGGGTTCTGTGATGTGGATTTCATAAGGCAAACAAAAATAGTTTCTTGCTCCTCTATAGAGGGGCTATTTCCTACCCTATTAGTTTTAAGAAAGGAGAGAGATAAAATAGAGCATCTATTATAAACTTATTATGAACTAGGCACTGTGGTAGGGTGTTGGGAGTATAATTGTAAGCAAAAAGAAAGACAGTCTCTGCCCTAGAAGTACTTATGTTCTAATGAGGACAATATGATACATAAAGAGGAGTTGAGAGGGGGCTGTTGTCAGGTAGAAAAGTAGTCTGGAGAGTCAATAGCTAAACTTGGTTAGAAGTGAAGCAGGCCTGGCACAAGTACTTTCTCCTCCTCCTAGAAAGAAAAACTAACCAACTAGAGGAAGAGACTGCAGAGATGAAAAGACTTAGGGGACTGAGGTAGAAAAAGAAAAGAATCAAGGGCTGAATCAGTTTAGAAGATTATATTCACAATAAAAGATGTTATTTTTGCTTAGGTGATACAAAAAAGTGTTTTGATATTTTGATATCTTAAAACTCTTAGGATTTAAGAAAACCACAGAAGTCAGAGTCGAGTGCAACAAAGAAAAAAAAAAAACAAAATGCAAACTACAAAATTGGATGCAGTGTCTTTGAGAAAAGTATTTCAGTGATTTAATGCAATGAACTTAGATGGCTTACAGAAGTCAGTAAACTTAACTTCTGCACAAATACGGTATAAAATTTGTTCTTAAAAGACTCCTGGGATTTTCCCTTCTTAGTTGGCAGTAGTTGTACAATTCTGGAGTATTACAAATACATTTTTACAAACTCCTGAATTCAGTGACCAGGAAGAACCATCAAAAAATCAGTACAATTAAATGAAGGACGTGAGCTAACATATGGGAGTCCTAATTGTTAAAGAGGATAAGTCTAAAGTATGGAAAATTCCATTACTGGAAAATAAAGCCTTCAAATGTAAATTTTGCCACAAAGGTTAAAAAAAAAAAAGGCAACCACTGAGAATAGCACAATTGACTGGGCAAATAAATAAATCAGAGAACCCCAAAGTAGCATTTTATTATTGAACTGCCTAATGATATAAATGAAGACTTTTCAAAGGAAGCAAAATGCTAAGTGATAAAATAGCATTATAAAATTTTTTGTAAAAATAACTAAAAATAAATTCTATCTGTTCCTTATATTTGTCCTCCCTATACCCATTTAAAAAAACAAACACAACCTTACATTTATCAAAGGGATGTCATAGTACTCTATTAAACTGTTCTATACATATGGAGAAATGCAGCACTAGAATCAGCCCTTTTACATTAAAATATAAACCTATAACCCTTGAGATAGAAAAGTGGCTGCAATTCAGCCAGATTTAGCAATGCTAAAATAGCTTAAAAATGAGAAGAGGACAAAGAACACACATACTGAATTGAGGCTGCAGGGGAAATTCTGACTGGGCAAGAAAAATGTGCTGATGAACCAAACTGTGACATGGCCACTCCTAAGGTCTATCATACATTATTACTTTTGTCCTAGCTGCTTCTCCCTCCCCAAACCAGAAAAAGGGGACCTTGAGTAAGGAGAATACTTAGCTACCTTAAGAGACATTTGAGGCCATCAAGTTCAACCTTCTCAATTTATATGCAACGCACACACACATATTTATAAGCTATATGAAATATTAAAATTTGCAAAAATAAGAGTCAAATTCCTCTGATAAATAATCAAAGGATATAATAATTTTAAAACGGTTATAATGAGTAGCAGTATCATTAATGATAACCATAGTTTGGAAAACTTTAAACAAAAATACAAATATTTTAAACAAGAAATATCTGTGCATAAAATTTTGTTAAAATTTGCAGTTATAACTTAAAACTTTTAATTTTATTAGGATAAAATAATGAAATTATATACATATTGTTTTATTTTAATATAATTTTTTGGTAAAGGGATGGGAGAAGAGTCACTAAGTCAGGTCTGGGAACTATAGCCACACTGTAATGCAAGGTGCAGAATTATAGACTTATAAAATTTTAAGATAGAATGGATCTTAGTAGTCTTCTATCAACTCTATTTGACAGATGAGAAAACTGAAGCACTGAAATTTTAACTTCTCCAAAATGATAACAACTATATTTATTAAATTCAATGCAATTTTTTTATTTTAATGAGTTTAATGAATTATAAAAATTGAAACTGCTGAAATGACTCCTGAAACCAAAAGATATCTATTAGACAATATGGGGAATAAAGTAAGGCAAAAGTGATATTCTATTTGTAATCTGATTATGCTTATTAAATTTTTGTTAACTTATGTGACTGTAGGCAAGTTTTGACCTTTCTAGGACTCAGTTTCCTTACCTGAAAAATAGCTTAGCCTACAAGTAAAATGTCTCCTAAAGGACATCTGTATGAACAGAAAGTGCTTTGCAATGTAACTTTACTGTTTGATGAGTATATATTATAGATTGTGTGCCCCTATAGCACCTAGCATGGTATCTGTATAGTTGGTTTGGGGTTTTCTGGGGGGGGGGTTGAAAACTATGATTTTATCAACATAGGGAACTCCCAAAGAAATAATTCTCTTTCAATACATGTGGACAACTCTTCTGCAACTGGGTTTTAGAAAATTATCTAGGATACTGAGAGATTAAGTGATGACTTGCTCATGGTCAGACAGCTTAATCTTAGGCAAATTGTGGTCTTCTTGACTCCAGAGAGTCTATCACTATACTACCTTTCCAGCACATACTAATACCCGATAATATTGCTGAACTGAATTTCTAAGTACATTCTTCTAAAATTTTATCATCTGGATGGTGCTTTATACTTTGCAGTTTCTCATTTGATTCCCTAAACCACAAAAGATGGTAATACATATTTCCTTGTAGAACACCTATGACATAAACACTGCTAGGAGGATTATCTCCATATTACAGAGGAAGAAACTGAGTTACAGAGATTAAGTTGCTCATACTAGCTTACATTTAAGAAGCAGATCTTAAGAGAAGATGTGCTTCCAATGCCAGGTCTCTTTATAATGACCAAGTTCCCTCTTATAGCTTATGAGAAAGTCTCAGAATATGAAAGCAGAAAGGGGATCGTAAGAGATAATTTTATCTGCTATATTTTTATAAAAGCTTAATCTAAAGCCCTGAAAGGTAAAGTGAGTTGTTTAAAGTTACATGGCAAAGTAGTGGTAGAGGGAGGACCAGAACCTAGAGTTTCTAAGTCCCTAATACTGGGGCTTTTGTTCTTTAATTACATCACATTTTACTTACAATAGCTATAAGATAAATCATATTGCATTAGAGATGCTAATGTGTATGTGCCACAAGTTGCAAAATCCCAGAAATAATGGCTAGTGTCTATTTCTAATATCATCATAGTCTCCCATGTATCTCTCCCACTCTGTACCCCACCTCCCATTCACAATCGTACCATTTAATAAAAAGTATTTTTAAGAGAAAAAAAAGTCAGAGCAACTGATTGATACATTGAAAAAGTCTGAAAAGAGGTACACCTGTGGAGCTTTCACCTCCACAAAGGGATAATTTGGAGTTATCTTCTCAAATCTCTTCGAGTCTTACTTGATCTTTATAATTTTGTTACATTTACTTTTTTTGGTATTACTCCAATTACTTTGTTCTAGTTACTGTGTACATTTTCTTGGCTCTGTTTACTTCAATCTGAATCAGTTCAGATAGAGCTTCTCATGCTCCTATATATTTATCATGTGCATGTTTTCTTATAGCATAGTGGTATTTTCTTACATTCAAATACCGGGCTTTTTTTCTGATTGTAGTTTCCAATTATCAAAAAAAGTGCTGCTATAAATATTCTGAAATATGTGAAGACATTTTTTCTTGTTGATGGCTTCTTTGGGGCATAAGTCCAGGAATGGGATCTACAATTCAAAGGATAGGGACATCTGAGTCACTCTGTGTAATCTCAAATCATTTTTGAAAATGGTTGTACCATGACACAGCTCCAAAAAAGAACAATTAATGTGAGTATCTTCCTATAACCCGCCTCACACTCTTGCCTTTTTGGGTCATTTTTAACAATTTGCAAGGTACAAGGTTATGTCAGGGTGGTTTTGATTCATGTTTCTCCTATTAGTGCTTTGGAGCACTTTTTCCTCTGGTTGTAAATACTTTGTAGTTATTAAAAAAAAAACTCTTCATATCCTTTGACCATTTATCTCCTGGGAGCATGTCTATTAGTTTTGCATATTTATATATCTATCTTTCTATATGGATTATATATCTTGGATATCAAATGCTTGTCAAGAGAAACCTGATACAAAGATGTTTTTTTTCCTCTAGTCAATCACTACCCTTCTTATCCTAAGTGAATTAATGTTTGTGCAAAAGCTTTCCAGTTTCTTTTTCTGCTGTCCTATGTTCCTTCAATTATTTTAATATCTTTTAAGGTATCCCTGTTCTTGCTGATTCTCTTTCCTTCACTTATAATTATTATTCTCTCTTCTCATTTGATGTCTCCTTTCTTCCTCTCCTCTGCTTCAGCTAGTTCTACTCCTTAGTAGTTGTTGGGTTGTTTTTTTCTTTTTTAAATAAATTAACCTTTACCTTCCATCTTAGAATCAATACTGTTTATTGGTTCCAAGGCAGAAGTCTGTTATGAGCTAGAGCTAGACAATAGGAGTTAAATAACTTGCCCAGAGTAACATAGCTAGAAAGTGTCTGAGACCATACTTGAACCCAGAACTTCCCATCTCTAGGCCTGGCTTTCAATGGCCTTTGATTTGGTCCCAGTGAAGAGATCATTCCACTCTATCCCCTGCTCCTCCTCTTATAACACTTTCCCATCTTGTAATATAGTTATATAAAAGAAGCTTTCACCTGTAGGCAGTGTTGCCAGGTTCTGCCCATAATACTCCTATTCACTATCTCATTGTTAGCTCTATCAGATTTCTGTCTTCCTTCATCTCTTTCTATACAAGCAGAAAGAAGTCTCTTAACTCATCTCTCTGTTGCTGGCCTTGCCTGTTGGATTTATCCACTCTTGTATTTCTGTTGTTGGATGTTCCAGGAGCCACATAATCTCTTCAGTTCTGTTTTCTTTCTAAACATGTTTCAACCTCATCTTTATTACTGAATGTCCAACTTTTAGGTTAAGTTCAGATTTGCAGGATAGGCTATTCTGGGCTGCATTGTTAGCACCATTGCTCTCTGGAACACATTCTTTTCTCTTGTCCTTTTTCCAGAGGGTATCAAAGAGTTTCAGGTAATTCCAATGTCCTTTATTTTGTATTTGAAGGGTTTTTTTTTTCTCCCCCTGATGGCTTGCAAAACTTGTTTTTGTACTGAATTGTTAAATTACTATTAGTTTTGGAGTTTTCAGCCTTCATTTTTAAAAAATTCTTTTTTTCCAATTGGAATTTTGTTTGTTATATCTACAAGTTCTAAGTACTCTTCATTAAGGTTTTTTTTGTCCTATAAAATTCTTTTGGGAGACTGCTCCTTAGGTTGTCTCTGTACATCCTATCTTTGAGTTCTTTATGTCTGGCTTATATAGTAACATGCATATTTTGATTTAAAAATTTTTTTTGCGCCTTTCTTTCTTTGGTATTTTTGGATTCCTAATCTATTGCTTCATCTTTTCTTTTTCTGTTGAGACTTAACACTACAGATTCAAATTTTTCTATTCTATTATTCATTGCTTCTGCTGTTCAAAATAAATTCTGCTCTCATAATTCTCACTTCACTTTTAAGTTCTCAATAATAGTGTGTTATGGTTCTATGTTCTCCTCAAATTCCAAATGGTCCTTTATCTCATCGAAGGTTGGATCATTTTCCTTTATTTTGTGATACTTATTCATTCATATGCCTGAACTTTTTTCAAGATCTGGAGTCCATGCTTCCTTCTATTGTTACTTTTTCAAGTGGATTTATGTTTATGTTCATGGTTTTTGTGTTTTCTTCTTCCTGAACTCTTCAGTACTTTGTCTTTACCCACTTATTTTCCTACTCACTTTCTCACTCTCTTCTCCCTCTTTGAGATTTCCCAGGAGCTAGATCTCAAGTTGTCTCAGCATCCTCTTACATTCAACAATTCACCAGTCTAGGCCTCTGCCTCAACTGACTTTTGGGTAGTCAGAACTGGCATGGCTGAATAATGTGTTCTTCCCTCAAACTTGGTGGAATGCTGTACAATCCTTCCTCCCCTCCCTCCCCCACCCTAATCTTGTCCTATTGACCTGTTCCTCAGTTCTTTGTAAATGTTTGTTTCTTTCCTTTTCTCTCCCAGGGCTGACCAGTGGGATGATATGGTAAAATAAATCCTAAATTTGTGACCAAAGAATTTTGGTTTAAATACCATCTGCCTATGTAATTCACCCTCTATGGTCCTCAGTTTTCTCAACTGCAAAATGAAATGAAAAGTTTAGATTAGACAGTTTTCAAATTCCTTTCTGCTCTAAACTCTATAATGTGATGACTTTTTTTCACCTTCGGTTTACAAAGACCAGCTTTTAAGTTGTAGATGGACTATGTCCTACATAAGAAAGAAAATGTTCCCACCAGTGAAATCATATACACCAGAAGCATGTAAATATGAGTTTGTTTTTTTTTGTTAGAGTAATACTATCCCCCCATTTTGTAGATGAGGAAATGGAATCTTAAAACCTAAATGATTACTTGAAATGCATTTAATTTCATCTATATGTAATCATCTTCTTGGTTAAATAATGAATATGGAAAGGAATTCATACAGATGCTGAATTCAAGTGGAACATCATAGAAAGTATGGTTTATTTACCATTTGCTAAATTCTGTCTAATGATACTTAATATTCAGAACCTACAGTTTGACTATAAAATCAATGGATGATTTTCATAACTGCCTTGTGGAGATTTATCTCATTGTTTTATAGTTTTACCTTAAACAATTGATTTGCAAATACATTGCTAATTTCATTACTGTCATGTTGAGTTGAATTGTTCTGTGGCTATGACTAAATATATCATGTCCTGATGTTGTATCAAATTCTGTTCCTGCTTCTCCTAAAGTGCATCATTTGATGAAACCAACTAGTTAAAATAATAAAAAAACTGAAATGTAGAAAAAAGACAAAATTAGAAAATGGTGAGCTATAGGGCAAACAATCATCATCAAATTATTAAATCCTTAATATACTGGGCACTATGCTAAGTGCTGGGGATACAAAAGTTAAAAAGAAAACAATTCTGACCTTAAGGAACTTACATTCTAACGATATAATTTGCAGCCACACACACGTGTATATAAAGCATATTTACAAAATGATATAAGGAAGCTTGCAAAGGGATAAATATTCAGAGCTGGTGGGAACAAGAAAGGCTTCATGAAGAGGGATAGTGTTTTTGAACTTAGGTGTTCCAAAAGTCAGAAATGAGAAGGAATGAAGTTCCAGGGCTGTAGATGACTCCCAAAAAGGCAGAGTAAGAAAGTAAAAAGAACAAGCAGCAGGTCAGAATGGCTGGATCACAGAGGAAGATGAAGGGAGTATAAAGTATAAGAAGACTGAAAAGATGGAAAGGGCCAAGGTTAAGAAGAGCCTTTAATGCCAAACAGAAAACTTATAGTTGATCCTGGAGGCAACAGGGAGTCATCATTAGAACTTGAGAAGGTAACAAGACCAGGCCTGTTGTGCTTTAGGAAAATAACTTCAGTAGTTTAGTAGAAGATGGATTGGAGTGGAAGAGGCTTCAAAAAGAGTGACAAAATGGGAGATCATTGCAGTAGTCTAGGACAGTGGTGTCAAATTCAAATAGAAAGGAATTTCTATAGGTCACATATGGAGTTAGAAAACCATTAACGACATTATCTATGTTATATTTTTGTTACATATTTTCCAATTGTATTTTAGTCTGGTGGAAGCCCTTGGGAGTTTTGACATCTCTGATCTAGGAGAAAGGTAATGAAACTTTGAACTAGCTACAAGTGGAAAAGAGGGGGTCTACATATGTGAACTACATTGTGAAGTAGAAACAAGATTTGGGAACCAACTAGATGTGTGATATGAAGAAGACTGGAGGATGATGCTAAGTATTCAAATCTTGCTAACTTGAAGGATGGTGGTTCTTTGGATAGTAAAAGGATAAACTGGAAGAGGTGAAGGTAGATAATGTGTTCTGTTTTAGAAATACTGAGTTTGAGAGGCCTATGGCATATCCTGTTTGAAATGTCTAATAGACTGAAAGCTCAGGAGAGTAGGATATGATATATAGTTTAGAGTGATCTGAATAATTAAGCTCATCGGAGCTGATAAGGTCACTGAGAGAATATAGGTGGAGAAAAAGGTCCAGGACAGAGAGTTGGAGAACAGCCAGTTGGCGAGCATGATGTGGATGAAGAATCAGCAAAGAAGACCAAAAAGAAACAGTTGATCAGGTAGGACATGAGAGTAGCATCCTGAAAAACTAAGGAGAACTAGATAAACATGGTCTAACTTGCCATTAGGAGGATTACTCCAGAAGCAGAGTTAATGATGGACGGAAAAAGGGCGAGACTTAAGTGGAAATGTCATTTTAATAATCTAGGTGAAAAAGATATGAGAATTTAGTGAGAAGGAAAAATCAAAGATGACTCCAAGACAAAGGTCCTTAACCTGCCTTAAAAATTTTTTTTTATATCTATGGTTCAATATAATTGGTTCTTCTATAATCTTATGTATTTTATATACTTAAAAATACTGTTCTGAGAAGGGGTCTATGACACTGAAAGGTTAAAAGTCCCTATCAAAAAGCTCACAATTTAATGAGATGACAATATGTAAACAAACAAGTCCTATACAGAATAAATTGGAAATAATCAACTAAATATTGGCT
Organism: Gracilinanus agilis; assembly: GCF_016433145.1. Classification (NCBI taxonomy): domain Eukaryota; kingdom Metazoa; phylum Chordata; class Mammalia; order Didelphimorphia; family Didelphidae; genus Gracilinanus; species Gracilinanus agilis. The sequence goes on from NC_058132.1 coordinate 140,344,164, forward strand.
CTCAAATTAAGGGTTATTGAGAAAAGTTGCTTAGAGTAGGTGGGATTTTATCTGGAACTGAAGGAATCCAGGGAATATGGGAGGTAGAAACAAGAGGGAAGGCATTGTATACAATGAAAACACTTAAGTCAGGAGATAGTGTTTTATTTAAGGATCAGCAAGGAGGGCAAGGTCAATGGATGAGAGAGAGAAGAGAGAAGAGAGAAGAGAGAAGAAAAAGAGGAGAGAGAGAGAGAGAGAGAGAGAGAGAGTGTGTGTGTGTGTGTGTGTGTGTGTAGGGGGTGACAGGGTTGAGAATGGGTATAAGGTATAATAAAACAGGAAAAGTAGAAAGTCATTGGAGTTTATTGGTTTATGAAGGGAGGGGTATGGAGTGTAATATGGTGAGATCTGCAGTTCAAGGAGATCACTTTGAGAGCTGAATAGAGGATGGTTTGGAGTGGGGAGAGATTTGTGGCAGATAGACCAACCAGCAGGCTATTACAATACTCTATGTATGAACTGATGAGGGCCAGCACCAGTGTGGGTGGATACATTAGAAAAATATTTTATTAATATTCATTTTTAAACATCCTGTCATTCCCCAATGATACTATAACCCATGTTTACACAGACCCAATAGAATCATCCCTTATAAGAAATAAGAATAAATAAGAAAAACAAATGAACACAATGACAATCTGAAAATGTCTCATTCCACACTTAATTGCATATTTTATGATTAATCATCTGAAATTATGATTGATAACTGTCTAATGCTTTGCATTACACTGTTGTGTTTTGTATAGTTTCCAGGACAATGCCATATATGTGTGTGTGTGTGTGTATAATAAATACACTTTAAGTGAATTAAATCTGAGAACCAGAGATCTAGGTCTAACAAAAATATTTAAGATTGTGCTATGGAATTATACGGACTATATCAAGGTAGTTTGTAATGCTTGAAATACTGAAATATAAACAACAGCCACGCCCTAGGCATCATCAAAACAAGTAAATGAGGTCTGTAGTTTCCTTATTTATTATGTATAAAAATAATTATCTGATTCTGAGCTTGTCTGCAATTTTCTTGTTGAAAAAATAAGTATAATTTTGATCTGATTTTAAAAGATGTTGCAAAGCTATTGTTGATTCTAAATTATGCTGCCCCAGAAATTCACATAAGAAATACCATTAAAAATAATTGACTTTTTTTCTATCAAATTAAAAATCTTTTTTTTTCAGAATGTAAGAAGAGGAAATATAAGGTTGTATTGATTTAAAATGCTTTCACATTCCTGCAATAGTCAGTTCTATTGAAAAAAAAATAAGATTCACTCTAGGACAAAATGGACTTAAATGGGTCAATCTGTATATATAGACAACCCTCTCCCCTTACATAGAGCTATATAGTACAAATTTATGAGTTATGACAATTAAGAGCATATAAAAGCACTTAGATGATACAGCAATGTGATTTAGACATCATTAGTTTGTAAATTGCTTGAAAAATGAAAAGTACTATGCAAATACTAAGAATTATTATATATTAAAAGCTCTTGGTATATATTCCATGCATTATTTATTAAATGCCTTTTAATAGGCATAATACTTTGGCCAAAGAGAATTTCACATTTATCATCAATATTGGTTGACTTAGAGAAAAAATATCTTTCATTGAGAAAGTTAGGCCTAATGATAAAAGACTTTTTCATAAGTCTTCTCTAATACATATTTAAATTGTTATTCCTATCCCTTATTCTGTTCTCTTGCCCTTCCTTAGTCAATTGCCTCTGAGTCCCATTTACTCTTTTTTGTCATTCACATCTTCTTTTTATTCGTCCTCTCTCTTCTCAAGGTTTGTTCTCCATGAACTATTCTTTGGCATCTTATAATATTCTATTTTTATAAACAAAGAAAATAGGGTCTTACTTATGGGTTTTTTATTTCATCTTACATAAGACTAAATACTGGTAAATAAATTAGTAGTCAGGATTATGTATAAATATTATATTCCTTTAACTATAACTGTTTCTGAATACAATCTTTTATGTTTTTCAAAGTTTGCTAAGGATGTTTGGGCATTAGGACATCTTGATGAAGTTGCTGAGAACTCAAAAATGACCATCTTTAGTGCGCTATTTGGGAAGTATTCACGGTTTGGGGGGAATACATATATATCTTACACATTCAAAAATAATTCCTCAGTATTTCTTTGTAATTCTTTGCAAGATGTACCCAAAAGAAAAAAATTTCATCCATCATCCCTAACCCTTCCACCAAAGTTTGGTGCTAGCTAATAATCAGAAAATACTCTATCAGAAAAACAAAATCAACTAATATGCTTAGTACTCCAAATATTTCACCAGCATATGTAAAGAAAGACCAAATTTTATCAAGAATATTCAACATTACAAAGGTAATCAAATACTAGATCTAATAAATTCCTTTCCCCAATGGACATGATTGGTCAAACGAACAAGAAAAAAAACAAGTTATGTACAATTTTCTTTTCAAAAAAACTTAAGATCACATTAGGAAAAACATCATTATTATACAGTCTACCTAACAGAATATAAATGAAAAAAGTCCTACTCCTAAGATTATGAACATCCAGTTTCAAGTCTTAGATCAATATGTTGTCTTGGGAAAGAATTTTGCTGAGTCTCAATTTCCTTGTCTGTAAAATGGGAATTAAAAAAAAACAAACAAAAAAACACTTGCCCCTTTTACAGCGGCTTTGAGGATCAAATGAGAAAATGTATATAAATGATTTTACATATTACAAGATAGTATTAATCAATGAGTCTAAGTGGCATTATAATAGTATTAATTAAAATAGTTTACCATAAGGTTGTTACAGAGAAAACACACTTTAAACCTTTAAAAACTACATTATTTGGAGCTATTATTATTATTTAGTATATTTACAAAACCATGTAGAGCAGGTGTTTACTCATCTGTTCCCTGACTAAGTTTTGGATAAAAGGATAAATCTGCTGCTCCCCTGGATAAGGGTGTGATGGCGTTAGGCTCTGTGCCCCACTTACATCACTCCGAACTCATTTGCAAAGCCACTGTTGTGTCTTCCAGAAAATGCTCCCCCTTCAGTTATCCCATTTACAAAACAGTCTTGGCTTTTCTTTGTTTAAAATCGGTATAAAATTAAGAACCTTTCAGATTATTTCAAAATCCCATTTCCCTTCCCTGCTACCACTTTTCTAGACAATTGTGGAGCAATTATTAACTGTTAGGATAGTAAACATTCAAATTCATACTGGATTATACAGTTAGTCATCTCACAAGGAGCCCCCTGTGATCATATCTCACACACTGAGGTCAGGAAGGAGTTTAAGGAGCCCTTATGACCAGGTTACACACTAAGGTCAGGAGGAGACCAGATTATTATATTCAAGTTATTCTTAATCTATGGAAAGAGACTGATGCTGCTGAGATCTGAAAGAGCAGTTTGGGGCCTTAGAAAAGCTAACTCTTTATGTTCAGGTAATCTCCAAAAATGAATCCAGGGCTTGCACAAAGGGGAACAGAGGAGGCCTGCCAGTAACCTTTGCATGTTCACAGCCATGAAGTCACCAATCAAATACAAAGAGTAGGTATATTCAACCGCACTCTTTATCACAGACTTTTGTGGCTCCAGATTATCAGTGCTTGGCTGAAATAGTCATTTACTGGGTGAGCACTGATTAAGTGAGCCAGAAGGATGCAGTGTTAACAGAAGACCACATCTCCCAGGAGGTGAAGGATCAAGTCCTCAAAGATCTCTATCAAACCTTGAAAATCTTACCAATGGAAATTAGTATAATACTGATTTTTACCCCATCACCGGGACCATGAAGTGTGTTGAGATGACATTCAATGTAAAACTCTAATAAAAATGGAGCCATTAAACCATACCTGAGGATCCCTAAGTGCCACATAATGCCAAAAAATCCTACGTTTATAGTTTTCATTTTTAAAATTAATACATTAAACTCTGATAGGAACTATACTTTAAACTGGCTTTGACCACAATCAGGAGAGTAGGCAGTGAGAGTAGTGGTGATCCTGACAGTGAAAAGGCACTTTAGATACTGCATCATCATTTTAAGGGAGATCTAGTTGAGCAGCTTCATTTTAGTAGAAGAGCAGGCAGATCACTCAAGGCTATCAACTTCCTAGTCCCATGAGCAAGGCATCTGTAGCCAGAGGTATTCCAGGTTCCTAGAGACCCCCTAAGGCGCACCCATGTACTTTCCCCCCAACTCCATCCCTCCCTCCTGGAGCCCATGGTCAGGGTACTACTTCCAAGTGAGAACTTGCCTCCCATTTCTACTGTTAAATTTTATATTTAAGCACCAGATTCTATTTCTTTTTGTCTGCTGAAAAACACTCATTCTTTATTAGTGGCCACTTTTCTTCAGCTCTTCCTACACAAGCAGTAAATGTAGCAAAGTTTTCAATAATTAATCCTTGGTAAGTTATTTACCTGTTCCTAGGAGCCACCACCCCAACTGTCATTATTTCATTTCACCTCCCAGTTATCAGGATAGTTCACTTATATATTGCTTGTCTTCACTTGTCCTATTGATACTCTTTGTAAAACTGACTCATCTCTCTTTGTGTGATTTTCAAACTAGATTAAACGTGCTTATGAAGTCCACAGAACCAATACAAAATTGTGAAGCAATGAAAAACAAAACAAACGGCCTTCTTTCACCTTCCCCTGTGGGGCTTTCCTACCTGCCAACCCCTAGCCACCAATGCCTTAATGCCTTTATGATACCTCGTGGTTCTCCATGGTTTTGGCCACTTTAGCACTCTAAAAGAGAGCCTGACCACTCCAGTATTACTCATGGCTCCTAACCTGACCCAATCCTACTTCCTCATAAACATGATCATGTTTAAAGTCCCACAGTGCTCCATTATTTTCTAAGTAACCTAAACTAGACTGTGCTAGTTCAAACATTAGATTTCCATGGAAAAAATATAAGATCCTTGAGACATAAAAAATTTCTTTTTTGTCATAGGAAGGGAGTTTTAAATGTGGGTCTACAAATAGATTTCTGGGGAGGGGGTGAACTTAGATGGGAAAAAAAATTATAACTATTTTCACTAACCTCTAACTAAAATTTAATCTGTCCTTCAATTATTTAAAAGAATTTTTCTGAGGACTACACAGGATTCAGTATAATACCAAAGGGGTCCATGGTACAAAAAAGGTTAAAAATTCCTATAAGTAGATGCTTAATAAAAGCTTATTGATTTCTTACTTTAGTGGTATGGATATTCCCTTCAAGTTCTCCTCCCTTTCATGCCTTTATAGATAGAAAGTCTTCAAGGGTTGTTATTGCTGAAAAAATTCTCAGCTAGTCTAGTAAAGAACCTCTCTAAATCCTGGTAGAGCAGTCTTGAGATGACAATATTATTATAAAGCCATATTCAAAGACTTTCCAACTTGACAGAACCTATGAGAGCTTGCCCTGTGCTGGTATAACTTCTGAGAGTCAAGGATTATCTTCATATCAGAATGAACATAGGAAAATAGCATTTTGTTGGGAAGATGCTATTATGCTCTCCTTTCTAGATAGCACTTTCATTTTAATAGGACTTTTTTAGAAATAATGCCTTAACTCAAAGGACTGAGATAAAGTTTGAAAGGTAAGTTGGAGACAGATTCCAAAGATCTTTGAATACCATGCCAAGTGATATGCATATTATCCTGCTGGTAATCAGGAAAGAGGGAAGGACAGGGAATAAGTTTTTATTTAGTATCTGTTATGTGCCAGGCCCTGTATTAAGTGCTTTACAAATATTATCTCACGATCTTTACAGCAGCCTTATGATGTTAGTGCTATCATCATTTTACAGAGGAGAACACTGAGGAGCTAATGAAGGTTTTGGGATGGGGAATGATATAATCAACTGTGGGCATTAGAAAAATTATTTTGACCACAGTGTAAAACTTGTGTTATGTTAGGAAGAAAAGCTAGTACTGGAACGATTTCTGGATTTGTAGTTCACGGTCTTGGGTTAAAAAATCTTGCCTCTGCCATATATTACCTGTGTGATTTTCAGAAGTCACTTAACCTGTTTTCTCATAACTCCAAGGGCTCTTCCAACTCTAAATCTATCATTCTATGATGAAGTCAAAGTATGACAGGACTATGACTTCCCTAGTCATCATGCTACTCAATGTAGCCAACAAACTGCTTTAGTTATTTTGGTTGTTGCTCTATTGAGATATGGTGTTTAGTGGGTTGTAGTTTATAAAAATCCCTATTTTTTAGAAAATTGTCACATGCTTCCCAATTGTATCACTTACAAATTAATTTTGTGATTACGGGAAACTTTACATTTATCCCTATTATATTTTATCTTATTACAGGGTTCTGGATGGCCCAGATCTTTTTAAATTCTAATATTGTCCTTCAGTGAATTAGCTCTCCCAGCTCTGTCACCTGCAAATTTGATAAGTATGCCATCTGTGCAATGATAAATAGTATAGGGCCAAGTACAGGGTCCTGGAGTCACTGCAAAGAGGTCTTTTTTCCTGACAGAAAGTGAATCATGAATAAACTACTCTTTGGGTCCAGTAGTTCTACTAGTTCTAAATTCTCCTACCATCTACTCTCAGTCCACATCTTGGGTGAATAAATCTACTCAGCTTTGGACCAAATGCCCTTAGATGATGTCATTCTAGTTGGTCAGTTCTTTAACAAAGATGCAGACACACCAGGCCATGCTTCACCTCAAGTGTATCTCCTGGTTATTTGCACACATCCCATGAAGTGGAGATACCTTTCTACTTCTTGATTTTTCTAATATTGCTGACAGTGGACCAGCAACTATATATACCATTTCTTTGTGCTAAAGATGTAGTTCATCCTAGTCCAAAGGCCATTTTCCTTGGCAAAGGAAACAGACACAAAAGATGAACACTTCTACTTTCTCCCGTTTGTAACCATCATTCCATCTGGCAGCTAGTTAGAGCAGTGCATAGAATACCTGGCCTGGAATCAGGAAAACAGGAGTTAAAATCTTTACTCAAACTCTTTACTAGCTGTGTGACCCAAGGCAAGTCCCTTAATCCAGTTTTCCTTAGTTTCTTCATCTGTAAAATGAGCCAGGGAAGGAAATGACAAACCACTTTCATTATATTTGCCAAGAAAACCCCAAATAAAGTCATAAAGGCAGTTCTGTTGTCCTTGGTTTTCTTTCCCAGCTGTAGCCTCTTCTGTGATTTAGGTCCAGAAATGATTTGTATAAGCTAGAACTAAGCGATTTTACAGTCATCCTCCACTGCTTCCCTTTGCTTCCATTTTGCAAACCATGGTTGATGAGTTGGTATGTGTCCACACTAGTCTCTTTAGGTTCTTTTCCCTTCTTACTAGAAATGATTCTGTTTCTCCAAAATTTCTTTGCGTTTTCTATCTTTTCCAAACTGACTTCTGTAGAATTTTTAGCTCGTGGGATCTTATTTTGAATTTTTCTTAAACCTTTAAAATGTTAGCTTAGCAAAAAGCTCAAGATCAGCTTTTAGCTCCCTTCTAGTCCCTAATTCCTAAATTAACCAGCTTAAATAGTCTCTTCTTTGGTAATGTTATTTTGTGTTTAATTATCTCTATCGTGAAGTTAATATAGAGGCATCGATGATAACTGATACCTTAATGCTCTCCATTCTTTATTATACATTCACATATTTATATAATTATAGTTAGTTTATAGTTTTTTTCTCTTTTTGCTGACACTATCATTCCTTCCATTTCTCTGAACATTTTTCCCATTTGTCACTTTAGTATGAAACAGCTTACAATAGTATTTATTCTAATGATATGCCCATCTGATTATCCATTCCCTTGCCACTCTGTACAGTTTAGAGATATATATGTATATATATAAACTTTGTACAGTTTTCTCTCCTTTTAATTTTTTTCCCCTTTCGGTGAGATATTCATAACAGTGGAATCACTGAGTTTAAGAGCATGACTAACTTGTTTTGGCTTGTTTCCCCACAGTCAGGTTGCTTCCAGAATTATGAATTGATCTGCATCATGAGCAGCAATGTGTTCCTGAACTAACTTGCCCAGATGACCTTTTCCTTGACTCACATGAACTTTAATAATTTTATTATGGGCAAATGGATGAAAATTATTGGAGAGCTCAGTTATTTTAATTTGCATTTAAAATTTTAAGTGAGGGGGCAGCTGGGTAGCTCAGCGGATTGAGAGCCAGGCCTAGAGACGGGAGGTCCTAGGTTCAAATCCGGCCTCAGACACTTCCCAGCTGTGTGACCCTGGGCAAGTTACTTGACCCCCATTGCCTACCCTTACCACTCTTCCACCTATAAGTCAATACACAGAAGTTAAGGGTTTAAAATTAAAAAAAAAACATATCTAAAATTTTAAGTGAAATAAACATATCTTCAATTTTTTATTTACTACTTGCCTTTCTCTTCTGTGTCTTACCTATATATCATTTGTTCACTGGAAATGAGTATTACTCCTAAACTTTTTAATCTATCCCCTGTAAATTCTGCAGCATCAGGAATTTATCAATTCCCATTCCTCCCCTTCCCCATGTTTCTTTTCATTTTAGTTTTACCATTTTTCATTTAGCAAAAGTTTTAGACAACATGAAATATATTAGTTTTGTCCAAAATCATGTTTTCCATTGTTTCTGTGGTAAGGAATTAGCACAATAGATAGAATGCTGGGTTTGGAATCAAGAAGACTTGAGATTGAAATCCCACCTCTGACACTATCTACTGACAAATCACAAAGGTTTATATTCTTCAAAACCAGTTAAGTATAGATATCTCCCAAGATTCAGGTCTCTTCTTCTCATTTCTTATACTTCTCCTTTGCTGTATCATATTCTTGCTGGTTGCATTTGCCTTATCCCTACTATTTTATCACAAACTCCTGGAGGGCAGGGATTTTGTTCTTTCTCTATCTTTGTACACATTTAACCCAAGATCGCATAGTGGAAGTATATGAGTGTTCAAGGAGAACTAGCACCTCTGATATGAGGACTTGCTAAACCCTTTTCAGGGTAGCTCATCCAATTTTTGTGGCCACATTTCACCCAACTCTTACCAATGGCTTCAAGAAGCTGTAGCTCCTACAACAGCCACACCTTAGTAAAACCATCTTGCTTAAGGGGCATCTTTTTTTTTATCATGGTATACAGTGATTAACACATAGCAGGTGTTAAATAAATATAATCTAAATTGAAATGAGTATAATTTTAAATTTAATTCACTGATTTATCTTGTGGTATGTAGTATAAAGTTTTGAACTAAATTAATTTCTCCAAACATATTTACTAAATTTACTGATTACTCTTTTCCCATAGTTTAATCATTTCCTACTTTTCATGACCTAAATCTAGTTTATTATTTAGTCACACACCTAGACTTGACAGGGATCTCAAAATTTACCTAGCTCAAATTCCTCATTTCACAGAGGAAAGTAAAGCCCAGAGAGGATAGGTGACTCACCTAAAGTCACACAGGTGGCAACAGAGGGTGAGAGCAAACCCAGATCACCTAATTCCAAGTCCAGTTTCCATTCTTCATGCAGCCACTTTTATTAGCTGCCTTTATTTCCACATAGCAACTGTATTTTTTTCCTCTCACATTCTCATATATAAAATCAAGGTGTCAGATTCCTGTCACTTATGTAACTGTTGGAACAATTGATTAAATATCTTCTGGTTGCCAAGGATGAGTATGTTTGTCTTCCTCCAGGAAACTAAGATCCTTGAAGACATAGACTGTCTCATTTTGTCTTTGTATCCTTAAACCCCAACACTATACCGGTCAAACAGAAGGAACTTAATGCTTGGTGCTTGATAATTACATCTACAAAAACTGCCTATTAATTGTTTTTTTTTTAACAAAGTCTTCTGTTCTGTAGCATTCTGATACACAATGCTATCTTTAAATGCTGTTGGGGGATGGAATAAAGATAAACAACAGCATTGTCATAACCTATGTGCTGGGCACTGTACTAAAGGTTTCTTACAATTATTATCTCATTTGATCCTCATAACTCTGTGAAGTAGGTGCTATTAGTATCCTCATTTTTAAGTAACTTACTCAGAATCACAAAATTGAGGGTGGATTTGAACTCAAATCTTTCTGACTCCAGGCTCAATGCTCTATCTATTTCACCACAACCTGCCTTACCTAATATATGAATTAGTGAGATATTAGGTTGCTGGGAACTCTGGGAGAAAATTAATTTAAATGTTTATTTCCTAGCAAAATCTCATGTGATTCCTTACCTTTATCATCCAAGGTAGTTCAATGATAAAGGCTTGAGATTCATCTAATATGCCATAGTCTTATTGCTCACCAGGACTGTATTAATAGACCTTGTTTTCAATTGTATGGAATTGGGTTGACCCATAATTGTTGGCAAATTATACAAAGGCAAGCAAGCATATTACCAGTCCAGAGTCTTGCTTTGTTATAGAAATAGTACAATAAAGATACAGAAGAATCAGTGAAGGGTAACTATGGTCATAACTACACATAAGGTCCTTACCTTAATCAGAGAAAGAGACAACTAAGTATTAACCAGGGGGGAGGATAATAAGGTTTTAATAACTAAGGAATGACTACCTCGAAATTCCAAAGAGTATAGAACTGATTTCTTCAATATTCCAAGGTAGAACAAAGACTAGAAACTTTTGACTCAGACTAGATAAAGAAACAGGAGAAAACTAAGTGTAAAGGACCAAGCTGAAGTAAGAACCCAGAACACAGAAAACCATTAAGAACAATAACTTTGAATTTACAAGAAATCAGTACTTTTTAACATAAACTCTTACTAAGTTATGTAACTATAATTTTCTTAAATAGTGGGCTGAGTATAACAGAGACAGTCTGCTGAACCAGATTAAAATGTAACTGGAAAATGCTTAACAAAATAAATAAAAATACCACAAAACATAATGTTAATGTGGTTTTCTAAGTGAATGTGCAACTGCAAGGATTTTTATGTATGATTTAGTGCCCCCTGTTTCTATTTGAATTTGACATCACTGCTGCAGAATATTTCCTATAAAGGCAGAGTACTGAAGCCTGTCCTTAACTTCTTGTGTGAAGTAAGAGGCAGAATGATACAATGGAGAGAAGTGCTGGCCTTGAAGTCAGAAAGGTCTAGGTTCTGAAGTTCACAATCTACATCAAAAAATTGCCAAAACTTTGATCATGTAGCTTCTCTCTTTCCCCTAAACCTGTAGACTTTTATTATTATACCTATTCAGATGACCCTCAGATCTATTACAATCTATGGAATATGTCCAAGATTGAATTATGAGATTTAATACATAAGAATAATCTAAGGTTAAATAAAACATAAAAAGCACTTAGTACAGTATAGTAGGTGTTAGATAAATACTTATTCCTACCCCCTTCTAATTGTCCGGCACCAGTCTATCTGTGTGACCCTGGGCAAGTCACTTAATACCATCTCTTTTTTTCATCTGTAAAATGAGCTGTAGAAGGAAATGGCAAATCATTCCAAAGTTTTTGCCAAGAAAAACCCAAAAGGGGTCATGAAGAGTCAGACTGACTGAAAATGAAATCATTATTTATACCCTGCCACCAACCCTCCCTTCTTCCAAACTTTGAATGGTACCACCTTCCTTCAGGCATCCAGGCTTACAACTGGGGTGTCATTCTTGATTCCTTTGTCAAGTCCTGTTCATTTCTTCCTTCCTAATATTTCTTATATTTTGTCCTCTTCTCTCCTTTGACACTATCACCACACAAAGTAGGCCCTTATTACCTCACTCCCTGGATTACTGCAATAATCTGTTGGTTGGTCACTCTAACTCAAGTATCTCCCCACTTTCAGTCCATCCTCTTCACTCAATTGTCAAAGTGATCTTCCTAAAATACAGATCTGATCATATCACTCCCCTATTCAATAAATTAAAGTGGCTCCCTATTGTCTCAAGGATCAAATATTAAACCATCTGTTTAGTTTTCAGAGTCCTTTACAACCAGCCCTCCTCCAACTTTTCTAGTTTTCTTACACTTTACATCCTCTATGTACTTTTCCATCCAATGACAATGGCCTCCTTGCTATTCCTTGAGCTAGACTTTGCCATCTCCCAACTCCAAGCATTTTCACAGCTGGCCCTGGTGGCTGGATCTTTCCCTTTTATTTCCAAATACTGATTTCCTTCAAGTCTCCCTTTTTTTTTTTGCAAGAAGCTTTTTCGTGTCCTCTTTAATCTGAGTTATCTCTCCTCTGAGATCATACCCAATTTATCCTGTATATATCTTATTTATATAAAGTTGCTTGTATTTTATCTACCCCACTAGAACCCGTACTTCTTGAAGAGGAAGTCTTTAGTCTTTCTTCTATCCTCAATGCTCAGCCCATAGTAGGCACTTAAATAAATGCTTGTTCATTGGGAGTGTAGTTAAAGAATGAGAGAGAGGAAATGGACTGAAACCTTTATTAACTGTTCCCATTTTCTCCATCCAAAGGGCCACAATCCTAGTTTTTGCCTGCACACTCCTTCATACAGCACTATTCTAATAACCAAATTCATCTACCTGTTCCTAATTCAGATACTTAACCTTTTTTGCCTTGAACCCCCTCTGGCAGTCTGATAAAGCCTACGAAACTCTTCTCATAATTTTTTAAATGATTAAAATAATATTCAGGATTACAAATGAAAACAACATGTAACCCACCCACCCCATTCACACAAGCTCTCAGTGTGCCAAGCTAAGAACTCTTGCATTAGTCTTACCCCTTTTCTTCAACTCATCCTTACAGTTGTCAAAATTGTTTTTCCTAAGGCCTAGGTATAACAAAACTTCAGAGGCTGTTTTCCATAGTGAAAAAAAAATAAGCGTGGTAGGGATCATACCTTCAAAATATTTCTATCCTTAGAACCCAGCATAGTAACATGTACATTGTAGGCATTTAACTGAAAACCCGATTTTCCAAAGCAATAAATAGAAACCAGGGTTTATGGACTCCTACTGTTTTTCCCCCCAATATTCATTCTCGACTATGTAATTTCAGTCCATGTTTCTTAATAATATAACCGAAGAGGGAGCCCTACCACTTTTCCCATCTTTTTTCACCTCCTCTTCCACAGCCAGCACTGTTTCCCTTCCCATTTTTTGGGGGGGGGGTGTCAATGATTCTTATTTTCTCTGCTCTCATTTCTTCTCTCCCTGCCCCCCCCCCCTCCAGTTACTCGTCCCTTCCCCTCCCCAAGCCAGGTAGCTTGCTCTTCTCCCTCCCTCTCCAGATGGTTCAGCCCCCTCCGCAACCCTTCAGCTCAAGCAGCTCGTCCCCTCTCCGGGCCTGGCCCCCTCCTGCAAGCTGGCCGGGCCCTGCCCGGCCCGGGCAAGGCGAACGCCGGGGCTATAGGCCCCTGGGTGCCCATTCTCTCCTCCGGCTCCGGCCCCACCGCTGCCCAGACCGTTACCTCTCCAGTTCCTCGTCCTCTTCCATTGCGTGGCCGAGGGCAGCTTCCGGGTTCCTCAGGTGGCGGGGGCGGCCCCGGGGATGTGCCCCATATCTCGGTCCCGGTGGGCAAAGCAGGAATGTGGGAGGAGCCGGAGGAGGAGCCGCGGCGGCGCGGCGAGGCAAGGACCCGGCCGGGGGGCGGGGCCTTCCGGCGATCCGGCCCCTGCCCCTGTCGGAGGTCTCCCCTCACCTGGCGGGGCCTTTCCCTTTTCGTCTGGCCAGACCCCGTTCCCTCCCACCCCCCCCACCCCCCTACGCGGAGTGGTCTTCCTTGCGCCCAGCAGGGTCTTCTCCTCTCTTCCCTGACGGGCCCTCCTTTCCCACTTGGCGGGTTCTCGACCCCTTTACTTCGAGACTTCTCCCTTCACCTGGTGAGGCCTATCCCCCTCACTTGGAGTTTGCTCCCTTCACCTGACAGCCCTCTTCCCCCTTACTTGGAGAGGTCTTCTCCCTTCACCAGGCAAATTTCTTCACTTAACTGACAGGACCTCGCCCCTTCACTTAAGAGTGATCTTCCCTCACCTGGCGGGATCCTTTCTCCTCCCCAAATGGCTGGGTCATTACCCACCCACCCCCAAGACTGGCTAGACCTTCACAGCCACGCACTTTCGGGGCTACACTCAGCCTCAACACCAGGTGACCCCCGGGTCCCCACAAAGCACCTTTCTCGGTAATAGGTGAGGGCCCCTCCCCCAAGCCTCTACCCGTTCGACCCCAACAGACGCTGCACGGCCCCGGACCCGTAGCCAGCACCCGCAGCTCTCGCGGGGGGCTCTGCCGATGCTCCTCTATGGAATCTCTGGGGGCACGAGGGTGTGGGAATCTCAGCTCGCTTAATCGTGTGCATTAGAGAATAAAGGGAGTTTTAACCTGAGCCTCTTTGGGAAATCCAGTCCCCGCTTCGGAGCTCAGCTTGGGCAAAAGGATGTGTCTGTCTTAAACTTTGGAGATGACTTGGAGTCCCGTTTCCATCTTTTCTCCTCCTGTTCCTGCTACTGTCTGTAGTCTCTCCCTCAGCCTGCCGGCTCTTTTTTTTATCTTTGCTCCATATGTTTCCTTTTCCTCTCCTCTTTTCTTCTGTTCTGGAAACCCTTCTCCTCTGGATCCCAAGAGCCCCACATCCCCGAATCTCTCCTCTTTCCCGTATTGTTTTCTGTTCTTGGTTCAAGCCTCCACCATCCCCTGTCTCTCAGGTGTTCTTTTCCACGTGCTTCTTCCCTTCCTTCCATTCCCGTTTCCACCTCCGCCCCCTTTGCTCCTTTCCCTGTTCCAGCGGTCTTCTCCCACCATTTCCACATTTCCCCGTGCTTTCTCCACCTGTTCTCCTCCCCCTCATACATGTGACTCTGCCTCTCCCCCAGCTGTTCTACTCCCCAGGTCCCCGCCATAAGGGGGTGGGGTGCAAACCGCAGGGCAAGAGCGCTTGGGGAAACCTCCTAGCCAGAATCTTCTGCAGGGAAATCAGGCAAGTGACGGAGACAGCCCGGGCTAAGGAGCCGGAGGGTGGGGGGTGGGGGGTGTGAGGGTGGGGGCCATTTGAGGGAGCAACGGGGCGGGGCCGACTCACTCTAACATGGGAGGCTCTGTTAGGTTCCCGCCCCGCCTTCTCACTACTTCGATTGGGAGAGCCTCTCTCCGCTCCGCCCCCTCCACGACCTGAGCCGCGTCGGATTGGCTAGAATGCGTGTCGGGTTGGGCGGTTCGGTCGCGGGCTCTCGCCCCCGGGTTGCGAGCAAGCAGGGGCGGTTGAAGCGCAAGTGAAGTCTTGGCCGGAGTTTGCCTCTTGCCAGGAATCCCGCGGTGGCGGTGGCGGCGGCCGCGGCGGCTCTTGGTGAAGCGAAGCCGGATCACATCTCTTCCTCTCCCAGTCAGCGGTGGCGGACCGAGGCACCCAGAGCTCCGTGCAGCGGTGGGGCAAGCCCTCGATTCCCGGGTGAGTAACTTTGGGCTGCGCCTCACGTTTTGCTCCCGCTCGCGTATTCCTAGCCGCCTCAGCAGCGGCCGTCTGTCTCCCTGCGTGCTGGGCTCAGGTGCCAGCGCCCTGGGGGGGGGGGCGCGAGGAAGAGGATCGGCGGCGGCGCCTTCGCTGCGCCCCTCTCTCCCTGCACCCCGCCTTCGTCTTCCTTCTTGGCGGCTCCTGGTCGAAGGTGGAGGAGAAAGAACCGGAGGACGGTCTCCCGCTCCCCTGCGTTGCCCTGTCCTTTCTCCGGACCAGGGCAGAGGGTGGGTGTGGGGCTGGCATATCTAGCTTTGGGAGGTACGCCTTAGCTGCTTGCGGTGCCCGACCGGCGCTTCGGGACAAGTCTTGGGGAGAAGCGACTGACGGACTAGACCGACCGCTTGTTCGCACCAGCCTGGGCGGGGACCGAGGACCACGCTAGTGCTTCTGAACTCGGGGTCTTGCTACATGTTTAGGCGGGGGAAGGAGCCCTTGCTTTTCATTGGGCTGTTGGAGGACCCTTGTTGATTCATTTGGGATAATGTGAAGGGAGGTGGTCCCTCCTTCTCCCGGTCCCTCACCTGTTGCCTTTTCTCTACTCCTTCCTCTCTGGGTAGTGGAGATGGAGAAGAGTGGCCAGAAACCTTCCTGGTCGGATTTTGCCAGCTCCGAAATTCCTCAGAATATGGGTAAAGGTGCCCACAAAGCCTTATTTTCAAGAAATAACACCTTTTTTCAGACCTTAAATGTTGCAGGTAAGAACAGTTACCCTGTTTTGAGAGAAGGTTGAAAGGCAGCAAGCAAAGCGTTGGCGGTGGGGGACTGAAGATCCGGGTTCAAGCTGCCATAATTGGCTGTGTGATCCTAGGCAAGTCACTTCATGTTTTTACTTTAGATTAACTATAAGATGGAGAGAGGGTTTTCCAGTTTGCATTGGTAGCAGTTCTCATCTGGGAGTACTCTAGGACTGGTAACTGACCATAAATTGCCTTGATCTAGGAGTTCTCCTCTGGGAGTAAGTAATCAATTAAAATAAATTGACAGGTCCAGTCCATAACTTTACAGTGAAGATTGCTCCAATGCTTAGCACATAGAAGGTGTTTTTAATAAATGTTTGTTGAATTGAATTTTGGTGTTCCAATTTGTATACTGTTGTAAATACAACAGTTCTTTCAGATGCTGCTTTTCAGTGTCTGTGCATTTCTAAAAGTATACTAGCTACTTAAAGTGCATTTTTTAAAAAATTTGAAAAATTACAGAAGCCTAAAAGGGAATAGAGAGGAAGGAAGAAATCATTGTAGGTGCCTGTTAATATAAGATGGATTAAAATTATGAGTTTTATCCTTACTTTTCATGTGAATAAAATTGTGAGTTTTATCTTCCTTGCTCTCACAGAATCAAAAGGTAATAGCTGGAAGGGACTTAAATCATATAAATGGGCCTTTTGAAGATCAAAGTTATACTGATATTAAATAGTGAGCAGGCCAGGGTTTTGAACCTAGGAGCTCTTCCCTAGGCTAGCACTCTTTCCCTAAATCATCTTCATATATTCCTTGCCAAGGGGAGTGATTAGGAAAAGCAATAAGCTATAGAGAAAGGAAAGGAGATGATCTAATGTTATGCCTTCTCTAGTATATTTACTGTGAAATCAGTGCCGTAACTTGCTCATATTTTGCCTCTCCCTTTCTTTTAAAGAACAAACTGGATTGTGGCTGTGTTCTCATAGGTTGCATTCAAAGCTAGATTTTACTAGGTAGTGTAATTATTGTCAGGTGATGAGCATATCAGAAGTTTTAGAAAATATACTTTGGGAAGGTATAATTACCTCATACACTATTAAAGTGTTGATTATATTCATACCACACTGCTAGTGGAGGGGAAAAAAGAGGTTCTATTTACCTTGTTTTGGATTGTCAAAAACCAAGTAGGCCTTAATAACAAAGTTTTTCCTTTTAAGTGTCTAAGATACAGACTTTTATGAGTGAAGTATAGGTCAAGTCTGTACCAACATTAATTAATACCAGTTTCATTCTAAATATCGTAGAATCAAACTTATAGATCCCATTGATACCTTCCTCCTTCAGTGAATTTCAGGTTGAATGCTTGAGTTTATAGTTTGTAAGTTTTTATGCTTATTCTGAAAAAACAGTAATCATATAGGCAGCAAGGTGAAATAAATTGGATTTTACAGCCTTTATCTGTAATTATCCTCGTAATTGGTGAGGATATGGTCAGATTCTGTTGAGTGAAAAAAGCACTTCCTTTTCCAGGTGTAGGATCATTAGCAAGTTGATTAACCTCTCTGTTCATTTTTAAAATAGAGTGGTACCAACATATTGGGTTTTTGTGAATAAAGCATTTTTTAAACAAAATATTCTATAAATGCATATATTGTAAGTAGGCACCTTCTCTGTAGCTTCTAAACTTAAAGAGTTCTTAGAGTATTGAGAGGTTAACGATTTAACCTCTCAGGGTTATACGAGCCAGCATGGTTCAGAGGTGAAACTTGAACTTGGGTCTTCTTGGCTTCCAGGCCAGCTCTCTACTCATGCTGCTGTCACCAGCTTTCAAATAATGGACATTATAAGGCATTTACTTGTGTGTTCTTCACCGGACCTTAGCTTAAGTACTCTATAAGGTAGGTATTACCTCAGGTAGTGTCTCTGTTGTAAAAAGAGAGACTGAGACTCCAAGAAGTTGACATGCCTATGGTCACATAGCTAGTAGTCTTCAGAACCAGAATCTGATCTCTCCTAACTCCTGGTACACATCTTTCCAAAATTAAAAATACAATAAAGTGTAGTAATAATAAAATTTAACTTTTGTTTAATGATTTAAAATTTATATTTGGTATAGAATACTACAATTATATAAATATTAAGATTGAGCTACATTTGTACTTTTCTGAAAATTGATTTGTATTTAAAAAAATAAATCCTGATGTCTCTTATCTGCCCCAGTTTCTTTAAAAAGTGCAAATTTTTTCAAAAGAAAAATATTAAGTTTTTAAGCTTTCTAATGGTTTGAATTCCAAATAAGTGAGACTGTTTTGAAGTAGCCTAATGATGTAGTTTTATGGATTTTGTTTCGAATCATTCACAGTTTGGTGGTGTTGGGATGACTTCAATTGGTTAATATGGTGTTAATGAGTCCAGTGTTGTGGATTCTACCTCCTTATGTATGTTTTGATTTGTATGGTGGCCAGAAAACTTAAACCTAATTCTGGTCTGCTCTCTATCTGGTTTTAGAAAGTCACTGGGAAGATTAGATGAGAGTTTGTTTAGGTCTTTGAGTGGTAGTTAATTACCACATTTATGTGCATAATTTTTCCCTTTTTACATACACTTTACTCCTAAAAAAGGAGACTGCCAGGTTCATTTGAAAGGGAAACCTAAAGCATTATAAAAGAAATTAATTCTTACTCTATTGATTTCTTCTTCTGTTAGTTTGTAGAAATTCCCTTTTGAAGTCTTAATAAGAATTGTTGAAAAGAGGTATAGTGAGTGGTTAAGTGCCATGCCATCTATTAGTGAAGGTAGGGTTTAATTAAATACAATTTATACATCTTTAATTCCTTTTGCCAAATTTCATTGGTTCTGAACTTTGGATGCTGATAAGTATGGGAGAATTTTGTGAAGAAAAAAGAAAATCCTACATTTTTTACTAGGAGGGAGAAGATAGAAAAGAGAAAGAAGTATAGTGTGGGAGGAAAAAACAGGCAAATAAGTTGTGCAAATAACAGCATATGATAATATTTCAGTGCATCTATGATCACCTCTGTGGCGGTTACTGCTTTCAACAATGCATAAACTCACCCATTCATTATACCCTCTCAATATGTACAACTCTCTTGTCCATGTAATCCTTCAGATTCTTCATGGGTTTGCCCATTATACTGGGGGTGATAGAAATCTTTCTTTAAAGCTTTCCCCAGCATTTAGATCTCAAAGGAGGTCTTCAGGCTTTCCATCAGTTAGCTTATTCCTTGCCTTGACCATATGTTCAGACCTACTTTCTTTATTGCTTACATATTCTCTACTGTTTTGTTTTTTTCAGCTTGCACAGTTCTTCTTTGTTAATATGCAATAGCTTGCTTTTGCCCACCATGAGTCTCCCTTTAGGTAACCTACAAATTTATTTCTTTGAAGACTGATATTTTGTGATGTGTAGCTATAATGCATCACACCAGGACAATATTGATGTGAAAAAGATAGGCCTTTTTCAGAAGGATGCTTAGGGTTATTAAATGTGCTGCACAGTTTCCATATGCAGTCTCACTAGATTACTCTTCCAGTTCAGTTCTGGGCTTGGCTCATGGTCTATTTGCAGGGTCTGTCCCAAGATGTACTGATGGGTCCTGCCTAGAATTTATTTCTCCAGCTGCCTCTCATGGTCTGGACAATGGGTAGCCTTTATCTACTTGAATTTTCATCCAGGGAGAATGCTTTTCATATAGTAAATGTCCATTAAATGCTTTTCATTAAGTCATTCATTCCATCACAAGGTGAAGGAGAAACAGAAGGCATTTTGGAGAGTTCATGAAGATCAGAATTACCTAGCTCCTAACTGTTTTGTAATAGTGGTATTTAACCTTATTAGTATAATGCTTTCCAGTCTCCATACTATTACCACTAATCCTATTTTTCCATTTTTGAAAAGGATAAGTATAAATTCATCCTTATGGCCACATCTCTCAATGGAGAAGGATAAACTTATAATTTCAGCTCAACCATATCTATATAATATTTGCACAAAAGATTTGGAAAAGGGAGTACCTGGTAAAATTTAAGTTGCTCTAGTCAGTGAAATACTGAGCCATTAGAAATTAATTGTAAGAATATCTTTCAAAGCTATGTGAGTGAGCAGAAAAAGTGACAAGCAAATAGACAGGTGTATAGTAATACACTTAAGGGAAGGGGGAAAAAAATCTAATCTAAAAAATATAAGAGAACAGGCTTTTAGCTGTCTGTTCAGGAAAATGATCTGGGAATCATTCCAGACTTTCTTGAAGACATTGATCTAATATTCTGCTGTGGGAAAACCCACCTGGATGATATTACTTCTACATTTGAAAAAGTATTGACAAGGAGGGCCCTAGAAAACATCAACCTGCCTTTACATAAAATCATGATGTGTTTAGATGTGAAATATAGATTGGGGAATTCTCTTTTAATTCAGAAATTTTTACAGTAAACTATAGGAAATAAAATGCAGATACCTCACATTATTCAAACTTGATTGCTTAGCATTTTCTATTATTTTCACAATGTTGTTAAAAGGTTTTTCTTTTTAAAAAATGTACACGCTACTAATAGTATCCAGATACACCTTAATTTTGATATATTGAGTTTGCCCTCTTGGAACAGAATTACAGCTTACTAAATGCCATTTAAAATAGATTTAATGCAGTTTTGTAAGTAGCTAGTGTTTGCGTGACAATAAAGTTTCAGGAAGAAAACACTATCAGATGAAATAAGTATATATGTTTATTCTGAATAAATATAAACTTATTGAACATTGTTAATTTTAAATGTGTTTTTGAAATGTTTTGATTTTTGTGAGGTTATATTGTTTAGTTATCTTCAGTTGTTTTGGACTCGACCTCATTTGAGATTTTCCTGGGAAAGGTTTGCCATTTCCTTCACCAACTTATTTTACAGTTGAGGCAGCTGAGGCAAATGGGGTTCAGTGACTTGTTCAGGGTCATCCAGCTAGTGTCCGAGGCCAGATTTAAACTTGAGGAAGTTATCTTTTGACCTTGCCTTTGTTTATATTGAATAAGGTGTAATTTCCCAGAACCAATCAATTGAAATTTTTTTTGGTTATGTTTATCTTGCTTGTGTCCATAGAGAACATAACATGATTTAGATTTCTTTTCCACAAGCCTGTAATCTTTAAATGCTGTTAATAATTACTAGCATTTACATGGTACTTTAAGGTTTGCAAAGACAAACAACAAAAAAACAGGTTACTCTTATGATATTCTGCTGGCATTCTGTGAGTTTTTCATTTTACTGGAAGGTAGCAGTATCATATAAAATTATAATTTTAGAAATTGTGTTGAATAATTTACTCTGTGATGTTTAACATTTAACTTTTCACATCTGTTTATAGATTCTTTCTAGGAACTTCACCGGCAAAGAAATAATACTTTAAGGGATATTTGGAATAAGCCCTTAAACTTTTTCAAGGTAAGTTTAGTGGCCATTTTGTTTTAATGAAAATATCACAGGTTTTGGAATAAGGATATCTAGAATTGGATCATGAGTGGAGTGGCTTAGGCAGTGAACAAAACTTTGTTGAAACCTGACGTTTTATCACCCTTATTTTTGAGATAGGGTGATAATACTTGAACTACCTTATGGGGTTGGAAAGCCTTTATGAACTTTAAAGAGCTATTTAAATGAGTTATTTTTATCATGGTGATGATGATCCCATTTGTTAACCATTTTTTACTTAATGCCTTTGTAAGACAGAGAGATACTGTGCAGAATGGGACATTGATTTTAGCAGGACAATATTTCTGATAATCTGATGAAGAAGTAGTTTCACAGGTAACACTGATGTTACACAGACCAGGTTTTAAGAATTGTTCATTTCCACTGAAGAATGAGTATTCAATTAACACTATTTTTAATATTTGTTGAATTTGTAGAAAAAGTACTGGATATTTTTTGAGCAGTAGAAATACTTGTATAAACCTAAGTTCTAACACAGTATGATATTTTCATAATATCCTGGCTGATACTCACCCTGGTTTTTCTTGTTTGCTAATATTTTAGTTGTTTCTGTCCATGAGTCATTTTATGTTCTCTATTAGCACAAGCAAGATTGTCATAACCAAAATAAAATCAACTAGAAAATGCAATACTTTAGTCAAAATAGCAAGAGTAATTTAATAAATAAACTGAATTTTAATTGAGATTATGTTGTGGGGTGGCTTTGATTTAATTTGGTAGGCATAAAAATGTGATACAGGAGAACAGTCTCATGGTAAATATGTTGTTTATGTCTATAATTCTGCAGAGTAGGAGGAATAGTAATGAAAACAAAGTAACTTGAATTTTGATTTGGTATCACTACATGAAATGAAAAGTCAGATTGACAGACCAATTTTGTGGCAGATATTACTTATTTAAAATGAATAGTTAAGAATTTTAAATTCTACCATTTCCCACTTCCCCTCAATATCTCTCTTAACGTATATCCATTAGCATAATGTATTGAATAGTTCTGGACTTGGAAAAAACTATGTTCAAATCCCTAACATTTACTAGATATATGATCTTAAGGAAGTAGTTTAGCCTGTCTGAGCCTCAGTTTGCCTAGTGGCAAAATGGACATAATAATAACCATAGTAGTACCTATTTTATAAGGATGTCAAATGAGCTGATCTGTGTAGAGCACTTTGAAAACTTGAAAGTTCGATGTAGACATGTTAAGCTCTCATTTTAATAAGCAACTCATACATGAAGGAAAAATTTAAAAATCAATACTTGATTTACTATAAAATTCTAAGCTATTAAGAAAACCTCAAAAATTGAGAAATTTTTGTTGAATTGTAGACATTCTTTAGAAAGCAGAAAATTGAAAATCAAATCAGAGGAAGGAACTAAAGTGTTTTTCTCAGTCTAGCAAGAGAAGTAATGAAAACAAATACAGATTTCTGATGATGTTAAAGAATGTGAATTAATAGTTTTAACCCAAAAAGGATATCTTGGTAGCTGAAATACTTCATAATTACAAAATATTATAGTATATATTAGCCTGGATTTTAACTAGTTTACCATAATTACAATAAGTCAAAAATACCTCATAATTAAATTTTCTGAGAAATTGAAAGCTCTTGGAATGTTACAGAATCTTAGTGTGAGAAGAGACTTTTGGTACTCTACCCCTTTTCATTTTTTCAGGCAAAAATCTGATTTTTATTCCTTGTCCCTAGAATGTTCTCCTTCTCTATTTTCACCTGCTGAATTTATGTTCATTCTTTACAACCCAGGTTAAAGGCTCCCTCCAGAAAATCTTCCCTGATTTCCTCTCCTGTTCATCTGTGAATGAGCTCCCATTGTAGCACTTTTATTGAAATGTTCCCATGTGTTTATTATATTACATTGTGAATTATAATGATTTCAGTTCTTTGTATTTCTCCTTAATATGTGATGCGCTCTTTGAAGCATTGGACTGTTTCTAATTTAAAGTTTGTGTTTTCTCTAACATATTACACAATGTTGCATATGTGAAAGATGCTTTGCCTTGTAGTTTTCTCACCTAAAGCATGTGATGTGTTTAGATTAGGAGAAAGATTGAAAGAGACACTAACATGTAGTACATTTTACTTATAGCAGTACTATATTGAATGCCATAGAGAGGATGAATGCTTTCTCAGTTCAATTACCCCGGTTTTCACTATGTACTGATCCTGGGATACATATCACTCACTCATCATGGATTTAGAACTAGAAAAGACCTCAGAGGTGATTAGTTTAGTCCCCTCTTTTTATAAATAAATGTTATGTTTAGGATTTATTTAGTTTTATTAAGAATAAGTTTTAAGGTCAGAGAAAGATGTTTGCCCACTTTACTACTTCCCCTTTAAGAAAGGAAACAAAAAAAGGAGGTTGTGGGCTCTTTAAAAACCTAGGAGGAAGAGAGTGACAGTTGGGAATTCTGGGGGCCTGTCTCTTGTACTTCCTCTCTAAAGGAGGTGGCTGGAGAATTTGCTCTGAGAAGATCTGTTATTTATTTGAGAGAGTTAACTTTGAGAAGTTGAATTAACATCTAAGAAACTGAAGAAGAGTTGGTTGGAGTGAGAGCTTTTCTAACCAGAGAGAAAAACAGCTCCCAGAGGGGGCTCTGTTCCCTCTCACTTGAACAGTGTCAGTGTCTGGCTCTGCCAGGAGAGTCTGACAGCCTAGAGATTCTAACAGCCATATTTGGCAGTTAGCTTCAAGCAGTTTGTTAATTTTCATAGATTATTTTAAGGAGGTTAATATAAATTTTAAGTTCATCCATTAGAATAAGTTTAGTTAGATAGAAATTGAATCTTAGATAGTTGAGAATAGCTTAAGGAGGTTCACCTCAGTGAACAAGAAGAAAATTTTAGATTGGGGGCTTTTATTTAGAAATATTAGGATTAGGGTAAGATATTCCTGTTTTTCCCATCTCCTGATATCCTTCCTGTCCTTGCCTCTCCTCATAGATATAAATAAGCGTTGTATTAAGTTGTATCCAAGATTTCAGTCTACTACCTTCAATTAGGTTACCCTGATAGCTTTAGCTTATTTATACCAGCTGATCAGTATCAAACAGTTATCAATATTCAAACCCAATATGAGATCAATATTACCTACACCATAAGGAAATAGTTACATAGAGGTCACATGACTTTCCAAGATCACACAGGTACAGAGCTTAAGAGTTGTCTTTAAGACATTGGTCTCATATTTTTAAAAATGAAAGTATATATATTTTAAAATTATTTTGTCTCTCGTTCACCTATTTCTATACATACACACCCCCATTGGGGGGAAAGCCCCCCCCCCCCCAAAGCCTTTGTGACAAATATATATAGGAGCAGTTAGGTAGTACAGTGGATAGGCTGCTAGCCTAGAGTCAGGAGGTCCTGGGTTCAAATGTGGCCTCAGAAACTTCCTAGCTATGTGACCCTGGACAAGTCACTTAGCCTCAGATGCCCAGCCCTTGGTACTATGGTAAGAATTTAAAAACATATATCCAGAGTCAAGTAAAACTAATTCCCACATTGATCCTGTTTAAAAAATGTCTCATTCTGTACTGAGTCATAATTGTGTCTCTGACACAAAGTGGATGCTTGCTTCGTTATGGGTTTGTGGTTGGTCATTGCAGTGAGTTTTTACATCTTTAAAAGTTGTTTATCCTCTTTCATTTTTTTTAATCTGATCTATATTTTACATTATATCCTCAATGTTGACTTTTCTCTACTTTCATTGTCAATCTCCAACTGATATTATAGACAGAGAGCTCCATATGGCTTATGGACACAGGAGCTAATATTTTATAGTCAGAATTAAAGGGTGCCTAGGTGTTTATGATACACCAATTATAAGCAAGCAATACCCAGATACATGTTGGGGTTGGTATTTAATTTAGCACCTTGTTGGCTATACATTACGAATGTCTTAATCACCTTTAAACTTCTATCTACACATAGGAAACATTTATTAAGCCCTAGCTTAAGCCCAGGTACTATACTAAGCACCGTTCCTTTCTTTTTGTGGACACTGATTAGCAACAACATAACTCCTCTCTGAAACATCCTCAGGAAGCCATTCCACATCTGTTTAAATGCCTATGATGAGGTGATTAGTACATTTTCAGACGGCTCTAATTATTAAAATGTTCTTCCAACTTTTGAACTAAAATTTACTTTTTTGTAATTTTATAACAATTGGTCGGTCCTTCTCCCTCTGAATTAGTGTTATTCTTCTACATGACAACCCTTTAAAAAAGAGGATTGTCATATAGTACCTAAGCCTTCTCTAGAAACCCAGTTCTTCCATTTATCTTGTGTATCAAGTTCTCTTCATCTTTGCCCTCTCCTCTGGATGTTCCCCAAATATCAAAATTCTTTCTAAACTATAATCTTTAGTATGTAGTTGGTAAAATATAATCTGTTAATATATTGAGTAAAGAAACAATTTACTCAATATCGGAGAATTCATTGTGGAGTATAAACTTAAAAATATAATGAATGGGGGAAGACATGCTGAGAAGAAACAATTTAACATCAAAGAATTCAAGTCAAAGAGAAACTATATGAATGTAATGTATATAGAATGGCTTTTCATTATAGTACATATCTCACTCAGTATCAGATAATTCAACTTGAGTGAAACTTTTTGAATGGCTAAGCTTTTGTGAAGATAACTAATATGAGGATTCCAATCATAGTACATAGTGAAAGTTAGATGATTAAATAAAAGGGAAATTCTGCAGATGAAGCAAATCCCCAAAACACAGGGATTTGCTCCCTAGTTTCCCAGAGTCTACTCTAAACCTTTTGTTCTGGTTTTAATTGCCCATAGTTTTCTCTGGAGAAAAAGACCGTCTTTTTAATGTCAATATTCCTCCAATATTTTTTTTTTAAACTGGACTTGTGCATTGCGTTGGTAGGGAATGCCTGATGTGGAAAATCTTCCTATCTGTTGGTAGGAGATCCGGACCTGCTTTTTAACTTATAGTCTTAGGGCCTAGGGCATTGAGAGCTTGAATGATTTGCTTAGCACACAGCCAGTCAGCATGGGTTAAAGGCAGGGCTTGAAGCTTATTCTCAGACTGACTGACACTCTCTCTCTTTCTCTGTCTCTCTGTCTGTCTGTCTGTCTGTCTGTCTGTCTGTCTGTCTGTCTCTCTCTCTCTCTCTCTCGTTTTAAAAGAGGTCTCTAGGTTCTATCCTTGATCTGTTACTTGGTGAGAAGCAAAACTTCAGATTTGTTTTAATTTGCATTTCTCTAATTATTGATTTAGAGAATTTTTTTCATATGTCATTAGCTTGGATTTCATCTTTTGAGAATATTCTTTGGCTCTTTATCAATTGGGGCATAGCTCTTATTCTTAGAAAATTGAATCAATTTCAATGTTTCCATTATATCTTAGAAATAATTCTTTATCATACTATCTTTACTGCAAATATTTTCATTTCTACCTGCTTCTCTTTTAATTTTAGCTGACTTGTTTTGCTTGTGCAAAACCTTTTTAATATTATGCAATCAAAATCACCTATTTTACCTCATGATTCTCTCATGCTTGGTTATGAACTCTTCCCCTATCCGTATATCTAACAGAAAATACTTCTTCCGTGCTCTTCTAATTTGCTTATGATGTTACTTTTTTGTTGAAGTCATGTACCTACATAGACTTTATTTTAGTATATGTTGTAGTGTGTTGATCTGTTCTTAGTTTCTACCAGACTGCTTTCTAGTTTTCTCAGCAGTTTTTGTCATATTGAGTTCTTACCCCAAAAGTTGGGATCTTTGGCTTTTTCAAGCAATACACTACTGTGCTTACTTGTTTATTTATATTTTGTACTTAATCTGTTTAACTGCTCGGTCTATATGTTTTATTCAGTACCAAATTGTTTTAATAATTACTGCTTTTATTGTTAAAACTCTTCCTCTCTGTTTTTTTCTATTATTTACTTCAGACTCTTGACCTTTGTTTCTCCAGATGAATTAAACTTTTTTCTAGATTTATAAAGTAATCCTTTTTTAGAGTGTTTCAAATGAAAATGAGCAAGTAAAACCATTTAGGTAGTGCCATACTGACATTTTTATTATATTTATTTTGCCTACCCATAAGCAATGAATAGTTCTCCAATTGTTGTGTCATTGTTTTTCAGTTGTGTCTAACTCTTTGGGAATTTCTTGGCAGAGATACTGGAGTGTTTTGCCATTTTATTCTCCAGCTCATTTGACAGATAAGGACACTGAGGCAAACAAGGTTCAATGACTTGCCCAAAGTCATACAGTATAAGTGTCTGAGGCAGACATAGTAAAGTGAGGTAGATTTGAACTCATGAAGGTGAGTCTTTCCTGACTCCAGGCCCAGCACTCTAAAGCACTGTGCCACCTACCTGCCCTAGGGAGCCCACTTTAAACGGAGGCTTTGGAAGGAGTTCTTTGTTCTTTCTACTCCTTGAACTACTTTCTAAGAGAAATTTTTGTCTCTTCCTGATGGATTTTGTTGACAGTATATAATCTCTTCCTCTATTTAAGCCCTTTGATCCCAGATTTTTTTCATATTGCCAACTGTAAAACTCTTTCCTCTTCTCACCTACCTAGCCTCCCTTCCTCTTCTCCCACTCTCCATTAACTGAGAGAAAGCATAATCAAGCAAAATGAATTCACACAATAATCGTAGCCCACAATATGTTTCTCATGTCCATCACCTCTGTATCAGGAGGAGAGTAACATGTTTCCTGGAGACATGGTTGATCATTACATTGATCAGTTTCTTAAGTCTTTCAGAATTGTTTGTCTATATAAAAATTAATCCCAAAGTAGAGAATGATTAGCCAGGATGGATCTCTTCTTGTTTTTGACAGGGCTGTACTTGAAGCCATACCAGCATTATAGTAACTTGATAGCACTTGTACTCTATTGGCATGAGCTATCAGGAATCCAGGATCACCTCCCTGGCATGTCATATCACAGTGAGCCTGAAAAGGTTTTAGAGGGTGTTAATAACTTTGTTTTCTTCTTTTGAGGTCCATGTCAGACTGAATAATAGATACAATATTAAAGAACCATAATTATTTTAGAAATTATAGCCTATTATTTGGTGAAATTGTAATGATAAATGTAAACAGAAGGGTTGGAGTTGGCTTGGAATTTAGAGGAAATAGAACCAACTGAGTAGTTCTTGTCATTGAAAGTAATTTGACAAGATATCATTGTGAGCATACTTGGGAGAGACACTGTGTCTAGAGAGAGTACTCCATTGATAGCAAACAGGGATACTGTTCCAAATAAGCATAGACCGTATGTAGTATCATGAAAAACTATCCAACTGCCTTTGCCCAGGTTACAAAACCTTCAGATTACCTTTTGTTTGGCTTTTTGTCATTTTGTTTTTTCAAGTACATTGAAACTAGGAAGAGTGTACTTTGTGGCTAGCAGTGATCAATAGCCAAAACATTTATTGTGTCAGACACTGTACTAAGCCCTGGGGATATAAATCCAGAAAAAAAGTCTTTGCTCTTCAAGAACTTATTATTTATGGGGAAAGACTGCACATAAAAGTAAGTAAAATAATAGAGTGCAGTGTGTCCTGCATGGGAAATGAAGATATGGCTTACCTGGGCACCTTCCTTAAATTGAGGTTTGGGGAGTAGCTCTGCCCTCCTCTCCTCTAATTCCATTCCGGAGGGTCCTAGGGATAAGAGGATATTGAAGAGGTGTGAGTACTGAGGCTGAATTGAGCCCAGGGCTAATGAAATTCCTCAGGCATGATGAAGTCCAATGCAGCTGGGTAGGAACTGACAGTTGATCACTCATAAGTTAATCTGTCTCTTATGTGAGTTTCATTTATATGATTTGTTTCCCTCTAGAGCGTGATTATCCAAGTGTAAATTGATTAAAATTAAATCTCTAAAGCCAAGAACCATATCTTTAGCCCATGGTGACTTAACAAAGAGAGATAATACATAGTCAGATCCTACTTTGAAGATCCTGGCATTTGTGCCACATTTCCATATTATCCCCACCTTTCCCCCAGCTTTTAACTTTTTGTTCTCTACTTTTTCAGTTCTGTGAATTTGAGATTCCATATGTTATATGTATTATTTAGTTGTTGTACCTTCTCCAGATCTTTTACAGATAATCTATTTGATAATCATTCCTTTAGGAAAATTCCAAGAATACAATATAAGTGCTTTGAGCTCTGTTTCTAGTGTTTTAGCATTTATTTTTCCTTGTCCCCATTAAACCTTTAAAAGGAAAAAAAGGGGGAAACCTTACCTAAAAATTAGCATATTCTAGCAAAACAAATCAACACACTACTTCCAAAAATGTACATCCCACTTTGCTTTTAGAGTCCATCACCTCTCTGACCAGGAAATGTGTGGGTACTAGGGTTCATATTTAGCCCTCTAATGTCCTGGTTCATTATTGATTGCATTGATTAAATTTCCTAATCAGTCTTTCAAAAGTTGTTTTTCTTTTTAACGTTACCATTGTATAAATTGGTTTAGTTTTACTTCACACATTATCAATTCATAGAAACCTCAGTTTCCTCAGAAGCTCTCATTTTTAATAACTTTTTAATGGTTCTTATAATTTTTAGCCATTCTTCAGAAAGTGGGCATCCCCTTAATTTCCACTTTTTTGTTACTATGAGAAGAAATGTTGTGTTTAATGTGGTGTAGATATCTGAAATATGTGAAATTTCTTTTCCATCTAACCTTAGTTGTCAGATTTGTAAATTCACATTAGCTTAGCTTACTGAAATAGGAAGTGGGAAGAAATATTTTAAGTCTAATTTGAGACTTTTACTTGACCTTCACATAGATGAGTTAATATTTCTTACATGGAGTTTTATAATTATATTTAATGATATTACCTAGTAGATCCATATGACTTGCCAGCTGAAGCCTCTTCTATGTTTTGTTTCTAGTTATTAGAATCTATGCTTTTTGGGAAAACAGGGTCTGTCTTGTTTTTCTCTCTTTGTCCTTGTGAACATAGTAAATTAATTAACAATTATGGGGAACTACTAGTGTATTGCAATTAAATATGGCATATCGATACCTTTCACATAGTACACATTCAGTAAGTTTAAATTGATTATGAAGATGAGTCCTACCCCCAAGATTACTTTTCAGAGGTTTAGCTCTAAGTATACCATTCTTCAGCCATGACTTGGAAGTCATGAAGGTTCCCCTAGTATTATTTAACCAGTTTCTGTGGAATTGGGTAAGCCAGAGGTAAGAAAAAGTTGTATTCCTAAGTATCTATTTTAAAATCTGTATTCTGTGAGTCCATTGTTATGGAAGAAAGAAACCAATGTCAGAAACTAGTGGACACTAATTCTGTTTATTGGCAGCTAATTCCTGTTTCTGTGAACAGAGTTCATTAAAGAAAATGAGGTAATTCATTTATAAAAATAATTACCCTTAAAAACTTTGCTTTACCTCCCTAACTTCCTACTGCAGTTTCCATGGGAACAAGATACAAAAGTCAACCAAAAATTCCTTTATAAATTTTTTGCTATTGGTTAAACCAAGCTCCACAAATTTAAATAACCAACTATGTATTTATGGAACCTGAAGCTACTCAGTATAGAGAAGAAGGGTGGACATTTTTAAGTGTTAAAACCCTTCTTTTTTGGGGGGTAAAATAATTTGCTGGAGGGCGAAAGAATTTCTATGGAATAACTTATATTTCTACTAGGTATCTATGTTGACTTTCTTATCAGTGAACTTTTTTAAACATATTTATTATATTAGTAGATTTATAAATATCAAGCACATTTAATTGCAATTGGACCTCTTCATTATTAGTACAAAATTTTATTATATGTCATATAATAATTTAACTTCTTTTACAATACTGTTTTACTGATAGCTATTCTTAAGTTCATATTGCATTGAAAAAGGCTTCTCCTGTAGTAGAGATAGAGCCAATTATATCCAAAGCTGTTTATATCGCCTAGAGCTACTGACAAGGAAGGACAGGTGGGACCAGAACTCCCAAGGCTCTGATTTACAAGGTAGTAGCTTATGTCCTTGTAGAGCAGTGTTATTGCAGTGAAAAGCTAGAAGATGCATCTTGATATCTAGCTAAAAGGCCTAGAAGGAAATGGTTTTAGAGTAGTTAGCAACTCTTTATAGAGCCTTCTGTGCCTGAAGTTACTTTGTAAGTTATGTGTGCCCCAAAGCAGACATAAATGTATATTTTGCATGAGGTTATTAGGACAATTGACTCTTTATAAATTGAATATTAATCTGTTTCATGTTCACCTAAATTAATTTTGATAGCTGAACAAAAACTACAAACTTTAAATTTGAATTTTGCAAATTTGAAAGCAAAAAAGGAGCATTAGTTTTGAAGACTTAATATTACCACATGAAAATCCAGTAGTAAAATGTTAAATTTGTTAAAAAAAAATGCTATCTGGATCAGATCAGTTTAGCCAGGTAATTGGTTCTATTTGGCCCACTATTCTTTTCCCTGATAGAGAGCCAAAGGCACTAACTTTTGCCCAAAGTTGCCTTTTGTAATGCTAACTTGAAAAGTTGAGAGAATCATACTAAGCTTTTATGACCTCTGTCTTACATAAATGACATCTAAACTTCTTTTTTTTTTACAAATTAAAATGTTATTATTTTTCCAATAGCAGAGATCCATTTTCTCTGTCTCCCTGCACTGAGACAAAAAGTAAAACAAAGCCCCTTGTAACAAGGGTGTATATTAAGCAAAACAAATTCCTTTATTGACCTTGTCCAGAAAAGTCTCAACCTTCACTGAGTCCTTTATTTCTCCATCATGAAGTGGGTAGCATGTTTCATCATGATTCCTCTTGGAATCATAGTTGGTTATATTGCACTGATGAAAATTTCTAAGTCTTTGAAAGTTGTTTGTCTTTACAATATTGTCTTTATGTAAATTGTTCTTATTCAGCTCACTTTACTCTCATAAGCTAATATAAATCTTCCCAAGTTTCTCTGAAATCATCTCTTTTATCATTTCTAACAGCACTGTTGTATTGTGACCATCACCTTCAAGTGATTGGACCTCAAGTTTCTATTTCTTTGACCCCACAAAAATCCTTAAAAAAAATTTTTTTTTCTGCTGAGGTCTAATCCCTCCCTTAATCTATTTTCTCTTCTCCTCCTTCCTTCCAATTTCTGTTTAGTTTTTATGTACCCAGTTCTGTATGGAGGGGTAAGGGGGAGAAATATATTCTTTTTTTTTTTTAACCCTTTCAGATGAAAGTGAGGTTCAGATACTACCCACTCTTTATATAGATTTTGATTTGTATCCCCAATTATGTGAATAATTTTCTCCATCCTTTTTCCCACTTCTCCTTTTCTAGTCTTTTTTAAGAGATTAGGACAGAACAGACTCTCATTACTATACTAGACCATATTATTTCTGGAACTCATACCTTCTTAGTAATCCTGCCCTTGTTCAGTGGAAAACTCATTTGAGAAAGGCACCTAAGAAAGTCAACTCATTTCCCACCAGTTATATTCCTCTGGACTTTTAATTTTACCCCTTGTTCTCTTTCTCCACCCTTCTTTTCAGCTTTTTATGTATTGTCTTCCCCCATTAGATTGTGAGCTCTGACCTCTGACTCTGAACAACAACAACAAAAAAAAAACAGGATTCCCCAACTCAGAATAAATAAACTAGAATTAGGATTCCTACCTCAGAACAGAGGATTCAGGGTCTAATTAAGGTAGATCTTTGACTCAATAAAAAAACTAGAGGAGTCAAAGTCTCATCTTTAATTGGATAGGACCAGTCCCTCATCATGACACCACAGATAACTGCCCTACCAGAGTGCCCATTGTTGGAGTTCATGTGCAAGAGAATGGCTTAGACTTTTAGACCGCAAACCAAATATCTTTGGTTTGGTTGGTGGCTAAAGAAAAGAGACCCAATAACTCCCCCCTTTTTTTTTTTTTTTTTTTTCACATGAAGACTCAAGGTTAGCAAAATTCCTTGAGACAGGAAGGAGAGCTGAATTTCTAAACTTAACCTATTATATACCAGCAGAATTCTGAACTAAGTTTAAAAATGAAGAATCATGACTTAATTATTGGAAGTAGGCAAGAGCAAAACTTTGATACTTAGATCAAGCCTATTATTGATAGGTATAAAGCCTCTTTTAAAAACAAGAATTGTTGGGGCAGCTGGGTGATTTAATGGATTGAGAGCCAGGTGTAGAGATGGGAGGTCTGTTAAGGGAGAAACCAGGGAAAGGTGTCTTAAACAGTAAACAGGTGGGTGTGTGAGAGATAGAAATGACAGGAAGGGGCCCAACAAGTAGGGAGACTAAAGTTTAACAGCAAAAGGGTGTCTGTTACTGAATTGGCTGTTAGGTCCAACTGCCACTCTGAAGCACCAAGACTAGGCCCATGATGATCAGCAAAGTAAAGGCAGGAGTTTATAAGTTGAGGCAACATATTTAATCAAGGACAAATTTAAGATTAAGGATGGGAATAGGGTTTACTAACACTTAAAAGCTAATGGCAAACCACAGGGGCAGGAGAAGGACTTGACTACATTCTCCTATGATCTAAGCAAGACAGGGCCCAAAGAAAGCTGTACTGGAGTCACAAGGGAAAAGTTCCTCCCAACCGGGTTCCAGCCAGGTTTGGTCAGCTTAGCTGAGGATCTGAGGGTGGCTTTATTTGTGATCTCATGGCTAATCCAGGGATGGTTTCAGGATGCTAGGAGTCAACTCCACCAGAATAGGTGATCCAAGGTATCCAGGTAGGGAGAGAAAGTTTGCAGTGCTGTCCACCAGATCACAAACCACTTCCCTACTCTGTGAGGCTCTGCAGGTCTGATGTCCTCTGCTGTAAGCCTTCACCACTCTCAGGATCCCAGGGAATCTGGATACAACTCCCCTAGCTCTGAGATCTCCCAGGTTCAGCAACTGTTTGTGCCAACAATCATGGAGTCTCTCTCAGGCACAAGCCACTTCCTCCTTCTCCTGCATTCCATTCAGAATGTCCATGACCTCCAGCTAAAGCTTTTCCTAACCTGCTTACACACCTACTTTTAAACTTATGCCTCTTACAGGTCCTAGGTTCAAGTCTAGTCTCAGACACTTCCTGTGACCCCTCCAAGTCACTTAACCTCCACTGCCTAGTCCTTACTGCTCTTCTGCCTTGGAACCAATATGTAGTATTGATTCTAAGATGGATGGTAAGGGTTTTTAAAAAAGATAAAAACAAAAATGGTGCTAGGAGAGTGGCAAGATGTTTATTTCCACAGCTCATTGGGGACAGGAAATGCCTTTTGCATTTTTTGGTATCCTTAGCACTTAGCCCAGTGCCTGATATGTAGTAGGGGTTTAATAAGTGTTTATTGACTGACAACCACTCCTGGACCGTCTAATGACTCACTCCATGTCACTTGATGAGGATAGGATTCTAAAGGAAAACACATTTTATTTCTCCATATTAGAATGTTTGCCCTTGTTTAGTCCCTTATGATCTCTCGTGTTTACTTTTTCATGTTTCCTTTGCTGTGTTTACAATTTGAGTTTCTATGCAGCTCTGCTATTTCATTAGGGATTCTCAGAAGAACTTTTTTTTTTTGGTTTGTTTTTTTAATATCCATTCCCCCCCTCCCCCCCAGGCTTATACTCAAGATTTTCTAGATAAATCTTCTTGACTGTAAGCCTGTATCATTTGCCTTCTTGGAATATTGTATTCTAAGTTCTCTTTCTTTACAGTGGTGATGGCTAAATGGTGTGTGATTGTGACTTGGCTTGTTGGCTCTTGGATTCTTTCTTTGACTACTGGCAGTATTTTTTGTTTGACTAGAAATTGTATTTTGTCCACAATGTTTCTAGGAATTTTCATTTTGGGGTTTCATTCAAGAGGTAACTAATTGGCACATTTTTTATTTCAGTTTTACACTCTGAATCTGTTTATTGTTCATGGAATTCAGATAGTCTAGTAATTCTTAAATTTTCTGTCCTTGATCTGTTTTCCAGGTCATTTGTTTTTGTTATGAGGTACTTTACATATTCTTTTTTATATCTATATTTTGGTCGTTTGATTTTGTTTTCATACATTTCCTGTCTCATGTGGTCACTAGTTTCTATTTGGTCCATTCTGATTTTCAGGAAACTTGTCGTTTGGCAAGATATTGTACCAATTGTACAAAACTGCTAGTTTGTCTTCCATTTCTTTCTTCCATAGTTCTCAATTACTTTTCCAGTTTTTTTCCTCTAGCATTCTTATTTTATTTATACAGTTAAAAAAAACAAACAAACACAAAAAACCACTATTCAATTCTTCAACTCTTCTAGATATTCTGGCTAATGTGCTTAAGTTTATATTTTTTCTTCAGGGTTTTGCTTATAGATGTTTTGGAGTCATTTTATTCTATATTTGTGTCTTGACAGTCTATGGGGAATATAATTTGTTCTTCCATTCTTCCTAATGTTGGACTTTGTTAGGGCTGACTGCACATTTCTGAAATGAATGTCTGGACTAGTCTTGCCTACTGCTTTCTTGGAATATTGAGTATTGTGTTACTCCAGGACCTCCAGGACGTATAACTCAGCCTGGAGACCTACAAAGCTTTCAATATTCCTAAAGTGGTCTGATCCAGGGCAAAGTGCTTGCTGCCACCATGATGTGAGCTCTGTGACTTCCTGACCTAGGTTTGGATTTGAACAATAGGCTTGTGGGCCTCACTTGACATTTCAGTAGACTACTGTTAGAGCTGCCAGTTGGAAAGCTCTGCAGGTTCAGACTAACAGAACCATAGGTTCCCCTTTGATCTAAGATTCCTGCCTTTATTACTCCCGTAGTCTTTAGACTGGGCTAGAGGCTGGAACTGAGACTGCTCCTTTCTTGGCATCCAAACCATTTGCTTGCTTCTGAACATTACCCACTTCTCTTAAGTATAGATCTTGTCCTTGGCCAGCTCTGGATCTGTGACCTGACCTAAGAAGTGAGGAACAGATTGCCAAATGGTTTATCCATTTACCTCACACAAGTTTGTCTCCCTTGGGACAACTCTTGTTCTAGTGCAAGGTGGCCTCTCCGTACTTTGTGAGGGTTCTACACAGTCATACCTGGCTACACCGACTCCAGCATCCCACATAGGCATATGTCAGAAAAATGATTTGTTGTTTTTTTCCCCTGGATTTCCTGGTCAGGACTTGATTTGGTGTGTTTTCCAGATATAATTGAAGGAACTGTGGGTGGAGTTTAGCTGTACTTTCACTAGCATGCTTCTGCCTCTTAAACAGATGCTTTCCATTTAACCTCCTGAAAGTAAGAAATTCCAGGCAAGAATTAGCCTTAAGCAAAAGAAGTATTTTAATTTTTAAAAAGATTTCTGTCCACAAGAGTTGCTCAACGGTTTTATTTCTGCCTTTAGTTCTGTTTTAGCATTCAATATAATAGTCATTAAACACTAACCACCTATTGAGGCTGGCATTTCGCTAAGGACTTAAGACTGAAATACCAAAAAGAAAGACAATCTCTATCCTCGGGGAGCTTTCAGTTTAGTCAGAGAAGACAATACACAAAACATTTGAAAACCTCAAGGGTGGAAAGAGATAATGGGCACAGGGACAGAGTAGTCAAAAAATTCTAAAATGAGAGTCAGAGAAATTAAAAAAAAAAATCAAAAGGTGTAAAGTCCAGGAACAAATCTTTGTTATTTACATGTGGTTTCAGTATTAGAATGTGAATAGTGATTTTGCCTTTCTTAGTATCTCTAGACTTAGCTTGCACATTATAAATCCTTGACAAATGCTTATTGACTGAACAACTGATCCCTTCTTGAGTTGTTGCTTTAGTCAAATTTCCATCTCATAGTATGTAATTTTATTTTGCACGATGGCACTATTCTTTTGGTGTTTTTTTGTTAGCATTTTTAGGCAAAGACAATATTTTTCATATAGGATATACAGTATGTTTCCTTTGTGATTTTCACTGTGGATAACTAGTTAACATCTAGAAAAGCATTTTGTTTTCTCACAGACTATTGATTTTAAAATCTTACAACTGACTTTTTAAAAACATTTGCTTATTTTTCTAGCAAGTGAACATTTGGTAACATACTAACAACTGAGCTACTGCCCTTAATTCTAATAAATAGATATGTTAACAGCACTTAATATTTAGGTGGGAAAATCTTAGTCATTAAAATGTTTTTATTTTTTAGTTCTCTGGTCATGGAAATTAATCATTCCACTGTCTTGAACATAGTAGGTAATAAATAAATGCTTTTTCAATTAAAATATTTAATTAAAAATTTTACTATTTTTTTCTGATGTTAAAACTCTTAAAACACTACTATATACTTATATGTCTAATGATGAGCTTCCCTATCCAAATATAAAAGAAAAACTAAAATTTGTTATTGTTAATATATTCTTTGTAGAATTAGTAGCTTTTCTTCATGAAATTGTACCTGAAGATCATACTTATGTTAAATTAATTTTAAAGAGGAAATTTGAACTTTAAAGTTTTTATTTGGAAAAAAAAGTTCTCCATCAAGAAGTTGAGTCTTATGAAATTTATTCTCTCAGTGACTTTAATGCTATAGTTCCTCAGGAAACTGTTAATAATAGCAAATAATATTGAAAGCAGAAACCATTTATTTTTGCAAGGTTAGTAGAAAGTTGGCTTAGTTTAGCTTTACTTGGAGAATCATTCTATTTACCACTCATTAGTAACATAGAAGGACATATTAGGGCCCAATAGAATTGTTTTTCTTGCAATGCTTTGACAGTTAATTTTGGTTCGGTTGCACTATCCAACCTTACATAGATTTGCATTTTTAAATATATTACAAAGAGGGAAAAATACATGAGCTCACTGCTAGCCATTTGGTCTCTACCTTTCCTCTTTTACTTCACTAGGCAGTGACATGAATCTCATAATAGTTGACAATGTTGAACAAAGACAGAAAATTTCTTATGACAATTATTTGGCAATAAAAAGTGGTCATCTGAGTATAGCTCAAATATCACAAATTTTATATTTTCAGTACAAATTGGTGACAATAAACTTCAGACCTTGGGGCTAGTTAAATCATCCATAGTTTGGTGACTAAGTATGATTTGCCCTCATTTCATGAAAAGAGAAGCCATTCTGGTAGTTTCTCTCTCATTTGATTAAAAGGCCCAGTTAACTAAGTATGTCAAGTTTGTGACATATCAGCCTGTCACCAGCAGGTTAACTTTTCAAGTGACAAAACATTACTGTTACTTATACTCACTATGTTCAAGACATTCTCTGGGCCCTCAAGGAATTTGAAATCTTAGTAGGGTTGATAAGATGATCATAGAGCAAATGCAAGATAAAATGTGCTAAGGGCCATAAAAGAAATAAAATGCTCTGGATTCTGAAAAAGAAGCGAAACCTGGGAGATATTCAGTAAAGCTTTATAAAGAAATGGCATTTGAGTAGACCTTTGAATAACCATGGTGGGTGTTACAGAGTAACATCATATTTAATGGCCTGGTGTCCTCTGGCTTTAGCATGCAACATTGCCATGGAGGGAGGAGCTAGTGGGGTTTAAAAGGCAAGTACAGGAGGGAGAGGCTCGCTGAGACCTAATCTTGCTATAAAGGGAATCTCCCTCTCTTTTCCTTTCCCTCAAGGAAGAATGTCATTTTTGGATGTTACTGTTTGTATTAGGGAGCAATGGATAGAATAAGAGAATCCTAGAGCTGGAAAGGGATGAATTCCCTTGATAACATCCTTAGCAAGAAACCATGGAACATCAGTTTGAACACTGTCAAAGTCATAAGGTAATTTCTACCATTCCATGTTCAGACAACTCTATTAAGAAGTTCTTTCTGAAATGAAGCTGAAATCTGCCTTCCTATAACTTCTGTAAATTGAACCTAATACAGCAAAATTATTCTAATACCATTTCTTTGTCTTCAAATATTTGAAGACAACTGTCTTGTTTTCCTTGCCTCTTCCCTTAATCTCTTCTTCAAGCTAGACATCCTCAGTTCTTCAAGTCATTCCTTATATCTTCTAGTTCACTCTCCTAAAGAAATATTCCATTTTGTTTTTGCCCTAAAATATTTATCTAGAATTGAAAATAGTACTATATTTCAGATGTGATCTCATGGTCTGGCTAATGCAGAAGTATTGTCATATATCTTTCTTTTGTTCTGGATATTCTACTTTCATGAATTTAGTTTGTATTGCTTTTTAGGGCAGTTGTCACATTTTTTTAAATCCTGTGACCAGCTTACAAACCCTGTATCTTTGTGACCTGAACCAGATTTCTTCTATTTTGTACTTGTCCTGCTCTCTCTGCTGAGCTCTATGCCCACATTACTAACTCCTTAATGGATATTTCAAACTGGTTTCCCAGAGGCATCTCGTATCAACTTGTCTAAAATAAATTTCATTACAATTTCTCCTAAATCTACCCCTCTTTCAAACTTATTTAGTTCTGTAAAGAATACCAACATTGCTTCAGGCAGCAGTATTTATGGGGCTAATGGATTTGGAGGCAGAGGTCCTGGGCTATGGTTTCCTACCTATGCAACCATTGACAAGTCACCCCCACCCTCTTTGGACCAAAATTGGTTTTCTTATCTGTAAAATGAGGGATGAGACCATGGTCTTTTAGGCCCCTTCCACTTCTAAAGCTTTGATTCTATGCCCCCAAAATCATCCTCTCCTATACCTTTTGGGCACTTCTCCATAACTAATAACTTTCCAACTCCTATGGATTCTAGCACCCCAATATCTTTTAAATCTGTCCTTTTTTCTGTGTTCAAATAGCCACTACCTTAATTGAGGCCCTTTTCACCTCTTGCTTGGGTGGCCTTCTTTGCCTCCAGTTTCCCTTCTCAGGTTAGACCTCCAAAGCTGCTAAAGTGATAGTCCTAAAGCATAAATAAGAATGATTGTATTTCCTTAGTTCCTTAAGTTCTAGTTGACTGTATTGTCTCTAGGATAAAATAAAAACTTCTCTGACATTTAAAGGCCTTCACAGTCTGGCTGCAAGCCTACCTCTCAAGGCTTATTATACATTCCACCCTCTACTTGTTACCCCTCACACATAGCATTCATCCCCATGTTTTGGCTCAGGCTATCCTCATTCCTGTAATGCATTCTTTCCTCCAGCCTCTCCTTCTTAGAAATCCTAACCTAATTAAAGGCTCAAGTGCCACCTTTATCCTTCAGTCTTTTCCTGATTCCACTGGTTTTTAGTGCTTCTTTTCTGATTCTCTTCTTTCCTCCATTATTACTTAATATTTACTTGGTATATAAATGCTGAACTCTCCCCTCTTCCTCCCATAGAGTAAAGGCTGTGACTTTCATTTTTGTCTTTTGTATCTTCTCCTAGCTTGGCACCTGACACACAGTAGGTGCTTTAAGCACTTATTTGTTGATCCTCTGTTTTATTATTGCCTCTAGTCCTTGTTTGCTTTTTTTTTTTTTTTTTTTTTTTTTGGTAAACCTTACCTTCTGTCTCAGAATTGCTACTACCTTATCAGTTCTACAGCATAACAGTAAGGGCTAGGTAGTTGGGATCAAGAGACTTGCCTAGGGCCACTGTGTAAATGGAATTAGTTCACCTCACCCCCCCATTCATAGTTAAAACTCTAGCCACCAGAGATAAAGTCATCCCCACCTCCCTTAGTGGGGAGGGGAGATGAGTTACCCACACATGACAATAAGTAACAAATCAAAAACAAGGGACTGCCCTTTGGGCAGTCCAAAGCAATGTTGAGGCTGCCATTTGTCCACTTGAATTAGAGGTGGACATCCAGGAAGTGATGAAAGCTGCTGTCTTTCAAATATGATGGTAAACTACCTGTTAGGGAGTTGGTGCTTTGAACTTGGTGCTGAAGGATCTCTGCTGAGACCTCAGGCAGCTTCCCCTCTGAATTGTCATGTGGGTAAGTTAGGCTGGCTCCCTTTGGCCTACCTTGGCATTTTCCAGAGTCTCTACCTCAAGAAGGCTTCCTTGCCTCTCTAATTGCTAAGGCCTTGTGACTAGTAGCCTAATTTAATTAGCCTTTTAACCCTCTCTCAGTCTGGACCTCTGCTGCTCAGGGCCAGCCTCTCCCTCTCTCTATTTCCCTACCTAATTCTAAATAAACTACCATAAAACCCGTCCAGACTTGGGTCTGTTTTTTTTTTT
>NC_058132.1:140386055-140459911 GCF_016433145.1 Gracilinanus agilis
TACTTTCCCCTTCGTGCGCGCCCCCCCCCCCCCCCCGCACTCCCCTTGGGTCTGTTTTAATCATGGACTCAATCTAGATCTGATTGTTTCCTGGCGACCACCCCTTAAATATATATCTATATAATATCTAATTTTTCCTTATTACACCACACAGCTAGGAAGTGCTCGAGGTCACATTTGAACCCCAAACCTCCTATCTCCTGGCCTGGTTCTCTTTCCATTGAGCCACTTAGCAGTGCCTATATATTGCTTCTTAAGATTTAAATAGATACTTCCTAAGGTTTCTAATTAGATATGATTATCTAGCCAGATAACTAGAACATAATTAGTAAACATCTATTAAGAGCCTGCTATGTACTAGGCACTGTGATAAGTGATAGGAGGCTAAAAAACAGTCCCTGCCCTTATGCAATTTATAATCTAATGGGGGAGACAACATACAAACAAATATATGAAACAAGCTATGTAAGGATAAATAGGGAATAATTAACAGAGGAAAGATACTAGATTTGGGAGGGTAGAAAAGACTCAATAATAATAGATTCGACAGTTAGTACAGTCCTAACAAATTGTTTTGTGAGTTCTAGAAAGGATGACAGGTTGTTCACTAACTTGGAAGAATCAGAGAAGACTTTGTAGGGCAAATGGCATTTGTGTTGGACTTTAAAAAATGGATAGAGATTTGTCAACCAACAAAGATAGAGTGGGGAAGACATCATAGACATAAGAAACAATATAAAACTTAGCATCATGGAAGGATATTATAGAACCATAAAGACTTGCTTTCCTTGAGAATGGCATCCATGGAATAGGAATACTGTAAAATAGATAGGTTGCTACCATACTGTAGAGGGCCTTAAATGACAAACAAAAGTGTTTTAACTCATTGAAGATTTTTGAGCTGAGAAATAATATCAGATCTGTGCTTAAGCAAGATTAGTTTGGCAGCATTTTAAAAGATGGATTAAAGTAGGAAAAGAATGGAGACAGGGAGCCATGTTCCAAGGAAATAAATTCCATTCAGTATAATTCGTGTGACTAACTGACTGCTGACTTAACCTCTCAGTCCTATTCTTTTTTTTTCCCCCTAAAGTTAATAACTTCTTGATCCTGATCTTGTTTATAAGCTAAAAACCCTGTTTTGAAGTGTAGAACATTTTAATGTTGTGATTGACCCCTGTAATAAAATGATGTTTTAGTCTATAATAAAATAAGAAGCTTTTTAGTATTTAGAACCAATTAATGGTAGAGGCTTCTAATTGGTAG
The DNA here is from genome assembly GCF_016433145.1 of Gracilinanus agilis. Lineage (NCBI taxonomy): Eukaryota > Metazoa > Chordata > Mammalia > Didelphimorphia > Didelphidae > Gracilinanus > Gracilinanus agilis. The sequence goes on from NC_058132.1 coordinate 140,387,322, forward strand.
CTTTATATGACTATAATATTCTTTTTGAAAAACATTGTAGACAGCCATTTCAAATGAAAATTAAACACAATCCAAAAAAGGAAGAATCTACCAAGTTGTTAATGATGGTGTATTAAGAAAATTTGAGGCTGAAAAGTTTTTTCCTCTATAGAATGTTAAATTTGTCTTTTCTGTAAAACAAGTATGAACCTATCAATATCCTGTTCACACCTTTTCCATTAGCCTTCTGAGTGTATTATGTTGAATTTATTCTCTATAGGATATAAATCTATCAATATATTTATACATTTACCATTTTTCTCCTGAAGCTGTATCTCGCCTATCAATCTTTACTGAACTTAAACCATAATTAAGTTTCTCCTCATGTATTTGATTCACTATATTTATAACATTTTATATTCAAAAATAAAATACATCCATGACATTTTTGTTGAGCTTTCCATAAGCTATTTATTATATTGTCAAATTGGTTTTTATAATAATACATAAAATTACTATATATTCTTTCTGTGCATTATTTTACATAAAATATTTTAAATAGTTTAGAAAAAGTATATTGTTAGCATCTTGAATAATATTAAATATATATAGTATTGAGTTTTTTCTGTCATACATTAGCATATGTTTGGGATAATAGAAAAATTTCTCATCTATGGGCCTTTGTTTTATAATTGGTTGCTATAAATTAGATGTTCCCTCAAACCAAATTTCATTTCAAAGCTAATTTAAAAATAACTTTCTTCCTTTCTAAAAATGTTCATAAAAGACTTGAGAAATAAAAATTTTTCTTACTCTTGGATTAGGGTTCCCTATTAACAAATTCCCTTATGTCCTGTTGTTGATAAGGCTTAACAACATTCTGATGGGTTATGAGCTTCAAATGTATTCAGTGAATCAAAGGATAGGATATAGTTCTTTAATTATTTGTGGAGAGAAATGATTCTATTTTAATTGCCTATTTCATTCTGAATTACTGGCAGCTTTTTTTCCCACTTGAAGTTCATTGTTTTCAAAAGATAGTATCATTCTGCCCTGGAAATTACTTGAAATATATATATATATATATATATGTCTTACCCTTTTGTTTTAGCAGGTAAGACCAACTTTAATCTAAATTATTAAATGGTGATGCAACAGATTTTTTGGATAGGAAATCAATCATTATGGTTGTTGATTCTACCTCAGATTTCTGCTTTTGGATTTAGGGCCTATATAGTTTGACTAAACTGTTTTGAAGAGTAATATAGGGAAATTATTCCTAAATGTCTTTTAAAAGCTTATGGTAATTTTATAGTTTTCAAGAAAATGAAACCCAAAACAGCATATTCAGAATACTAAATTCATTTGCATCACAAATTAAAAGAAAATACTTTGAGGATATTTAAACTAAAAATAAATAGAATATTTGGAATAAAAATGTAAATCTTAAACTTAAATGATATTTATGTTAGCCATGTAAAATAATCTGTGCTTTACTTTAGCTAATCCCTTTTCTGAAAGCATTCATGAAATGTTTTATTCATCTTTATATCATTTTTTGAAATTAATCCAGATAAATTATAACTGGATACTGAGTTCATTGAAGTAAACTTTACCTTCATGATGGTTGTTTCTAATATAAAAACTTTACTTACAGATAATAAAATTTCAAGAGTTGATCTCTTTACCCATTATAAAATTTTAACATGTCAAAATTAAAATTTAACATAAAGCCATTGTTTTGCAAAAATTGATTTGCTATATGATGGTAGCTTTCCGTTTTTACTATTAACTTCATTGAATGGACCAAAATGACATCTCTTTGACTTGTTTGTAAACTATTTTAGTAAAAAAGTGAAGCTTCTGTAAAAGTATTAATCAGAAATTGAGGTAAATTTCTGTCCCTTTGATCCAGAGATTTCATTATTAGACACACAATCTAAGATTATTGATAAAAAGAAAGATCTCTATATACATACTAACATTTATATCAATACTTTATGTACTAGTAAAGAGCTGGAAATCAAGCAGATGCTCATTGATTGGGGAATAGCTAAACAAATTATAGTATGCTTAGGTAATAGAATATTACTGTGAGCAAAGAAACTATGAATGTGGTGAATACAGAGAAGCATGGAAAACCTTATATGAAGTACTACAGAATAAAGTAAGTAGTGTCAAGAAAATGACACACACAGAGACTACAGCAATGAAAGAATAACATTGACCCAAAAAAATCAAAAGTGAATGTTGCAAAATTACAAAGAAGCATTACCCCAAAGATGAGATGATTACCTCATATCTTTTGCAGAATGGGAAGATCACAGATTTTGAACATTGCATATATTTTCAGATGGTTTATTTTTTAGTGTATTGATAGGTTTTACTGATTGTTTTTATTTTCTTTTAAAAGATATTCTTTGTTATATCAGATAACTCTTTGGGAAGGAGGAATAAGAGATATAAGAGGAAATTTAGGTAATGTAAAAACAAAAGTATAAAAAATTAATTTTTCAAAATAAGATAATGAGCACATCCTTGAGTTAAACTTAAACAGGAAGATAAGTCTCAGATATATTTTAATTACCTTTTAAGGAAAAACTAGCCTAGCCCAGGATTGAGTAGGTGCTGCTTCTAAAATACCATGTGAGACTGTAGAGGACAGATGCACTGAATGTGGTAGTGATAACAGAACTTTGCACCTGGTTGGATAAGACAAGTATTTGAAAGGGAAGAGTTTTGATTAACTTTAAGATGGTAAACCTGATAAGTGAGCTGGATGGATGTTTAATATTTCAATGTACTGAGTTCTATTTGAGGGTTGTTAGAAATGTTAATGGGACATTCAGATCCATATGTAGTCCATTGCCCAGGGCCTCTGGGCTCACAGAAAATATATAGTTCAAGAGAGTTACTATCTTTCTTTTGCTTATCATCTCCATCTACAGTTGCTCCAGAAAATTTTTCCAAGTTATTAAGGATATAATTTGGTTTTCCCTATGTAAAGATAAAATGGGCCTCCAGCTCCCATACAAGCATGCACTCAAGGCGTTCTGTAGATATTGGATATGGAATAGCTTTTATTTCACACGCAAAAAATGCATCAGGATTATATACAAAGCATCAAGTGTAGGGGAATCAGATATGTTCACTGGAAATATTGCTGGATTTGGAGTTCAAGGATCTAGTTCAAATCCTAATTCTGGTGTTTACTACATGACCTAGAACATGCAAGTTACCGGTATTCTTGGAGCCTCAGTTTCCTTATCTATCAATTGAGAGGGTTGGTGGATTTTATTACTAAGGGTCCTTCCTGCCTTAAGTCCTTGATTTTTTGAACTTATTGCCACTCAAATCCAAGGGCATCGTTAGTCTTTTTTCATGAGATGACTGTAAGGATAGGGATAGAGTCAGGGCCTGTGATTTCATGGGTATAGGTAACAGAAACCACCACTGCAGGTCTATACTATCTCTGCAATTTACAGTCTCTGAGACTTTCCCATGATGACAGAGCTGATATATGTGAGGATCAGAACCTAAACTCCATGTCTTCTTGATATCAAGGATACACCTTTCTGTTTTCCCTGTCAGACTTCTTTTGCTAACAGAAAGAAGACAGATCGAGATTTGAAGGATTTGGCAGGAATGAAAGGTCTTTCATTCTTCTTTATTCTTCTAGATTGTTGAACTTTTAGCAAATTGGAAGTTTGGGATGTCGGAAGGGATGATTTATATAGGGGCTCCTGAGTTCTCATGGGAAATAGTAATCATTACTTTCCTGAATTTTCATAAAATCCTTCAAGCTTTTAGGTTTCTTGCTGTAAATTATCAGACAAATGACTATCATCCTAAGGTACCATAACGTGTACTCTTTTTCTGGCTTATTTAGTAGTGCTAACTGGGTATGTTTTCTGTTCATCACAAATATGTCAATTTCTTTAGCTCACTAAAAGTATATTATTTCTAGTCATTAAAAGTTACTCAGAATAATGGTTTAGTTACTTTATTACTACTTTTGCTCTACATGCCACATTGAAATTTCATTTTTTACTCATTAACCTTTTTTTTCCTCTTTAATTTATTAAAAATGCTTACCTTCCATCTTAAGAGTCAATACTGTGTTTTGTTTCCAAGGCAGAAGAGCAGTAAGGGCTAGGCAATGAGGGTTAAGGGATTTTACCCAGGGTCACACAGGTAGGAAATGTCTGAGGCTAGATTTGAACCCAGGACCTCCTGTCTCTAGGCCTGGCTCTCAATCCACTGAGCCACCTAGCTTCTCCCATTAATCTTCACAGGAAAGAATAAAGAATGGTAATTCTGTAATAGAGAATTTGTTGGGAGCTTATCTTAAGACTTCGAAATATTTCTTTCTTTCTCTTATTCCTACCTTGCAAAACATCTACAGCATAGCCATATGTATATATATGACTATTTTAAAATTTATTTTTATTCAATTCTTTATGACTTAGCACCAATTAAGCTTTTTTTTTTTTTTTTTTTTTTTTTTTTGCTCACAAGACCAAAGTAGAATTTTAAATTGAATTGGTTTGTAACAGTTATAACTTTTGCTCTTTCAATTTTGGGGAATGTGATTTCATACTCCTAAGCACTTATATTTTGTACACATTTATTTATTTTTAAAAGAGAATGTGAGTAAGAAGAATAAATTTGATTTGTGCTCTTTTTATCCAGTTTTCATTTGATTAGTATTAAATGAATTCCTGTCAAGTGTCCCAAAAAATTTGATTTTGAAGTTTTCATGCTGTGGCATGAAATTGCCCTAGATTAATTATTCTTGCTTCAAACAATAGGAGTTTTGCTTTTGTTGAGGAAAACATATGACAGATATAGTCAAAATCTGTTAAATGATCTGTTTGAGCCAATAGCATCGGGGGTCAATAACAGTTTTAGACAGAGGCCCCAGTGTCCTGCATTGTTTAATTTGTTTGATCTTGTTATGCCAAATTAACAAAATAGGGAGAGAAGATACTTAGCTGATTCACTTGAGCCTTAATGGAAGATAGGTTTTAACTGGCATGAGGTATGAGGGAATGCATTCCAGAAGGGGGATGACCTCTGCCAAGATAAGAGAAGTCATTAAATCATAAATTGGATTGAAAAATAACTGAGAGACCATTTCAATAATCCCCTAATTTTCTAGATGAGGAAACTAGGTGTAGGGCCAAGAGAAATTAAAGAGACAGAGTTGAATTCATGTCTGTCATGCAGGCAAGTTGCTGAAGTAGAAAGAACTTTACCAACTTTCTTCCATGACCGTCTGAGTAGTCACCATACTGATTGTTAAGTAAAATGCCCTGAGATAAGTTTGGAAGGTACAAGGAGATGCCACTGAAGTAAGGTGACTACCTCAAATCGCTGTCTCAAGGCTTGGATTCAATTCCTGTAGCCTTGGGGAAGTTACTTCACTTCCCTGGCTTCCAATTTCTTCATCTGTAAAAAGAGGGGGTTAGATTTATATAACTTCCAAGGTCCTTCTAGCTCTACATGTACAATCCTTTCACATGAAACAATATTTTCATGACCTTTGCTCAGGCAAGGTGGGATAGGGTTGTACTTTGTTGACTACAGGAATACTTTATTTCCTCCATAAATTTTTCTAGTGTAAATGTTTTATCTTCTTTTACAATATGACAGACTGGAAATATGTATTGTATGATAACACATGTACAACCTTTATCACATTACCTGCTGCCTTGGGGAGGGAGGAAGAGAGAGAGAAGATGGATTGGAAAATATCAGAAAGCAACTATTAAATATCATTTTGAGGGGGCAGCTGGGTAGCTCAGTGGATTGAGAGCCAGGCCTAGAGACAGGAGGTCCTAGGTTCAAATCAGGCCTCAGCCACTTCCCAGCTGTGTGACCCTGGGCAAGTCACTTGACCCCCATTGCCTACCCTTGCCAATCTTCCACCTATAAGTCAATACACAGAAGTTAAGGGTTTAAAATTAAAAAAAAAAAATCTAAAAAAAAAATATCATTTTGACATGTCACTTGTATTTTAATAATAACTCATTTAAAAAAGATTTTGAAGCTTTGCAAAGTACTTCACAATGGTCTTGTCAGGTAAATAGTACAGATATTGAATAAGTATCATCATAATTATGCCTGTTTTACAGATGAGGAAAATGAGATAGACAATTTGTGTCTTGTTACGATTAAAAATGATAAAGACTGCGATAATAATAGAAATTAGTAGTTTAATTAAGGCCATGCTGATAGGGATAAATAATTATTAGACCACGCTCCTGTAAGAATTCGCATTGCCTCAGCCATTTTTACCTTTCATAGCTTCCAGTGCCTGGTAGCTAAGAGAGCGACTTCCTCCTGACCCAGGAGTCTTATATCCTCTCTTACATCATCATACTTCCTGTTTGCCATGAGGAATCATGGGAAATGTAGTTTTAAAGTCTCACATGTCCATAGGGTGTCTGCTAGACACTTCCCTGAATTTAAAACAGTCTTAAGATCACATAATTTTTTAAGTCGAAGAGCTAGTATTTTAATCCAAATATAGTGTATGACATCTATTAAGTAATTAAGAAAAAAATTTAATTGAATGAAAGAATTCTAAGCTCACTGTTCTACTTTCCCCCATTTCACTATATCTATTTAGGAATTTGTGGAATTTTATTTGTGACATATTCGATTCCAAAAAATAATGAACCCTGTTTTGTTGTATTTTTATTTTTACTTAACAAAGTAGAGCTGAAAGTCAAAGAAGACTTGCTTGTGGATAACAAAGACAGTTGGCCTGTAGCATTGCACTTGAGAAATGATTCTGGCTAAAGGTCGATGATAATGTTAAGGCTAATAATAAGCTGTTCTCCTTTACTCTTAGAGACTGTTGTGGGTTTTAGCTGGAATAAAACCAAGTTAAAAGTAATCGGAACCCTGCATCTGTTTTTTTCTGAAATAGTTTTATACACATTAGGTTGAGATTGAAACAAACTGAGCATTTTAAATGAAATTATCATAATTATTGATGTAACCTGACTAGCTTTGAAAGCGTAACCATCCCAGTTTCTTAAATCTTGCCTGTAGTTAAGGTAAAGTAATACTGTAATCTTAATTGCTAGTAGTGTAATGGTCATAAAACCTATACTAATTACTGGATTATTCTGTTTCATTTATTATATTGTACAGGCTTCATCAAATAGCTTCTTGCTGAGGCAGAGTTGTATTTGACATTAAGAGATTGTGGCAAAGCACTTCTCCCCTTTCTACCTCCTATATATTTACAAGCTGATTTATATCTAGTCCTAAGCCTCTTCCCTTGTTAACCACATTTCCAGGACTTCATCTTTTAAAGAACACTAGGATAAAACTGTAATGGGATAAAAGTAGAAGCCCATCAGGTAGAAGCACACAAGAGTAAGGAAAGGTTTGGTGTAGGGAATCTAACAGACAGATGTTTCTAGATACAGAGTAGTAGAAAGAGGAGTAGGCTGGATCCTTGCCCTTCCATTTATTATCTGTGTGACCTTAGCCAATTCACCTGTGTGATTGATACAAGGTTCTTAAACTCAATGCTACTTTCAGCTAATCATTCTCATTCCTCCATCTATCTATCTGATCAACTACCAAATCTTGTTTTTTCTACATCCATAGCATTTTTGACAGTTCTTTCCTTTCTCTTTACTCACATGAGGGCATAGTGAGTACCCCCATTCATGCCCTCATCACTTCACCTCCATTCTGGACTATGGTAATTATTTCCTAATCTCTCTTCCTCAAGTTTCCCTTCACTGATTTATCCTCTACACAGCTTCAAGAATTTTCTTTAACTGACCATGCCACTTCCCTAAACTACAGGGGCTCCTCACTTCTAGAATAAATATAAACTCCTTTGTTTGACCTTTAAAACTCTTCATGACTTGGTCCCAACCTTACCTTCCTTTTCAGCTTTATTGTACATTATCCCCTTCTACCCACTGGATGATCTCATTATTTTGCCTGGACTCCTTCCTCAGTGGAAACCATTTTCCCACCACCCTCATACACTTCTTATCTAAATGACCCTGAATCCCAGACTGCTGATGGACAAATGCTATTCCCCATCCATCTCCCTTCCCCCGCTTAATATTTCTTTCCCCTAAAGCATCTCACTCCAGATCTGCCTTCTACAAGAACCTGTTTTGTAATTAACAAACCCTCTCTGCCTCCTTCCTTCTGACAATCACTGAAACCTTAATCTTTTTTTTTTTATTTGTTTGTTTTTAACCCTTGCCTTCCATCTTAGGATCAATACTAAGTATTGGTTCCAAGGCAAAAGAGTGGTAAGGGATAGACAATTAAGGTTGAGTGGCTTGCCCAGGATCACACAGCTAGGAAGTGTCTGAGGCCAGATTTGAACTTAGGGCTCCTCCCTTCTAGACCTGGCTCTCAATCCATTGAGCCATCTATCTGACCTGTCCTTGTTCTTTTTGTTTTTTCCCCTATGAACTCTTATCTAATACTTTTACTTTCATACTCTCAGACTCCCTGGTTGTAATGAAGTTAGATACTCCTTGTTCACCCTTTTTACTTCAAATTCCTCACCTACTACCACCACTCAGCAAACATTTCTCTTTTAATGTTCTTTCAATCCAAATTTATCAATCTAGATCCTGGTAGCTCTTAGCTAGAGACCTTAATTTTCCTGAATTTCTCAATGAGTTGAGTATCTTTCAGTCTATTGTAAGAAATAAAATGGATAGAAAAGGATAGATTTTAAAATATTAGGGTTTTAAAGGATTTATTGTAGTCATTAGAAAAATGAAGCTATGTGCCATACTAAGAGTCATTTTGAAAAAAACTGCCTTTACCTCCTCCTTCCATCCTGGCTTCATTTCAAAGGCAGAAAAGAGGAAGTACCAAGCCAGTTCTCAGTCTTTATCCTTCTCTCTACATTATTATGCTTCCTGCCTATGTGATTATGCAAGCAAAGAATCATGGGAAATGTAGTTTCAAGGAGCCATAAATGTCCACAGGAAGTTTAGATCAGGGACCTCAAAATTAGTTTAAGGACTCCCAAATTTCCAATATCACACTATGTCCATTTCAACTCTCTCTCACCTATATGGGGAAACTTCCACATACCCTCTGATTATTCCTTAACCACCCTGATTTCTCGGTACCTTAAGCTACTCATTTCCCATGATTTACATCACCACTTCTCTTCAGAGTACAGAGATTGTTCATATTCTTTCATTGTTTTTCAATCATTTTCATTCATGCCCAACACTTCATGATCCCATTTGGGGATTATCTTGGCAAAGACACTGGAGTGATTTGCCATTCCTTCTCCAACTCATTTGTGAGGCACAAACAAGGTTAAGTCATTTGCCTAGCATCACAATTAATAAGTATCTGTGGCCAGATTTGAACTCAGAAAGATGATTCTTCTGGACTTTAGGCCTAGCACTCTTATCTAGTCAACCACCCTAGCTGCCCACCTAGTTGCTCATTCTCACAGCTGCTCTAATTCCATGTTTGTGAATTCTGAAAATCCTTTATCTGTAAATAAATTGACTTTAAAAAATACTTCTGGAGGCAGCTGGGTAGCTCAGTGGATTGAGAGCGAGGCCTAGAGATGGGAGGTCCTAGATTCAAATGTGACCTCAGACACTTCCCAGCTGTGTGACCCTGGGAAAGTCACTTGACCCCCATTGCCTAGCCCTTACCACTCTTCTGCCTTGGAGCCAAGGTAAGGTGTTTTTTTTTTTTTTTTTTTTTTTATACTTCTTTGGGCAATGTCATCTCATTGCTATTTCAGTTGCCACTTGTTAATAATACCTTTTCATCCTATGTCATTCATGTAATTCTACAGATATTTCACAGAGAGGAGATCCACCCAACATGCTGTAGATGTCCCTCTAGGTCATTTTACATTTTATAACTTAACAGTGGAGCTCATAAGCTATCTACTACCATGACACACTTTCTCTCATGTCATACAATCATAAGTTTTCTCATTGTTGCCTTCAGTCATTTCTTGTGCCTAGATAATCATTGAGGATATACTACAGTGTCTTTGCATCTATCACATATCTTTACCTTGCCTTCTAGATCACCTACAACTTTGATTCTTCTCAGATTGTGATATTTCAAGATTGACAATAATACTGTGGTGTTAGGAGAACATTTTTTTAAACTAAAAAATGGATCTTCTTTGACCCGAGTTCAGCAACTCAATAATGGTCCCATGTACCCATATACACCCAAACATTCATAGCAGCCATTTTTGTGATAGCAGAGAACTAGAAATGAAGGTGCATATCATTTGGATAATCACTAAATAGATTGTTCTATATGAATTTAAACAAATATTACTATGTCATAATAGGAAACAGACATCTATTAAGCATCTACTATGTGACAGGCACTGTGCAAGGCACTGGGGATATAAAGGTAAAAGTTCATAGTGTGATGGAACAGATAACATGCAAACAACTATGTACAAACAAGGTATAGAGCAGATAAAGTAGAGATAATCAGTAGAAGGAAGGCACTACCATTAAGGGGATTGGGAAAGGCTTATTTTAGGAGGTGACTTTTTTCATCTAGGCCTTGATGGAAGCCAAGGAACTCAAGGAGATGGAGATGAGAAGGGAGAGAATTCCAGCCAGTGAAAATTTATGAAGTATCTTGTGCAAGAAACAGGAGAGAGGTCATTGACACTGGATCTCAGAGTTTGTGAAAGTAAGTAAAGTATAAGAAGACNAGAGGTCATTGACACTGGATCTCAGAGTTTGTGAAAGTAAGTAAAGTATAAGAAGACTATTAAATCAAGGGCAGAGGGAGTTCATGAAGGGGTTTGTATAACAGTTTTATATTTGATTATGGTGCTCATGAGGCACCACTAGAGATTATTGAAAAGGGAAGGACAAGGCCAGATCTGTACTTTAAGAAGATCATTTTGAAAACTGAGTGATTGGAGGTGGGAAAAAATTTGTAGCAGTGAAGCCAACTGGCCATTAGAATAACCCAAGTGTGTTGTGAAACAGAGCTTGTTTCTGGGTGATGAGATAGAGAAAGGTAGGAGACCTGTAAAAAAGTTGTAAACTAGATAGACTTTGGCAGTGGATTGGATAGAGGGTGAGGTGGGAGTATGTATGCAAAAGTGAGGAGCTAAGGTTAATGCCCAGATTTTGAGCCTAAGTGACTAGAAGGATAGTAGTACCCTTAGGTTATATGAGGGTCAGGAGGGAAAAATTTAGGAAGAAAGATAATGACTTCAGTTTTGAACAGGTTGAGTTTGATGTTTATGGAACATCCAGTTCAAGATGTCTTATAATGAATGATAAATATGAAGAATTCAAAGAACCATAAGGAAATTTACATGAAATAATGAATAAGAGAATCAACAAAATAATATGCACAATGATTACAACATTGTAAATGAGAAGAACTAAGATGAACATTGACACATAGTAGGCATTTAATAAAGCTTCCTTCTGTCTGTCATATTTCTATGAATAGTTGCTTGTGACCACAGAGTGACTTGGCCATGAATAATTCTACTCCAAATTCTATGCCAGAGGTTATAAGGGGAATGATCATTGTCAAAAATAAATGACTGCAAACAAGGTAATGGAGTTGATGCCATTGAAGGTGCCATTCCAAGAAAGTTCTGTGTATTGTTACACTGCTGTATGAAGTGACAACCACTTATTAAAACCATGGAAGACATAACCCATATATGTGTAATGATGCTTAAAGTAGGGACATAGCTGAAACCTTATTCTTCTTTGCTCATTTCCTTTAGAATGGTGTTTTTGAGAGGAAACTTTGCTTTTCTCTTAGAGACTAGAAATTTTGGCAGCAAGCAAAAAAGGGGGCAGCCTAGTGTAGCAGAAAAAAAGCAATGGATGGTTCTTTGATGTTATACAGTAAAAGGGATCATTTGTCTGATGCATGTAGGCATCAGTAGGTTTAAGAAATATAGTATGATTTATTGTTTTTTTAATTTTTGTTAATGTGATTTTTCATAGTGCTCTACACATGAGATATGACTAAATGTTTTATTTTCACACTATATTTTTATGATGCTTGGCTTTCCCATTTATTTACCTTTCCCATTTATTTAAATTTAAAACTGGGTATTAGAAATAATATATTGCCATAATTAATATGCAAATATATGTACCTATATGTAAGTGCTGTGCCCTCTATGAGTTTAAATACTTAAAGACCTGTAATTTCATTAATGTGAGTGCTTCTTCTGATATAACTCCTCTAATTCTTATCCATATCATTCCATAAATTCTCTAAAGGAGATCCACCTATTTGTTCTTTTACTGTTCTGGGGATCCTAGAACTTTCTCTGACTCTTGGGTAGTCTACTTTTGTTCTCAATTTAAAGTGGCTATCTCCTCTGGTCATATATGCTCAGGAATACTCTTAATTTGTGGTCACATATTATTAATAATAGAACATTATTATTTACATAATAATAAAACTGTTGGAAAATGGATTTTTAAAGTTCTAGTCTTATTAGCGTCATTTAAAATACAATTTAAAGCATTGTAGAGTTTCTTAAATGTGGTTGATCCTGATATTTGTTTCCTTTCCAGTTCTGGGTCCAATTCATTGTCCATTTTGATAACTTTCTAAAATATATAGAGGCAGCATCACTTAGTAGTACTGGTCAGGAACACCTGTTTTCAAATTCTACCTCAGATTTCTTACTGTATCCCTGGGCAAGTCACTTGTTCTTTCTCAGCCTTTGTTCTTATAACAATCAATTGAGATAATATATTTAATGTGCTTTACAACCTCTAAAGCACTATATATGTATATATATGCATATATGTGTGTATAAATTATCTATTATTATTTTATAGTGATAAAGTAATTCAGTAGGCTGATCATATATGTTTTGGCCTAGGTAATGTGTTCTGAATTGCCAACAGATTTATGGAATTATTCATTGTGATTAAGGGAATGGACCTGCAAAGGGTCCCTCTGAGTCAAGTGTGGGGGGGTATGACCAGGTCTTCGGATATTCACTGGGAAAAGACGGTGATGGCAATAAGTAAAGAGCAATGTTCCCGTCATACTTTAATAAGGCACAGAGAGTACGGAGGCAAACTGCATATAAAGTATAGAGACAAATGGCATGATGGAGACAGGGATAGGGTCGTAGAGGAAGGCAGTCAGCTTGGGATAGAGAATGAAGAAGGGAAGGGGCACATAATCATGGATCACAGTTGAGAGCACTGATGTGGCAGATGGTTGCTGGGAGCAGGAGGGTAGGAGGTTGGGGTTAAGGTGGTTTATTAACATATCCATATTACTGTTTAATCCATCAGCATAAAATTTGCTGGTGTTCTTTTGTACTTAACTGCTTATATGTGGAGCTTATCTGAACCTTACAGATCCATGGCTAATTAGCAGGCCTGAGAGACTATTACAGTAAGGCCTTTCAGGCTTCCCCTAATTTTGCATATAGTCTAAGGTTGTAGCCTAGTTAATTTATGAGACAGGTTCCAACAGCTTCTATGATCCCCTAAATTATTAGACAGTTTGCAAGTAACGTAGGCTCCTTTAATTTTTGGGACAGTTTGCAAGTAGCGTTTAGGGTCCCCTTAATACTTCCTATTATTGTTATATTATCTACTTATAAAATTACTAATTCCAAGGACTAAGGCGATCAAAGGGTCCAGAACAAGAATCAATTTTAACATATGTTCTTTATCCACTTTGGATTTCATTAGGAAGACCTTTAATTCTAGGATTTATTATCATACTATCATGCTAATGGGCGCATCCAGTCCATTAAGATTAATTTCTTCCATTTAAGCTTAAAATAGAAATTGTGTGTGGGGCAGTGAGAACTTTCACGCAGATAGTCATAAAGATAACATAAAATACTCAAATGGATCTGTGGTCCTAAAGATTGAGAAGTTCCCTTTAATGAAATAGATTGCAATCCATCCAAGCTTGCCTGACCTATGTGACTCTTGTCTAGGTTCTAGAAGCTTGCCTAAGATGTTAGAAGCCTTCACTTTTTCTTGACATCACAAGGTTATCAGCTGGCCATCTGTCATCTTTTACTCATGCCATGTGACTAGTTCATCTTCTCTTCTAGTCATTCAATTCCTTGATCATGTTTTCAAATATTATAGGGTTTGTAAGGATATGTATTATTTATATAATTTATTATATATTATTTATAGAATATACATAAAGATTTATGTATAATATATAAAATATTTCTATTAAATATACTTTATATTCTATTTTTCATTAAAAATCCTTAAGGATTTTTATGTATAGATTTAATGTATAGAATTACACATAATCATAGGTGTGTTTAATCATTCAGTAAACCAGCAAGAATCTATTAAAGCATCTACTGTGTGCCAAGCACTGAAAAGACAGACAAAAATGGAAATCCCTTTCTTCAATTAGCTTGCCTTCCATGGGGGAAACAATATACAGACATAAAAGTATTTTTAAAATATGGAGAATGAGGACTAGCCCTGTAATTTCAATGACATAGAGAACCAAGGAAACTGGACACACATAATAGCAAAGTAATTAGAGAGGAGGAATCACTAGCATCTGGGGGATCAGGAAGCCCCTCTCACAGAAGATGGTGTTCAAGCTGAACTTCAAAGGAAACAAGGGCTTCTATAAGGCCAAGGTAAGGACAGAATATGTTCTTCACATGACAGCCTGTGCAAAGACTTCTAGATAGGAGATAAGATGCCATATATGTGGTAGAGCAAGAAGGCCGATTTAACTGAATCATAGTGTTCAGATGAGAAGAGGTTGTAAAAGACTTTAAATGCCAACAAAGAAGTTTGTATTTGATCCCAGAGGTAATTGGGGAGCCCCTGGAGTTTATGTAGTAAGGGACATATGGTCTGACCTGTATTGTTGGTGATGCATCTTATTGTGGCACAAAAGACACTTCCCCTAAACTCTTTACAAAGTATATTCAGTGGTGAGAAATGTATATGCAGTGTTTAACTTTGATCATACCTGGCACCTCATAGGTTCTTAATAAATACTTGATTGATTATTAGTACTAACATCAGCACTTTTATTGGACAGAGTTAAGATAACTTTCTCTATTGCCTTAATTTATACCAAATAGTCATTTTACATGTTTTTCTCTTAACTCTGCTTTTTTTTTACTCTGTATCTTTTTTAATATAATTTTTATTTTATTAAAAATATTTTTAATATAATTTTTATTTTATTAAAAATATTTTTCCATGGTTACGTGATTCATGTTCTATCCCTCCCCTCTCCTGGAGCTGACAAGCAATTCCACTGGGTTATACATGTATTATCATTCAACCTACTTCTATATTCATTTTTGTAATTATTCTGTATCTCTTGCAAGTCATCCTGTTTTAATGACATCTTCATAGTCTTCATTCTTTAATGCAGAGGTGTCATACTTGCAAACAAAGCTGAAAAATAGGCCTATACCAGATTAAAATGTAATTGAGAAATGTTCAATAAATATATAAATGCTTGTTTTTTTACATATATTTGGCTTATAAAATATAATAGATAGTGTTAATTTGTGGTTTTCTAAGTTAATGATTAACAAGGATCCATTTCTGTTTGAGTTTGATTCCACTGCCTTAAGGTATATTTTATTACATTTATTTGTTTAGCCATTCCCCAGTCAAATGAGGATATTTTGTTTCTGGCTTTTAATTATTACATATGTGAAATCAACATTTTTGTATATATTGATATCTTAATGCTGAAGAGTCTCTCCTTGTGATATTCTATGGATCAAAAGTTATGAAAAAATTATTAATTTTGCATGTGTAATTCCAATTGTTTCATACTTTTAGAATGATGGTTCCATAAGCAGTGAATTGGCATAGCCTGTTTTCCCCCCAAAGCCTCCAATAACGAATTTTCCTATGTGTTAATTTCTCTACTAGCTTGGCAAGTATGAAAAACTTTGGGATTATTTTATAACTTTTCTGATTATCTTGAACTTTTTTTTCAGCCTGATTTCGGTATTTTATATTTATTCTTTTGAAAATCTTTTATTGATGTCCTTCAACTATGCCACTTGTCTGATAGTGTTTTTTTCAAAATGAATTTTTATTACTCTTTTGCTTTTATACCTAAATTTCCCCCTCTATTACTTCCTTTTCCTCTCCCAAAGAATCATTCCATATAACAAAGATTTTTTTCTTTTTACCTTCCATCTTAGAATCAGTTCCGTATTTTGGTTCTGGCAAACAAACAGTAAGGAGTAGGCAATGGAGGTTAAGTGACGTGTCTAGGGTCACGCAGCTAAGTCTGTGTGAGATTTGAACCCATAACCTCTCTTCTCTGAGGCTGGCTCTTAATATACTGAGTCATCTAGCTGCCTTCAAGGAAAAAAAATTTTTTTAAGAAAGGAAAACAGAGAAAATAATAAGCCAAACCTAACAATATATTGAAAAAATATGAAAACATATGCAATGTGGAACATCCATGGACCTTTCTGCCTCTGCAATACAATGTGGAGAAGGTGTCTTCTTATATCTCTTTAGGAAAAGCAATTCACTTTGCATTGTCTTGTGGCTCTTTTTACATTGTTGTAGTCATTTTGTTTTATTGGTTCTGCTTGCATCATTTTGTATCAGTTCACCTAAGTGTTTCTGTGCTTTTCTACATTCATGATATTCATTTCTTATAGTATGGATAATGTTTCTTAAACTCATATACATGAGTTAATTTACTTGGGATTTGAATATCAGACATTTAATGCAAAAGTTTTTTACTCAAACTATACATTTTCTTTGATTCTTAATATATTGATTCTGTTCCTGCAAGTCCTCTTAAATTTAATTGAATTTGTTTTGTCTTTTATCTGTTATGACCAACAATTCTTTTTTGCTATGAAGATGTAAATAGCTTATATTGTTCACGATTATGCAATTAGATGTTACTTTCAACATTTGTATCAGATAAAATGATTGGTACAAAGTGCTGATGTTTGAATGCTATATATTCTCTTTTTTCTCACCCATTTTTCACAAGGATAATTTCTATTTTTTTCCCAGCAGCTTTGTTGAGTAAAATGCCCTTAGTTGTTTTTCTCTTTGGATTTAAGAATTACTATTGACTTCTATGAGCATTTGTTTCTGGGGTTTATCTAATCTGACACATAGATCTACCTCTAAATGCATTATGAGGGGGCAGGTAGGGGTTTCAGTAAATTGAGAGGGAAACCTAGAGACTGGAGGCCCTGGATTCAAGTGTGGCCTCAGACACTTCCTAGCTGTATGACTCTGGGCAAATCACTCCCCCTAACAGCCCAATTGCCTAGCCCTTACCACTCTTCTGCCTTGGAACCAATACACAATGTTGATTCTAAGATGGAAGGTAAAGTTTTAAATAATTAATGCATTATGAAAGAGTTTTGATCAATATACCTTTGTAGTACATTTTGATATCTTATGGCACTAAGTCTTTCCTTCCTACCTTTAAAAAACTATAACCTTAAAAAACTATCCCTTGATAGTCTTGACCTTTTATTCCTCCAAATGAATTTTGTTTTTTCTCCAATTCTATTCCTCCAGTAATTGACGGAATCGAACTAAATCTGTACTGTAATTTAAAAAATATAATTATTTTTATACTAATGGTACAACCCAGCCATGAATAAATGCCTTTTTCCAATTTTTCATGTCTTTATAAATTTCTATAAAAATTGCTTTGGAGTTTTATTTTCAGCGACTTACAATAGGCTACTGACATTTAATGTAATTTGATGTTATCTTACATGGAATGTTCTTCCTATTTTTCCTGTGTTTTAATATTCTGCCACTTCACTGAAGCTAATTGTTTCAATTTTTGTGTTTATTCTCAGATTCTCTTAAGTGTAATCATTATTTTGTGTGCAAGAAGAGATGATTTTTGTCACTGCCCTTACAGAAAATTATTTCCTAATTTTTTGGGGCGTTGTTATAGCCAGCATTCTTAATAACTGTGCCAAATACCTTTAAATATAATACACTTTTCCTCTCATGTCTCTTGTGTTTTTGTGTCTTTCTTAAAAATCCAGTTAAACATAAATTCTGTTCTTAACCTCTTCATTTTAACTTCTTATGAGATCTGCATATGTACCACATATGTAACAAATCTTTGAGTTTTGCTAGCTAATCCATGCTAATCCATTCTGCCCCTTTCCTCATTGTGAGTGAGATCATCCTATTCACATTCATAGTAATGCTTATTAAATTTTTAATCCAACACTAAATCTTTATATATTTATAAGCATAAACATATACACATGTATGTATATATCTAAATTGAAAGAGAGAGGAAGAAGAGGGAAAGGGATGTGAAGCAATAGTAATAGTGATCCTCATTTTATGTTTTTTGTCTGATTCAGCTCTATTCTCCCATTCTGGACCCCAATCCCTGTTTAATTTTTTTAATAGCCTTTCTGTAGTTTCTGTTTACTGGGTTTGTGTTTTTAAGAACTCTTATTTGTTCTCTCTCCTTCCATTTTTTTACTCTCCTTTCTACTACTCTCAGGGTTCTGAATGTTCATTCTCTTCTCTGTTGTAGGATTCTGTTTATAAATATTGTAGAATTATTCTCTTTTGGACATTTCTCCTGACATTCTAAACATCTGTAATACTTAGTCCTTGCGTGTTAGAAGCCTTTAATTTATTCATTTCCTCATTCTCACTAATTTTTCCCTCTGTGTGAATTTCTTCCTTTCCCCCTTCTAGTTTGCTCATTTGTTTTTCTTTGTTTTGTATATGTATATTGAGGTGAAAGATTACTGAGATTCTACACTTCTCACTCATTCAGATTGCCCAACCCTGCATTTTCATCATTCTCTTCTACCACACCCTAGAGAAACTTCAGTTTTGATAAGTAGTCATTTTGAATTTTAGCTAGTGAATATCCTTATAGAAAGACTACTCTGGTTGATACTTTCCTGGATTTTTTTTTTTAAACCCTTGTACTTTGGTGCATTGTCTTATAGATGGAAGATTGGCAAGGGTGGGCAATGGGGGTCAAGTGACTTGCCCATGGTCACACAGCTGGGAAGTGGCTGAGGCCTGGTTTGAACCTAAGACCTCCCGTCTCTAGGCCTGACTCTCACTCCACTGAGCTACCCAGCTGCCAACTTTCCTGGATTTTTGACTGAGAAAGGAAAGAGTTGCAAGAAATATAAACAGAAACATGGCATTGAGATGGTAAAAAACTATTATAGAAAAGGGAAGAATAGAGGATGCTATAAAAATAGTATATTTAGCTTTGATATATAAGGTATAATACATTCATATGGGTGCATTCAACTTCTAGTGTACTTATAAAGAAAATTTTATTAGAATAAAGAACATGTAGGAGTCTTCATGAAATTTTGTTCACTTTCCAGCTCATAAATGTTTGTATCTGTACTGGAGAGGTCTTTGGATAGCAGTTCTTATAAGATTCAAACCAACTTTGAGGAATTCACCATGATCCTGTTAACTTAGAAAAAAAAACACAGAACTATTAAATAGTCATAAATCCACTCTTTAATCAAGGGGAAAGGGGGAACAGGGCTGATTAGGCCTCTTATGCAGAGTCCAAGGATTGAACACTGCTTTGCTCTGCTCCCTGACCCCTGGGAGTGTCACTGCCCTAGATGACCACTCCAAGGAACAAAGGAAATTGGGGAACTTAACCCTTTGGGAAGATCCAGGGGCTGGGAAAGATGTCTGACTTTATACTGGTAAAGGTGGGATTTACAATCATGCTTAAGAAAGGAATCCTAGCCAGAGGCTAGGGTGTTAGGGATGGGGCTGCTTACACAATAGATACTAAAGGATGTTTCCTGCCCCCGGGGTGTGTCTTCCTGGGACTGGGTCTTTGATACCTTAGAGAAGACAACCTAAGACCGGAAGGGTACCCTGGGGTCCATTATTCTGTCTGCAATTGCTAGTCTGGGATTCCCTTCTGGGTGGATTCTAACAGGAACCGAGAAGCACAAGCTTTGGGGGTCTCCAGCCTTCAAGTTATTTCTAAAACTTGAGGTTCATCAGATCTCACTAAGCCACAAGTTTGGGGTCTCTAAGATTTCACATGGACAATCCTCTTCTTCAATTAAACAATACTGCCTTCAGACTGGTATAGAGAAAGAATTATCTTATATTTCTCAAAATTGAGCTC
Source organism: Gracilinanus agilis (assembly GCF_016433145.1). Classification (NCBI taxonomy): domain Eukaryota; kingdom Metazoa; phylum Chordata; class Mammalia; order Didelphimorphia; family Didelphidae; genus Gracilinanus; species Gracilinanus agilis. The sequence continues at coordinate 140,407,446 of NC_058132.1, forward strand.
TGAAGTGGCTGGAATCAGCCTTCCTCTTAGGACTTGTATGACCAGATTGTTGGATGAAGCTTCCTTTTCTGCAAATCTCCATGACTTAGCAAGCTCATTTTTTCCAATTCAAAATTTTCTACTTCTTTCTCAAAACTTCCTAAATACTATTCTTCTTTCCTGGAAATACTCTTTTTTTGAGCTAAGCCATGTCTCTTCCCTACCCTCAGCATTTTACTCAGAACAGACTATTTCTAACTCTACCTTGCTCTCATCACTTCTGCATGCCCTAAGAACTTAGATGTTCTTTTCCATTGAATTAATTATAGCTTATTTGTGAATAGTGGATTGCAGATGTCATTTTTAAAATTGTTATTATAATCTATCACTGACACTAGATTTTAAACACATAGATTAAATATTGTTTCTTTTTTATTTCCCCAGAATCCTAAATAATTGATGCTGTTTGACTTATATTGATTATAATCTTTATTACCTATATTGTCTTTCTAGCCATTATTCTTTGTGAGGCTAAAGGCTCTGGAGTTCTTTTTTCTGCCTTTCAGATGAGTTTAAGATATATCCTTTTCAGGTTTCACTTAAATTCTCTTATCATTTATAACAAAAAATTTAAAGATATTAACCTTCTACCAAATCCTTGCCATTCCAAAAGATGTACATTATCAATTACAGCCAGGACAGCCAAAATGCAGCATTTTCTGTATCTGTATTGAATAATGGATTAGAAATTGCTATTTAATCCCTTTTGGGTCAAATGTAGTATAATCCTTTTAAAACATACCAAAAAAAGTTTGACCATGAGAAGTTGGATTCCACTATAAAGTAAAATTTATTTTAATATGAGAGAAATCTAAATGTTTGAGAACTAACACAGTTTGTTTAAGCTAGTTGTCAATATGCCTAATGAAATGCAATTTTGAAAATTTTTTTTCAGTGGTTAACAGTTTGTGCTTGATCAGTAATTATCCTTAGATGCATATGTTGTAATTTGCTCATGTAATTTTTGTTTTAACATTGGCCCATGGTGAAATAGAGGTAGTTTGGGGGTGGGGATGATGTATTTCCAATTGGTACTTTTTAAAAATTTAGAAGTAGGAACATGTTATTTTTCCTTCTCAAAGGATTTTGTAATAAAATGAAAATATTCAAAGAACTAAAAGTTATTTAGAGATTTAGAAAATAGCTAAAATATAATAGCCCTAAGATAAATGCTTACTTAGTCATTATGTGGGAGGCAAGAATTGCTGTATATTTTCTTAAAGGAAAATTTTTTCAAATAAAAGCTGCCATGTTCTAAGACTAATAAAGAATATGTAAATTTTCTTTTTTAGTTGAGTAGGAAATGAGGTACTGTATAAATTTTGCATTCAGATATCTAGGTTTAGGAGTTTCTTTATAACTTAGACAAATGATTATTCTTTCCTTACTCATTCCTTTTTCTAATCTTTTATAACCACTGTTGACATTTATAAAAGTTAATGTATGCTTGAAAAGAGACAGAAAAATTGAGTAACAGACTACAGGAAAACTGTTGGCTTTACTCTGGTGTATTAACCTATATGAATTTTTACTTGTATTTCATTGGATTTTTTTTAAATTCATAATTCATCTAAGATCATAGTTCTTTCTCAACCTACATTTATTTGCCTAGGTTTCCATGCCCCCACCCCCCAATTTTGTTAATTTAGGAGTCACATTTTTGGGGGGAGGAGTGGATTACAACTTCAGCAAATGAATCTAAAGTCCAAAAAGATTTCTTCTTGACCAGATGATGGGTATTTGAAATATTAATGTTGTCCAGCAATATAATTAATATTTATTTTAGTCTCTACCTAGGGCCCCCTTCCAAGTCTAGATATAGAACCTATTTTTAGTTGTCTGTGCTATGTTAATTGTTACAACCTCATGTTTGCCTTTTCTGCCAATACAGAGGCAAAGATGATTTCCCAGATCTGTACAGTAATGACTTACCCATCACTACATTGTTGGATTTGTTTGCAGAAAATAACAGATCTCTTTCCTCTGAGGTTTGGGTATTCCCTGCTATACATATCTTGAGCATCTAGAGTAGAAAGGAAAGAAAAACCATTTGTATAAGGATTAGGACAGTTCTCACTACTCATTCAGCCTTGGAAATACAAATAAATCATATTACAGTAAGAAGCAAAAACAAAAAAATTCTTCTTATTCTCAGAACCAATATTATACTATCCTTGCTTTTAACCACAAGTCCTCTTGTCAAGGAAAACTAGACCATTTAACAACCATTTTGGATGCCAGCTTAGAATAAGCAAAATATATTTATCCTCTATCAGCCTTTTTTGCTTTAAAAAAAAATTAAATTGCATTTACTGTTCTGATTTCTTTGTTAAACAAGATTTTAGTATTGTTTATTTGTTGCATTGCTTATTATAATTGGTTGATAAATGAACTTTTTTGGCACTTCTATCTGTATTAATATTACTTTTTTTGTTTTTGTTGTCATGCAGAAAAATGGACCACTGTTAAAACAAACTCTTAAAAATAAAGTCTGACTTATGAAAAGACAAAGATTTCACCATTTAATGTAGAATGGGTACTACCAATGATGAGATTGTTTCCATGGAACAGAACTCTTCCTTAAATCCATTGTGTTTTGAATGTGGTCAACAGCACTGGACCAGAGAAAATCATTTGTACAATTATCAGAATGAAGTAGATGATGACCTCGTCTGCCATATTTGCCTTCAACCCCTATTACAGCCATTAGATACCCCTTGTGGACACACATTTTGCTACAAGTGCCTAAGAAACTTTTTACAGGAGAAAGATTTCTGTCCTTTGGATCGGAAAAGACTCCATTTTAAGCTGTGTAAGAAATCCAGTATTCTGGTTCATAAACTCTTAGACAAACTGTTAGTTCTGTGTCCCTTTTCTTCAGTATGCCAAGATGTCATGCAACGTTGTGATTTGGAGGCACATCTTAAAAACAGGTAAATTGTATATTAAGGAACTTAGTAAGTTTTGCTTGTTATGTTTAATTTTAGTAGACCTTTATAGAGGCCTATAATTTGTTATTTTCATTATATTTTTTGTTTTAGCCCATCAGGAAGTTTCTTTAGTTGTTTGTTAGATTTCTAAAAAATTGGGTTAAATTTCATCTTTTGGGGTTCGGGGATAGAAAATGAAGAGAAATTGTTGTTATAGTCAATAAAAATTGCATGCTATCCATTCTTATGTTGTGATATTCCCTTTCTATGTCATTGTAATATAATGGAATTAACACTTATCTTGCTATCAGAGGACTTGGATTCATAGAACCTATTACGCTTACTAGCCCTGTTTCCCTAGGTAGTTTCTTAATCTACTTGAGCCTCAGTTTTCTTCATTTCTACAAATGGAGTCAGTAATAGTACTGCTTATTTCGTAGGATTGTAGTGAGAAAAACATTTTCTAAATTTTAAAATGCTATAGAATGTATGAGTTTGCTTTAGAGAGTCAGGACTACTCATTTAATCAGCATGTGGAAGCTCATTCCTCCAGTACATACCAACAACTCATCTGTAATTTTTGAGTGCTAAGTGATCTCTTAACCATGATCACACAACTGTTGGGTATCAAAGGAAAGATTGGAATCCAGGTATTACTGAATTTTAAGCCAGCTCTCTGTCAAGTAAATCATATTGCATTTTTCTGACTATGGGAAACATTTTTATACCATAGCAATGTATACTTTAGGAATATAAACTCATTAAATATGGATGATGTTCTAGATTCAAATAAAGAATAATAAAGCTAAAAGAAATTTGTCTTGCTCTCCCCCAAGTCCTTTGTGAAGTTTTTCGTTTTGTTTTTTAAACCCTTACCTCCCATCTTAGAATCAATACTATGTATTGTTTCCAAGGTAGAAGTGTGGTAAAGGGCTAGGCAATGGGGATTAAGTGACTTACCCAGGGTCACACAACTTGGAAGAGTCTGAGGTCAGATTTGAACCCAGGACCTCCTGTCTCTAGGCCCAGCTCTCAATTCACTGAGCCACGTAGCTGCACCCAGAAGTTTTTAATAAAGAAAACTGACCTTCAGATTTAGCTATATGCCTAAAGGTGACATGTGAAAGTTTAAAAAAATTGAAACTTATTTATAAGTATAGAAATACTTTGAGAGATATTCTGGCCAAAAGACATCTTAACAGCTATTTTGTAAAATCCTGCCAAACTTCTAGTAAAAAGTGTTTTTTTTCCAAAATAATATTTTATAAGAAAATTGGCATAATAGATAGATGGTCTTAAGTCTGAAAGACCTACATCCATACAATACTGCATTTGGCATATACTGCTGTGAAATCCTGGGCAGTCATTTAAACTCTTGTCTTACCCCAGATAACTCATAGCTGAAACTCTTAAAAGTTGTCAAAAAGATTCTGATGATCTCAGTGGAATTTCTTTACCAAGAGCTTTATGAATAAAACCACAGGCCTGGTCTAAAATATAATAATAAAAATTTAACATTTAAGACCACAGTAGCTATAAAAACAACTTTTTAAACAGTATGTTTAAAGCATCCTAACTTTGAACAAAATTGCCATAGCCTTTTATGATCTCTTTAGAGTTAAAAAATAATACATCAATTTGTGATTTTATATCATGCTTTTAAAAGTTTTTAGGAAAAAAACTAGTATTTGCTCATTTGAATAAAATGCCATTCTATCTATATCTGTTCTTAGGGAAGAATTACTACACAGAATTGGTATTGGAGGATAGGGAGAGGAATTGTGAGGGAGGAGTAGACTGAGAGACAGTTAAAACTGTATAAATATAACTAGCCATATAATAATGTTCCTTCCAATTGAATATCCTACTATAAGGAACCATCATATTGCCCTGACTTTAAGAAAGGCCTCATCATTTACCTTATACTAGTTTCCTATATAAATATTAAACTTTCATCTGCTTATATCACTTTTTTAAAAATTTACCTTCCCTTTTACAAAAACTTCTAGAAATGAAAAACTTGACCAAAATCTTCACCTTAAGACAGGAGTTTTTAAAGTGTGATCCATAAATCTCTGGAGTTCCCTAGGGCTTTTTAAGTAATCCATGAGGCCAAAACTTTTTAACAACAACAATGATTTACTTGCCTATTAAAATTCACTACCCTTTTCCAACTATGTAATCATGTGGGGCCAGGTTCTCTTCATATGCTTTAACTAAAACAACATGTCACAATAAATTAAATGCAAAAGCAGGCCTCTATTAAGCCTGACATTAAAGAGATTTGCAAACTATCTAAAATAGTGCCACTTAATTCACTAAATTATTTTGGGGGGGGGAATTTTTATTTTTAACTTTTAAATTAATTTTTATTAAAATATTATATTTTAATTAATTTTTGTTAAACTATATTAAATATTATAAAATATATTAAAATATATTAAGCGGTAATGGGTTTATTTATATTTTAAGATAATTAAATATTTTAAAAACATATCCATTTTCTAATGTATCAGATATCAATAGATGCAATCCCCTTTAAAAAATGTTATGAGTTTAAGGCGTTCCTGAGACTAAAACATGTTAGAACCACCAACATTAAGAATCAAGAAGAGAAGTCTAGTAAACAAGCATTTACTACACACTGACTATATGCCTGGAGCTTACATTCTAATGGCAGAAGATAACACAAAAGTTAAGAAGGGAAGGTTCCTGGTATGGTAGAAAAATCTAAAGCATCAGGAGCAGAGCTAGGACAAAAGTGAAGAATGAGCAGAAGTGGAGGTTTTGTGAACTAACTCACAAAGAAGATGAAGGGACTACAGGAGCAAAGGGTTCTTTTGGGGTGAAAAGTAAAAAAAATAAAATAAATCACTAACCAACATCAAAAATTATTGCAAATCTGAAGTGCCTTCAAAAGGCAAAAATCAAGAAGGGTCTGGAAGAGATGATTGACACTAAATCTTATGTGTATTTCTTAGGATCATAGAGCTGGAGCTAGAAGGGACCTTAGAGACCATTTAGTGCAGCCCTCTCAATATACAGAAGAAGAAGAAAGAGGGTTAGATTGACTTCCTAGAGTCTGGCAGAGCGAGATGTGAACCCAGGTCCTTTGATTGCAGAGTCAGTATTCTGCTGACCATGCTACCTCTCCCTTGTGTCTGATGCTGTAATTTGTAATCTATGTAATGTAACATCTGACTTGAGATTTTAAGAGATGTTATTGCTTAATGTTTTTACTACTTTAAAAAAACAACACCCAGATTTATAAATCTATTTTAGTCTTGTAGGTTTTTTGATGGGTTCCTGCATTATGAGTATGTGTCTAGCATGAAGGACATTTCTTGTAGGCCATAACTCTGCTTGCCTTTTAAGTTGTAAGACACATGATATGTTGTCCACTGCCAATCATGGGAATATCACAGTAATACAGCTGTAGGAATATCAAAGAGGCAAACTTGAGATGCCAGAAAGTCATAGGTCAGTTAGTGTTTTCTTTGTAACTCAGTAATAGTCGTTTCTGTCGTTGCTATGAAGACAACAGCTTCTTAAATTGTAAAATGTAAGAACAATGGTCCTTTTCAAATGAACACCTTCAATACTACTTTGTGAGAGAATGGAATAACTTTCATTTTTTTCATACACTCCAAGACATTTTGTTAATGCCAAAGAATCCTGGTTTGGGAATTAAAAGACTTCTTGATTCTGAATCTTATTATACTGTGAGATCTAAGGAAGTTAATTAGCCTTCATGTGCCTCAGTTTCCTCATCTGCAAATGAATACTTCTTTCATTATCTCACAAAGTTGTGAGGAAAATACTTGGTAAACTTTATGGAGATCGAAGACTGAAATGTAAAGCCCTGAGAAAACCTTATAATACTACATAAATGTTAGTTGTTATTAGAGTTTTGGGGCTAGATTTGTAATTTGTCATAGGGACCTCTCCCTATGAAAAAACTTCCCCACTAATGCAGAACAGCCACTCTTGTGGCTTACAGTTTTTATTAAAGAGTTATGTGGCGTAACTGACAGGATTTTTTCACAGCTCCACACAGTTTTGACAGAGAACTTGGAAAACCTTTTCAGACACCAAAGCTAACTCCATATTGTATCAAACTGCCTCTGATTGTTGTTTTAAGTCATGTCCAGCTCTTTGTGATTCCTTTGGGGTTTTCTAGGGAAAGATATCAGAGTGGTTTGCCATTTGCTTCATCAACTCATTTTACAGATGAGAAAACTGAGGCAAATTGGGTTAAGTGACTTGTCTGGGGTTATCCAGCTAATCTGAGGGCAGATTAAAATTTGTCTTTCGGCCTCCAGGTCTGACACTCTATTCTAGGTACTACTTAGCTTCCCTGTCACTATGGAACTTGTTTAATAAATATATATTGAATTTGTTTGGAGTAACATGTTTAATAGTAAGCATTATTTAATTGTTACTTAAGCATGGTGTTTCCTATGTTTTCTATCCTAAATAGTTTTACACTTATATTATGGGATGTTAAATAGGAGTTTTGCTTGAATGATAGATTAAATCATTTTGTGTAGAACAAAGATATTTTGAAGCACTGTTTGCTATTTAGGAGGTTATTTTGATTTGATTGAAATATTAAAGTATTGAATTTGTCGATTTTTTTTTTTCTTTCTCAACTTATCTGAAAGCAACCTAATGTTCTCTCTCTAGATGTCCTGGAGCTTCCTGTAGGAGAGTTGCTCTAGAGAGAAGGAAAACTAGCAAATTAAAGACTGAAATTGAGAATGAAAATGGATCCAATGTAATAGATCACCCAGGTAATTTATCACCAGACAATGCTGGAACAGGAACAGTGCCAGCAGAACGGAACTTGACATCAACTTCTCTTCCTATGTGGACAGATGAGCCTGGCCTTGACAACCCTGCATTTGAGGAAAACACAGTGGCAGACAGTATGTGTGGTTTACCTCTTTATATTTTATTTTTCAGTTATCAAAATTGGACATTTAAGCTTATCAGGATTATAGAGTTTTCTCCAATACAAAATAAAACACAAACACTCTGACTTTTTGTAGTAATTATTAATGGCAAACTGGATTTCTCCACTTCCTCAGATATTAATAAAAATTTGTATGAAAGGAAAAATTATTTTTGTGACAGGAAAAAAATTGTTCCTTCAAATAATTTTATCTTCCCTTTTTTCACTAGTTTTGGGCTACAATCTATATAGGTAGATGTGGTCATACTTTTTGCCCTTTTTCATTTTTGACTTTTGACTTGGTGTTTTAGGAAGGAAATACAGATTTTCTCAACAAATTCCCATCCTAGTTTTTAAAATGAAACATAACCCCCTTGATCAACCATCTTCTTGCTTAGCATATTACCGTATTGATAAGCAACAGGCAAGCTAACCCCTCTTCTATTTCCGTTAAATAATACTGACTTTAGCAACTGATATTTTAGAGAGGAAAACACTAACCCCCCTCATTTCAAAAGAAAGCTCTTCTCCTTTTTCTTGTTATAAAACTGAGTACTTTATTAGCACCTTCATCTATGTGTTAGCTTATGTGTATTTTTTAAAGCTCAACTGGTTTCTTGATAGAGATCGATAATGTCTGCTTTTGTAAAATCATTTAGGAAGGCAAGTGATGATGATTTCTAGGAATAGACCCTGGGTTTATTGTGTGTTATTGTAATAAACTTTTTAGAAATTATAATTTAAAAAAAATTACATTCCTTTGTCGTCTGCTAATGCATGTTATCTGATCTATCAAGACCTACCTCATTCCATTTCTTGAAGCCTTTTGTCATTATTCCCATTTTCCTTGATTATCACTCTTGATCTCCTACAACATTTATATATACATAGTTTAGTGCTTGATTTTTGTATTGTCTTTTTAATTACTTTTTTGTTAGCTAATTTGGTCTACCCTAGTAGATTGAAAGCTTCTTGAGGAGAGAGATCATATCCTGTGAGTTAGTTGTGTTTCCTGCATTGCCTAGCATATTGCTTTGCACATATTAGGTAATTTTAAAAAATCTCTATTTGGTGTTCTGTTTTAAAGCAGAAATTGGTGTGTTTTCCTTATCTCAGTATATTGTGCCAAGACTCCCTTTGAGAGATCTTTTAGGAAATGATAAGCTAAGACTTAAGTTATCATGTTATACTTATTTCTGGAAATATTTTTCTGTTTTTATCTCATAACTAACTTAGAAAACTGCTAAGCTAAAAAAGTTTTCACTTTTTTTAATTTTTAAATTTGTCAGCTTCACAACCACCACCTAGTTTACCTGAAGGAGAAATTACTACAATTGAAATTCATCGGTCTAATCCTTATATTGAGTTAGGAATTAGCATTGTTGGTGGCAATGAAACACCTTTGATCAACATTGTTATCCAAGAAGTTTATCGGGATGGCATAATTGCAAGAGATGGACGACTCCTTGCTGGAGACCAGATACTTCAGGTATAGAATCTAATTAAATTTTATCACCTTGTAGTATGTCGAGGGGCTTTCAAGACTGGAGTATTTTACATTCCTGGCAGTGGAACATGAGTAACATACATACTAGCTTTATAATTTTTAGATTGAAAGCAGATGTGTTCGGGTAGAGTTTTCAAAAGAATCAATTTCACAAGTACAGGATGGGGGACAAGGGGTGAACAGCTGGTTCGTGAAATTGATTTTGGGGTATAGTGGACTTATATCTCTGTGACAAGGCAGCCAAAAACCTTAATGTGATCTTGGACTGAATTAAGAGAGGTTTGGTGCCAAAGCAAAGGAGATGTTAGTACTACAGTATTTGACTTTAGAAAGAGTAGTTTTGAATATTGACAAACTAGTATGTTCAGAGACTATGCCATGTAAAGATATCAGGAAGAAAATGGGAATTAGGGAGAAGAGGTAATAATTGAGTGTAGAAAAGAAGGAAAATGGTGGATCATTGTAAAAGTGTGGCAGAGAAGGGCAAAATTGCTTTTGCTTTTAGTTTTTCCAAGGGATCGATTCTGAGAAGCTGTTACTGTTTGTGTCCAATAACAAGAACCACTTCCAAAAGTTCACAAGGATAAAGCTGTTTCAGAATGAAGTAGAGACATGCTAGTAGAGTTACCAATGGGCAAGGAAGGGTGAAAGGGAAAAATCTACCCAGCAACAGTGACCTGGGTTCAAAATCCTGCTGCTGTTTGCCACCTCTATGATCTGGACAAGTCACTCCATCTCTTGGGGTCTCACTTTCCTCATCTATTCATTGAGATGTTTGACTAGGTCCTTAAGGACCTATGACCTCTGAGGTTCCTCTCAAAACTTAGATTCTTTGTTCCTATGATGTGACATTTAAAAAAAATCCAAGTTTCCCTTTATTACCTATATATGGTTATAAAAAAAACTCTGATCTAAACAAGGAAATTATTAGCTTTTTTAATTGAAAATTTAAACATAAAGATGAGAAATTATTTTTCTCCATTATGAAGATTTTGAACCTTGACATATATCTTGATGTGTGTATGTGTCACAATTGAACATAGGTTGATGATGTCTATAGCAAAAAAGAATGATTAATGAATTTATTAATCTAGATCTTGCTCACCTCTGTTCTAAAGATAACTATCATAGTTAAGTCTTTAAAAAGTAACTATAACTTAATATTAATTGAAGTAGCCTTTATAGTTACCACAGAACCAAAAAAAAACCTTAAATATATTTGCAAAAATTCAAAATACTTTCCTTTATTAATAAATAATACTGTCTAGGAAAGGACTAAAATCATTAGATCACATGGATAAATGATTTATATTGAGAAGAGTTAAATAAGTAGCCCCCTATCTAATGAATTTACAAATAGATAATTTTCCTTTAATGGATATTAAAGTTAAATTTTAATTTTAGCTGTTATATCTTATTCCTTAAGTAGTACTATGCCCCTTGTCCAAATGTAGAGAATTGCTTAAAGCCTTTAAAGATCTAAAAGACTTTGAAAGAGGATTTTGCTATTATGAAACATTATGTTTGACTTTGGGTGAGCAGAATAAACTAAATAGTGAGCCCTTTGGAAGGTTCCTGTGAGATGTTAAGGCTGAAAAAAACTCGTGTTGATGAATTTGAAAACCAGGAAAATCAGCTCTTAACCTGGCTGAGGATTTTTAATTTTTTTTTTTAATCAGAACTGATGGTCCTAATGATTTTGAACAATTCCTAAGTAGTTCTTTGTCTAAATTCAGTCAGTTCATAAATCTGTTAATAGTTTTATTACAAGATATGATTTTAACATATGCAAAAATATCCACCTAGTAGAGTTTGCTTATTTACATTTGAAAAGTTATGACTTGCTTCTATTAGCCATCTTATTGAACACAAAGGTGACATGAATGAGCCAGCAAAGAGAAAAATAATCTAGACAGTTTTATTGTATATTCTTCCTGTAAAGGAATTATGTATATGAATATTATAAGTGTTTGAAATTTCTAATAATTTTCTAGGTAGAGGTATGGTTAAAGGGAAATTCTATTTCATATTTCATTCTCACCAAGAAAGAATTGGCTTCTTCATTGGAAACAATGGAAACTTTGGGAGAAAGTGACCACTCCATCTTATTTGTGTTAAAGGAGAGAAATCAGAACTGCTATAGTTTGATGTAGATATTATATTTTGAGAGACCAAATTTAAAAGGATTCAGAAGAAGGAAATGGACCAAAATTCTAATGAAGAATAAGACCTGAAGGGATGGGAAGCTCTCAAGAATGAAATTCTCAAGACATTTAAGAAAACAATTAGATAAAATGGAAAAGATAAGAGCTGTCAAAAATAGCCCAGTTTAGATGCAAACAAGACTATCAACCAATGGAGATTTTAAAAAAGGTAACTATAGCTAATTCTAGATAGGGCAGGTAAATAGATGATTTTATAGATATGAAGCTGTCATAAGAATGACATCAGGAGTATTAAAGCTTAGAGGGAGCTGAGCCTGAGAAGAAAAGCTTAAGGAAACAAAAAGCAGGATTTTATTTTAGCCATATTGGAGAAAAGACAAGGATCAAGGTAGCTGGGATATATTTTTTTTTCTTCTGTGACTTCCCTTTTACTTTTCTCCTTGAATCTCAAATAACATTTTGTTGTGCTGATTTCTAATACACTTAACATGTAATGTGTATTTTTCAATCTTTTTTTCTCTTATGCTTCTAATGTTCCATAAACTCCATGAAGGTATTGATTATGTTATCAGACTTTGTCCATCTTCCCCATAATTACTGGTTTAGTGGTCTGCTGACAGCAGGCACTTTTAGTAAGTGTTTGAATGAATGGCATTGAAATTTTGAATGGGCAGACAGGAGGTGCCTTGGATAAAGTATAGGGCCTGGAGTCAGAAAGACTCATCTTACTGAATTCCAATCTGGTGTCAGGCACTTAATAGCTGTGTGACCCTAAGCAAGTCACTTAACTTATTTGCTTAAGTTTCCTCATCTGTAAAATGAGCAGTAGAAGGAAATAGCAAATACTCCATTAGACACAACTAAAAATAACTGAACAACACTAACAAATGATCAAATTAGTATTTTGGTAATTGTATGAGTTGGTGAATCAAAATTAATTTAGTGAAGAATATGAGAAATAGAACTGGATTTCAGTGATTGTATCCTCACGAAGTGGTAGATAATAGAACCATAGTATTTTAGATCTAGAACAGATCTTAGGAATTATCTACTCTAATTCCTTAATTTTAGTGATGGGTAAACTAAGATAGGTAAACTTGGCCTTTTGCTAAAATTAAGTGTAATCTATTCTCATAAGTTTAACATCTGATACATCCTGTAGCAAGGACAGTATATTAAATGAATTTTTGGAACTGAGGGGAAAATATGTAGAGGCAGCCATTTGGCTCAGTGCATAGGGCACTGGGCCTGGAGTCAGGAGGGACTTGCATTCATAGTTGGACTCAGACACTAGTTATCTGACCCCTTTGCAAGTCACTTAACCCTGTTTCCTCATCTGTAAAATCAACTGGAGAAGGAAATGGCAAACCACTCCAATATCTTTGCCAAGAGAAGACAAAGAGTTGGACATGACTGAACAACAAAATTAAGACCTCAGAGATGTTAGATATACATATTCAGTTAATCATATGATTAGTAACTGAACTGGACTAGATCAAAGTTCACTTGATTTCTACAAAGTCAGTCTAATTTGTCTGTGATTCCATAAATAAGAATTTATCTTTTAAAAAAATGTTTTAATGACCCCAATCATATGCTTTGCTCTCTTGTTTTCTTTACTTCCTTAATTGTAATACATTGTGCTTGTCACTTAGATATTTTACTTTTTTATTTTATTTCCCTACTCTTTAAGGCAGAGATTCCTGTTTTTTTAAATAAGAAAATTGAGATTCAGAGATAGTCATAGTCCCTTATATGTTAAGTTCATTTGACATTAGCAGCAAAGACGGAAGAAAAGTTCCTAAATATCTATTTAGGATATGGATTTGTAATCCATTGACCTAAGGGTATTCTATGCCATTCTATTCATCATTATATCATTTTTATATGCTTAGATATGAATTAATATGGTACCCTACTGAGTAAATAAATGTGAAATCTTATAGTATGCCATCTGTGTTTTATTATGTTGCTTGTTGACAGGACTGGAGTGAAAATAAAAGATTAAGTGAAATACTGTTAACTCTAGTGAAATAAAACTTATTTAAATGAAACAATTCAGAGCAACAGAATGTCTGAAGAAAGACAAGTCATGATCTAATTTTAGGTAACTGGTTTGGAGATCAAAGAAATCCATGTAGTCTTGGTTTTATTCTATTCTCTTAATATACAAGTATAAAACAATGGCATTTAATGTTTTAAGCATAAGACATTATATGGAGAAAGTTTGTTGTTTTATTAAAAGTGGCTTTTTCCCCCTAGGTATAACCTGATTATGGGCTTTAGGAAAGCTTTTGATCATGTGACATGGCATACACTTCTTAGAAAATCTTATCAGAAGTTCATACAATTAGGAACATATTCACAGAGGTCTTTTAGTACTTAACCTAATTAAAGATATTCTAGCTGCCATCATTGTGTCCCCTTTCCATCTTCACTAATACTTCAGCAGCTTACTTGTGATTTTATTTTGTTGAGCCTCTTAAATCTCTCTGAGAGATTATTTTCATAATAATTGACTTTTAAAGTATATTTTAGCTTTCTTTTGAAAACACTATAGAAATATTTGCGCTGATTAGTTGATTCAAATGTTAATAAGTATTTCGGTTGTATCTTTATATTTTTAGGTCAACAACTTTGACATCAGCAATGTGTCCCATAACTATGCCAGAGCTGTTCTTTCCCAGCCTTGCAGTGTGCTGTATCTTACTGTGCTTCGAGAGAGACGTTTTGGCAGTCGAACATATAGCCATTCTGATAATAACTCCTTACGAGAAGAGAGCTTCCATGTGATCCTTCATAAGCGAGATTCTAATGAACAGCTTGGAATTAAATTAGTGCGAAGGACAGATGAGCCAGGTGTTTTTATCCTTGATCTGTTGGAAGGAGGACTAGCAGCTCAAGATGGCAGGCTCAGTAGTAATGACAGAGTACTTGCAATCAATGGGCATGACCTGAAACATGGCACACCTGAACTTGCTGCTCAGATTATCCAGGTAAATTCCATTTGATAGACTTTTACTTGTTATGCAAAAGGGATTTTATTACCCACCACGGCAATATTAATTAATAGTCAAATAAAATTTTTAAATCTGTTCTTTACCTCACTTGAACTTATTTTTGATAGTGTTTTTTGTTAAAAATTAGGCTCATAGATGGCATCCTTCTTCTGGTTTGATTATAGATAGATTAAAAGGAAAGAAGATGGGGGCAGCTGGGTAGCTCAGTGGATTGAGAGTCAGGCCTAGAGACGGGAGGTCCTAGGTTCAAATCTGGCCTCAGACACTTCCCGGCTGTGTGACCCTGGGCAAGTCACTTGACCCCCATTGCCCACCCTTACCACTCTTCCACCTATGAGCCAATACATAGAAGTTAAGGGTTTAAAAAAAAAGAAAAAGGAAAAAAAAGGAAAGGAGACACAATTCATATATTTATTACCTAATTATAATTTGTTAATATAAAAAACAAAGGATGTGATATAGTGGATAGAGACTTAAAGCTAGAAAGACCAGAGTTCAAGTCCTTGCTCTATTGGGATAGTGTCTTGCATGGATATTTGCCTTATCAGATTGCAACATGAGGACAAGTTGAGGACTTGTATATGGCCAAATTCACCAAAATAGACATTATTGCCATTCCCTTTGTTTTTGTAGGGTTGAATTATTGGTTTTGTTTTTGTGTTAACCAAATCTATAACTTTTGTCAGTATAGAAAGATCCTCATAAGAAAGTAGCAATGGAATCCTTTCTATAATTTACAGTCTTAGAGAGTTGCAAAGAACCCTAAATGGTAAATGATTTGGCCGTGGTCACAGAGCCAGTATGTTAGAGGTGGGTTTTGATCCCAAGAGTGCCTACAGGTAATCTAAGACTAGCACTATTCACTATTCTATGCTTTCTCTTATGTAATTTATTTACTTAAGATCTACTAAGTCAGTGAGTAGTAGGATAAAGACTTGGTTTTAGCAATAAAGCAATACAGAGCTACTTTCAGTTCAATTCAGTAAACACTTCTTATACACCTAATACATAGCACTAGATTATCTTGCTGCTCTAGTTTCATTAAAGAAGGAATACACGTGTATTGTGTATGGCTACCTAATGTTAATTGGTTCCGTGAAATAATCACAGGAAACAACTAAATGGGGAAAATATTGTAGGCTTAATGTGATAAATGAAAGCTATATTAGGTTTGCAATAATGCCATGTGAGACATACCTGAAATGGGTACACATAATGAAATGTAAACACATTTTATAATTAAACATACTAGTGAAAAACTACATAATATAAGGAGACAGATCAGTATGTAAAAGAAAAGAATATTCTAAGAGTGACTAGTAAAAGGAATAATTAAAGCAAAAGTATTCGAATATTAACCCATAGAGAAGATACTACTACTTTTGGGTAATTCCCGAATTTAGAGGTACCAAGATCCTGTAATTCCTTCCACGTTGGTCTGTTTAGAGGCTAGTAAATCAAGAGAATAGACTAAAAAATGAAAAAGTCTAATTAGCATGAGTTGATGAGCATTTGCTAGGGACATGTCTGTCTTAAGAGACAAAGGAGATACACATAATTAAGAGTTTTACACAATTGTAGGCTGACATTTCTAGTAGTGTAAAGAGGACTGTCAAGTGAGGTTACTCAGCCACTTTCCTAATTTGGGAAGTTGAGTTATGGGGACAGATTACTAGATCATTTGGGGAAGAACGTAAAGTCACCTTGGGGTTTCCAGAGTTGCAAAGATCAGGTTTGTTCTAGTAGGGATGGTTTTAATCTAATCAGACTATCTTGGTAGAGCAGGATACCTGTTGAGATAGTAGAGGCCTCCTTCTAGGTAGAATCATTAGGTTCATCCTATTGTTGAGCAAAATACAGACTGAGTCTGTTTCTACTTATACAATCCTATAGCTTTGCTTCTTTGACCTCTAAGGAAACTTTTTTTGAAAAGATATTTTCCCTAAACTTATAGGTTGCCTCCTCTACACTACCCATTTATAAGCTATAAACTAGGATACAGACAATATATCAACAATTGTATGAGAAGATTTTGTATTTGCAATGGATTATGATTACATTTGTATGTTTAAATCATTACATATTATTTTACAGGATAATATCCTAAATCATGTAAAATTGAAACTGTCTCTAGCACAGGAGTTGGCTATGTAAAAACCATTCTTAGTTCCAAGTAGCAACTGGCAGGCTGCTTTTTGCTAGAGAATCCTACATTTTTAAATCCCCATGGTAATCAAAGATAGTGTCTTTGTAGACACCCAAAATATCAGATGTTGAATTGATAAAGCATCTAACAGTCAAATGTCCTTTCATTTTTAAAATCTTGATTAACAATTTGCTCCATTTCCATTTAGGTGTATTCTGACCCTTTACTGTTTAATCATTTAATAATATTAAAGCTCAACATTCTATGTGTGTTAGAATTTTTAACATAAAGCTTTAGCATTTTTTTTTTATCCTACTCTCACATTCTCCACTTTGGAAATATAGCTTCATTTTTTTTATTCTTTGCAATTTTGAAACATTGTTAGAAAGTTACATCACTCAGCCCCTCTGAAGTTTCTTCTTTATAATGAAATTTATATAGTATTGACAGTGTTATAAGAGCCATATTAATGAATGTTAAGCATGTTATATAGCATAAAGTGTGATATAAATGTGATATAAATTCTTAATGATAAAATGTTAGCTCTAAACCAAACCCATTTCATTTCTGTTGATGTTTATTATTACATAAACAAAACTTTAGTGATGTTTTAATGCTTGAGTTTTCCAAACTAAGCACTGGAAATAAGTATATTTCTTAGTGGTACTGATTTTAAATACAAGCAGTCTCTGCTCTTCAGTTTATTTTTCATGATACAGTTTGTTATAAAAATAGGGTACATTTTCCCCATATTAAAAATATTGTAACTGGCCATCTCATTTCTGACCAAGGATTTGTTTCAAATTAGAGTTATATAGCTCTATTGAGTTATATTTTTGAAGAGTAAAGAAATCACAGTAAATTTCTGTGGTAATTTGAGATATTGAGCAATAGAATTTGATTAGGAAGGAACCTTAGAAGTCATTTGTCTCAACTTTTCTAATTTTATAGATAAAGAAAAATGAGACCAAGAAAGAATAAATGATTTGCCTAAGGTCCCATTGTTAGTTTAGATAACCCCATGTATCCTTTTTTTTTTTTTTTTTTTTTTTTTTTTTTTTTTTTTGAGAGAGAGATGTTAAGGATACTAGGTAGCACAATGGATAGAGCTCTAGACCTAGGGTCAGGAGGACCTAGGTCCAAATCCTGGCCTCAGATACCTCCTGGTTGTGTGGCTGTGGGAAAAGTCACTTAACCCTGATTGCTTAGTCCTTGTCACTCTCCTGTTTTAGAATTGATATTAAGACAAAAGGTAAGAGTTGAAAGAAAAAAAAAAGATTTCTAGGAAAGTTTTATCTGATACCTTTTTTTCATCTCAGTATCTGACTTGTAATTTAAAAAATAGCCATTGTAGCATCTAAATATTTGAAAGCAGAAAGCTTGGTTAAGAATTTTCATTGTAAATGTTCAATAAGTTGCTTCTCAAATCTTGGCTTTTTGTGCATCTTTTCTTAACCTTCAAAGGTGGCGGGAGTGTAGGAGGTGTGGGCACAAAAATGTAGCCTGACAATGAACTAATGAGATGGATGTATCCAGAAATGAAATAAAAATTTCTGATGAGATATCTGCCCACCAGTATGCACATACATATGCTTAAAAATATCAGCTGGCAGTCACAGTTTTTCCCTTTTCATTGCTTCCCCAAGTCATTGCCCAAATGAGCCCCCCTGCAGAAATATGGTTAGAGTGAGATTAATTAGATGTTATTTTGATCTTTGTCTTATGGTATTACAATAATAAATGGAATGCTCTTGAGATTTGTTTCTATTTTAAAAAATATAAAAGATGTAAAGTATTAGAAACAATGACTACCTTTGGTAAATTAATTCTTAAATTGGAAGTTAAAGACTGACTGGAAATGTTTGTTTTCTCCAGGCTAGTGGAGAGAGGGTGAATTTAACAATTGCAAGACCAGGGAAACCACAGACCACTAATACTAACAGAGAACCAGGAACTCATAACAGCGGCCAGCACCAAGCACAACAACTGTATCACAGCAGACCTAGCTCACATAAGGTGAGAATTTTTCTTTTATGTTTTAAAGGTCCTTATGAGCATAATAGTCACTATTAATGCTATTAAAATTATCTTCTTATTAAAATTTATCTGAGAAGTTGTCTTTACAATAAGAGGCAAAGGAAAGTTTAAGATGTGTTTAGTACTGTCTGGTAACTTGAGAAGTGACCTAGAAGGGTACCCCTCCTATCATTGAGGGCTCCCCAGGTAGCTCATTTGCATGTGTTCTGATGGAATATTCTGAACTTGACAAACACTAATGTAAACATGTCCATATGCAAAGAATACCGATGGGATTGCATATATAATTATAACCTAACTCTATATTCAACTCCTTTTTTTTTAAGTATTGATGAATTCTCTATTTTCTTTTTGTTTGGCAACATTATTTTTGAGTAATTTCAAAGGTCTAATTGTATGACAGAAGGCACAGTTAAAAAGTCAATCAAGTTGGTAACTGTTAAGTTCCTACTATGTACCAGCTACTGTGATAAATGCTGGGGTTACAAAAAGAGGCAAAAGATAATCCCTGCCCTCAGAGAGTTCACATTCTTAAAACTATACTTATCTACTTAGGTTGTCCATGGTAACAAAAAATATTTATAAGTACTAAAATTTATGAATCATAAATCTCTCTTATATCTTAAAGGAACTCTATAATAAATCACTTCAAATCCCCATGTGTTAACGTTTTTATTTCTCCAAAGTCAATTTCTTTCAGTGTGGTTGTATATCATATTCTAGAGTCAGTCATCTGAGTTGAGGATTTAGTAGTGCCCAAGCCTTAATTCCAAAATTCAGAAAACAAAAGGATTCATCACACATTTATCTCCTTTTACTTACCTCAAATGGTTCTTTAGTTAAACTTTATCTAAAGTAAACCATGAAACTACTTTACTAGATTGAAGAACTTGGTGTTCAGTTATATCAAAGGAGAAGTGAAATATCAGCTTCTTAAAGAGCTCTCCTTTAATTAAAACTTTTAAAATTAAAATATGTATTGGTCTATGTGAAAAGTGTAAGTAATTTCCAAAGTGTTATAATATTTTGTTTCATACATGTATTCTTGATAATTTCAGAGGGATTTAGTTTAGCAACAACTCCTGACTTTTCTGTCAGGAAATGTTTTTACTTACCTTCCTCTGCATTGATGTATATAGACTGACTACTGTGTCATCTGATTCATTACTTATGAGACTTTAGGTGCTGCTTTTTATTTCAAAATTGAACAAAAAATACTGTCTACACAATGGTAATCTGTCATCATCTTCTAGGATAATAACCATGGGTGTATGAAATGAGAAATTGTCTGAAATGGGGTTTGGGCATTTAAAGCACTTCTGCATCTCACTGGTCCCATTACAAATATTTTAAAATCTGTACCCTGTATGTCCTATATGTTTCACATATCTTGATGGTTCAAAGAATCTCATAAATGTTGCTTTTGTAACTCATTTAAACAAACTACTATTAACATACTACATTAATTTGTCAGTGGTTTAATATTGAGAGTAAGAGGCTACCGTCTTTTGGGAAAAACCGGACTTATTAAGAAGACTATGATCAGTCTGCTTTGGAACTTAAGTTTGTTAAACTAAATATTTAAATGACTCCTGATACAAACATTTGTAGGTGTTAATTGAACTCCTAAAGATTTTGAAACTGTCTGCATATCTTTGAGGTTTCTTTTTGGCTCCAGAAAAAAAAAAGTGCATATGGGAGATATCCAGATATTTTACTGAATATTTAAAACCAACCTATATAGATTAACATGTCCAATGCAGAGTTTTCTTATACTCCTTCAAAGGTTTCCTGCTTCAGATCCCCTCCCCCCCCACACTTCATTGCCCCAGTTGTTTGTACAAGTCCTTTTCCCTCCTCAGATTGCCTTAAATTTACTTACCTGGATAGATGTTCTTTGCTCTTAGATTCTGCCCTGGAGGAGCTTAAGTCTGTCTTATTTTCGACTTTTTATCCCCAGTACCTTGGCATCCTCATAGTTGAGGTTAATAAGTGTTCTTTTAATTGAATAGTTAAATCAGATCACCTATTTCTAAAGGGTACATAAACTCTGGTGAATTGGTTCGTATAAGAAAGAATGAATGATTTGATTTTTCACAACCTTGCCTTCAAGTAATCCCAAAGAGTGGAATTTGCAGAACCATCTAGGAGTGATCAAAAAGCTCTCTGAGCTCAGGTATAATCATTGTATTACTGAAGACACATTCTCTAGGAACCATTTTGCTATCAGTTCAATTAAGCATTTATTTATTAAATGTCCTCAATATGCTAGGCACTGTTTGAGGCATTGGAATTACCCCACCCCTCAAAAAATTGACCATTTTATTAGGAAAATATAACTTGCCACAGATGAGTAAAATAATTTTATAGAAGGAAATGAGATTAGCAATAGAGATAAGACTTCGCAAGAAATGACAAATGAATAAAGAATTGTGAGAGGGAAGAATAAAAGAGCATATTCCAGTCTTGTCTCCTTATATAACTGTTAAGATTTGCAAAGTGCTTTACAAATATATCTGAGTTTACCTCATGACCACCCTGAAAGGTTAGATATTATTATTATCTCCATTTTACAGATGAAGAAACTGAGGTTAAATGATTTGCCCTGAATTATACAAGCCATAAGTGTCTAGGCCAGATTTGAACTCATGTCTTTACTGAGTCCATTAAACCACTTCACTGCCTCAGTAGTGTGGTGATTATTTAAAATTTTCCTTTTATCTAATTATACCATTCCTCCTGGAACATTTTGGTTGACTGTAACCTCTTTTCTGTTAACATAACCTCATATGATCAAAACAAAACCCTAATTCATTAAATGATATAAGGCAGTGGCTCCCAAACTTTTTTGGCCTACCACCCCCTTTCCAGAAAAAATATTACTTAACGTCCCCTGTCACATACTATTACCGGCCCCTTACAGTTCAGTTATTCACTGCCCCCCAAATGTGCCTGTGGCCATCACTGCTCTCCTGGATCGCTGCAGCACCCACCAAGGGGCGGTGGTGCCCAGTTTGGGTATCACTGATATAAGGGGAGACTTTTTGACATTCCTAAAATTGAAAGTCAGAAGAGAGTGAAAGAAGGGGGAATAAAGCAGCTTTAAACCTCCCAAAATGATTTTATTTGTAAAAATTTCTTCAACTTGGAGTTTTAGCCCTTTATGACAGGTAAATCTCTCAGTTAACCCATTGTGATTTCTTTAAAATGTCTTACAAATGAAATGATGGTATACTTGGAAACCCACCCCCTCCAAAAAAAAATTAGCAAAGAAACTAATTGAGGTAACTAATAGCTTTAGTAAGAAAGCAGAATTTATATGAACTGATGCAAAAAAAAAATCAAATACAGCAATGTAAATGAAGGATCACTGAAGTTTGGCTCCAGGTAACCTAAAGAAACTTCCTTCTTTCCACCCTCCTTAAAGACCCAGAGGCAAGGGACTACCAATACAGAATATGATTAGATGAAGTCATTGGATGGGATGTTTCTGCTTACTTATTTTCTTTTTCACAAGAGAGAATTCTTAGGGGATCCCCAGAAATGACATATAAAAACAAAAGACATCTTTAAAATTCTTTTTTAAGAGAGCAAATAAGTGAAAAGGTGTTTTTAGCTTCTTAAAAGTGTTCTGGTACAAAAGTAAATCATATTCAAGGACTTCAGAGATAAAGTGATCCTCCTTGCCCTGGAGCTAAGTTCAGAAAGGTGTTATTAGTGCTCTTAAATACAAGTCATCTTATAATGTCATTAAAAGTAACATTGTAATTAATGTCTAGAAGCAAATAGTCATTATATTTCATTGCTTTGGTCAGTATTTTTAAAATCATAATTATATTAGTCTTATTCACAATGTCATCATGAGGTTTGTGAATATGAAAAAACATTCTCTTGACTAAGTAATATTTACTGAAAGCAATGTGTGTTTTCTCCCTTTATCTTCCTTGCTGGTTTTTTTTTTTAGTGCCTTTGGAATAGCTACAGCCATCTTATCAGATTCCTTAGGATAACTTCCATTGTCAAACTTAATAAGGTTGAGGATTTTTCTAGAACCCAAATTCTGCCAAAGGACTTTTGTCTACTTTTAGACATTGTTTCACTGGACTCTTCCTCACTGCCTTGGATAAGATACTCTCTACAGGCAGCATTAATCCACATTCCTGCCTATACCAGAGATCTTTAATTTATTCCTCTTTAATAAATACCTCCCTACACTTTAGCAGGGGATCTTCCAGAGTTACTGTGGCAAGTCAATTTCCTTACCTCTTATAATTTGCCAATGCTAATCCTCAGATGATAGATTGTGGTGGTAAGGATGATGGTGGTCAGATGATTACAGATTTAGAGCTTGAAAAAGGATCTTAGATGATGTCTTATTTTTATTTATTACTTAATTTGATCCTCATAACAAACCAGTGAGGGGAGGTACTGTTGGAGGGAGTGGAGTGTTTCCACTTGAGTAGACAGAGTCTGAAGAGACTTAGTCATCATCAAACAGCTGGTGAAGGTCCAAAAGTGTCAAAGTGTTTAGCTCACGACTTCCTAATTTTGTTCACTACTTCTTGCATTCAGCATTCTGTGCACTACATTGCTGTTAGCTCATCATTTGGTCTTATTTAAAGCATTTCTTTGGAATTCAATCAACAATTATTTATTAAGCATCTACCATGGATACAAGTTACTATCCTGGTTGCTGAGAATACAAAGACAAAAAACAATCTCATATTCTAGGGGTTTTTATTCTATCGAGGAAATACAGATGAATAACTATGATAGAGAGACTGATTATTTAGGGGCAGGAAAAGAACACTTTCATCTGATGGCTAAGGAAAAGTTCAGTGTAGAAGGGCAACTGAGGTGAGTTGAGAGGAAGCTAGGACCTTTTGGAAGTAGGAAGTAGAAAGAAAAGCTTTGGATTTGAAGGCAGAGGACCTTGATTTCAATACTGGCCTTTGCCCTTTTTTAATCTTTTGGGCTCATTTTCTCCTTAGTAAAATAAGGGATTTGATCTGGGTGGCCTATACGGTGACTTCTAGTTAATTCTATGATCTAGTAGGTAGGTGAGTAGAGAGAGGATTGTAGACAAGAGAGACAGCTTGTACAAAGGTAGGCAGGTGGAAGACGGAATGTCCCATACAGGGAACAGTGTCAGTTTTGCTGGAACAGTGAGTGCATGAAGAAGTTTTGTAAAATAAGCTCAGAAGTTAGATGGAAATATTTCCAAATTGTGAAAAGCCTTCAAGGCCAAATAGATTGTAGAGAACAAAGGGGTCACCTGCCACAATGAGGTTTCAGAATCATTTTTTTTAAGTTATATATCTTGTATGAAAAGATAAAAAAAAGGTAGCCTTTATCTCTTTAAATAATTCTCATTTATTATTTCTTTTTAAATTAACAATAAAAGAACTGTGAGAAAACAGTTTTTAATGTGAGTTAGGTAGATTCAAATGGCTAGTCAACTTTACAGTCAGATCCAGAATTGAGTCACAAGATGGAGGCAGTGTAGTTCCCTCAATTTCAACATTTCTTTTATTAGAAAACCTAATACCCTGTCATATTTCAGCCAAGATTTAGTGAAGTCATTTGTACAAAACTGTGTAATTAATCAAAGTAGCTGATAACTATTTATGAAACAAGAATGAAAGCATGGATCAATGAATTGGGCATATACCTTTTTAAAAAAATAGAAATTTTAAACACAAAAAAATAAATACCAAATAGAAAATTTGGAAATTAAAGGGACTAACAAAATGGAAAGGATAAAGACTATCATATTGATGCAAATTATTAGATTTTTTTGTTTTTTAAAAACTAAAAATTTGGCATTAGCTAATCTGATTTCTAATAGAGCAAAAATCTGCTTATTAGCAATAATGAAAAAGAATTTATAAGCAATAAAAATGAAATTAAGGAAATTATCAGAAATTATTTTGTCCAATTACATGATTTAGATGAAATGTACAACAGATTGCAAAAATACAAAATAGCCACTAAAGAAATTATGTGAATTTAAGTAACTAAATTTCGGAAAAGGAAATTAAACAAGTCATGAAGGAACTCTGAACAAAAAGGTGTCAGGACCAGGTTGTTTTACAGATGAATTCTATAATACTTAAAAAAAAACCTAATTCTAATATTTAATCAAGTATTTGCAAAGTAGAAAAAGGCATTACAATTAGGGAAAAAAGAAAAGAGGATCATCTCAGTATTTTTTATTGCATTAAATAGAACAGATTGAGGCTCATAAATATATACATATGAGCAGGACAGCTTTGAAAGTAATTTAACAGAATTTATTATAGACTTAAAGAAGGAAAGTAAACTGTATTTAATAGCTTCGTATTTTCATATGCCATCCTCATTTTCTACTCTTTTTTTAATATTGAAATTATAATTTGAGTTCAAAATGGTTTTTAAAAACATTTATATAAAGTACTATGTAAATAAATTTGATCCTTAAATACTTGCTCCCCTCAAGTGGAAGAGAAGAAAAAGAGGACTTTGCAAATGCCACAATAAAGTCATATTATTGAATATAAATTGTCATTTTTAATATAAAGAAAACCTCTTTTTCTCACTTTAAAAAATCATTTAATGGATCATTTTCCTTCTTTGTATAGGATCTTTCCCAATGTGTTACATGCCAAGAAAAGCACATTACTGTGAAGAAAGAACCACATGAATCTCTTGGAATGACAGTGGCTGGCGGCAGAGGAAGTAAGAGTGGTGAATTGCCAATTTTTGTGACCAGTGTGCCACCGCATGGCTGCCTTGCAAGAGATGGCAGAATTAAGAGAGGTAAAGTTTGATTTTAAGGAACTCTATAACTTTAATAAAACAGATTTTTTTTCCTTTAAAAAGGGGCCTTATGATGTTTCTTTATTAATACAGTAAAAATATTTTTAAAATCCATTAATGAGGACAGAATCCAAAGTAAAGGAAAAGCATAAGATCAAGATGGAGGGAAATGCACAATTAAAAATCATAACTATGAGAGTGAATGGGATGAACACACCCAAAAAAAGGAAAAGGGTAGCAGAATAGATTAGAAACTCTAGTCCATCAATATATTATTTACAAAAAACAAACTTGAAATAGGAAAATATACAGTTAAAATAATAGACTGGAGTGCTGTCTTTCATCACTTCTAAACATAGATGTACTAAATGGCATAGTATCTAAATTCCTAAAGGAAAAATTAAATGAGTTACAGGGAGAACTAGTCAATTAATAAAGATTTATTAAGCACCTACAATGTGTACACACTATACTGTGTGCTCAGGGTACAAATACAGGTTTTTAGAAGGGTGGCAAGGCTTACAACCTAATTAGGAAATATAGCACAGAAAAGAAAGCTGAGGTAGGGAGGAGGGGTCTGGCACAGTGACATGATGGAGAAGTCTAAAAGTAGTGTAGCTGGTGGGAAATGGAAGAAGACTGAGTAAAACTCCTTTCTTAAATAGAGGTCCTAGGACCCATGACCCTGCTCTCCAGTCAAAATCTCCAATCAGAGGGGCAGAGGTTACTGATGAGATGTTAGTACCAGGCAGATTCTGTCTTGTAAAATCTTGAGATTTTCCTGTGATGAATTTCCTAGGGTAGAAAAGTATAATGAAGATGTAATTAAAAATGTAGCTGGTAGAAAATGGAAAATAAATAGTAAAATTGTAATAATAGGGGAACCTCACTTTATCCCCACAGAGCTAGATGAATCTAAACAAAAAAGAAATGAAAGACTTGAATAGAATTTTAGAAATGTTAAATTTAATGGATGGACTTTTTGTTAATGTTGCTAGGAATGGGAGTATAACTATTCTTAGCTGTGCATGATAACCTTCATGAAAATTTACCATCTTATTAAAGTACAAAAGTATTGCAAAAAAAATGCAAAAAAGGCAGAACTATTAAATATACCTTTTATAGTCGATAATGCAACAAAATATTTTTTTTACCCAAAGGATCTTTCAAGCAAATGTTAAAAATTAATTGGAAACTAGACCACTTAATCCTAAAAAATGAATGGGTAAAAGAAGCCATAAATAATTTCATTAAGGGTAACAGTAATAAGACACCATACTAAAACTTTTGGGATACAGCCAAATCAGTACTTAGGGGAAGTTTTATGTCTCTGAGCACTTTCATCAATAAAATTTTTAAAAAGAACAGATCCATGAATTAGACATGGAACTAAATATAATTTAGAAACCAACACATTAAAGGCATCAGTTAAATGCTAAAATAGATATCCTAAATATCAAAGGAGAGATGATCAAAACTGAGACAGAAAAAAACTCCATTGTATTAATACCTAGGAACTGATTTTTTGAAGGGGAAAAATATACAGTAAATTAGATAAGCCATTATCTACCTTGATTTTTAAAAATAAAAACTACTAATATCAGAAATAAAAATGATATCAAAGAATTAGAAACAAAATTAATGCCCTGAGGAAATTCTGAAAAATTTTTGGTATATGAGTGAAATGGAATATCTCTGTGATATAAGAAATGTAGGTGCATGAAAACAGAGAAACATGGAAAGATTTACATAAACTGATACACAGCGAAATCAGCAGAACCAACAAAATAATATATACAGTGACTACAAAAATGTAAATAGAAAGAAAACAACCTTCCACATCAAAAGTTAAATGTAACAAAATTTAAAAGATCAAGTGAGATTGGAATAAAGAGATGAGAAACAGCCATACCCTACTTCCTTGTGGAATTAGGAAATCCACAAGTGTTACATGTTGCACATGTTTTTGGACTTTTTCAGTATATTAATCAGTTGTGCTAATGTTATTTTTCCTCTAAAAAATGCTAACATATTGGGTGTCTCTTGGAGAAAAGGAGAGGGATATATAGAATCCTGATATAAGAAGCAGAAAAATAGCAATAAAAACTTAAAACATCTTTCTTTAAATTAATAACCGGTCCCTCTCTTACCTCCCCCAACTTCCATTTTTACATTATATAAGAACTAAAGACCATGGAGATGAAGTTAATTACTCAAGACCACACCACTACTAAGTCCATGGTTGTTGTTTTAATTTATCATTTAGTTTTAATATCTTTTTTTTTGTGCTTCCAAATCCTCTCCCTCCTTCCAGCCCCTCAACCACCCATCGAGAAGGCAAGCAATAATATTTATATGTTTGAAATTTTGCAAAATATATTTCCTTATTAGCCATGTCACACAAGAAAGGAAAGAAAAATAAAATGAAAAAAATTATGCTTTAATCTGCACTCAGAATTCATCAGTTCTCTAAGTGGAGAGCATTTTTCATCCTGAGCCCTCTGGAATCACTTTGGATCATTGTCTTGATCGAAGTAACTAAATCTTTAACAATTAATCATGGTTACAGTATTGCTGTTACTGTGTACAATGTTCTCCTGGTTCTGTTCACCTCACTCTGTATCAGTTCATAAAAGTCATTCCAGTTTTCTCTGAAACTATCCTATTCATTATTTTTATAGCCAAGTAGTATTCCATCACAATCATATACCAAACCTCATTTAGTCCTTCCCAAATTGATGGTCATCCCCTCAATTTACAATTCTTTGCTAACATAAAAAAATAGCTACTGTGAATATTCTTGTACAAATAGATCCTTTTCCTTTTTCTTGGGATACAGACCTAGAAGTGGTAGAGAGAGCAAAGTTTTATAGCCCTTTGGACAAATTGTTCTCAGAACATTTAGACAAGTTTGTAGCTCTACCAACAGTACATTAGTGAACCTATTATTTCCATATCCCTTCCAACATGTCACTTTACTTTTTATGTCATCTTAGCCCATATAATAGGTGTGAGATGGTATCTTAATTTGGATTTCTCTAATCAGTAGTGATAGCATTTTTTATGTGACTATTGATAGCTTTGTTTTCTTTCATTTGAAAACTACCTGGTCATGTCCTTTGACTACTTATCAATTTGGGAATGGCTCTTATTCTTAAAAATTTTACTCTTTTAGTTTTATCAGAAAAATTGCTATGAAAGTTTTGTATATTGCTTTATTATCTATGATACCTTTTGGTACCTTTTATCAAATGTTCTTTGATTATCTCCTTTAATTAGACCTATTTTTGCTTTTGTTTTCTTTGAGATCATGATTGCCAGCCCTGCCTTTTTTTTAACCTCAGCTGAAGTTTAATAGATTCTGCACCAGCCCCTTATTATAACTATATATGTATCTTTTTATTTCAGGCGTTTTTTATAAACAACATATTGTTAGCATCTATCAACTTCCTTTTCAGGGATGAGTTCATGCCACTCACTTTCCTAGTTATGATCACTAACTGTATTTCCCTCTATCCTATTTTCTTCTGTTTATCTTTCTTTCTTTATACCTTGTCCCTCTTCAGAAGTCTGTTTTGCTTCTTATCATTGACTTCCTTAATCTGCTTTTCCTTTTTTTACCTTTCTCTGCTTTTTCCTCCTCTACTTCCCTGTTGGGTAAGAGATTTATTTCTATGCCCATCTAAGTGTGTTACATAAATATTATTCTTATTGCTCTTTTTCCCCCTCAAAATCATTTTGGGGATGTTAGAACTATCTATCGTTTTTTGCATTACCCTTCAGTAATATTGCTCATTTGAATAAACATTATTGCCATCTGTGTCACATAAACACAGTTGCTCAGGAATATCAAGGAAGTACAAATGGGCTTTTCACATGTAATTTATGGGAAATAATTTGCAGTGATCAATTCTAGGTAACTCCTTATTGCCATGTAAACCTAGGCTGTTACCTAAGCTTTTTCTTGTTTGTAATTCTCAACAGGTGATGTGTTGCTAAACATCAATGGTATTGACTTGACTGACTTAAGTCATAGTGAGGCAGTTGCTGTGTTGAAAGCTAGTGCTGCTTCCTCTGCTGTGACCCTCAAAGCACTAGAAGTCCAAATTGTTGAAGAACAGACCCAGGTTAATGAAGAGCAACCCAGTACAATCAGTGAAAATGAGTATGATGCTAGTTGGTCACCATCATGGATCATGTGGCTTGGACTTCCAAGGTACCAATTGTTTTAGTTGCTTGTTGCATTATTGTATTTTTTCTTTAATTGAAAAAGCACAATTCATTCCTTCTTCAAAGTACTTAAATAGCATATGACATTTAAAACTTAGAACATGGGGCCATCCTTTTACTATAATTCTTGAAAAAATCAGATTGTTTTAAATTCATTTCAAAATATATCTCTCCCACTTAACAAACCATGTCTTATAACAAAAAAAGAAAAGAGGAAAATAAACAGTATAGTAAAGCAAAACTCACCTACACATCAACTAAATCTGAGGATACATAATCCCCTACCTTGACAAAGTCACTTTCATTTCTAGTCTTTGGGATTATAATTATACAACTTTCATAAGAGTTTTCTGCTCTTTCCATTTATTTTGTTTTAATCATTGTTTATATTGTCTTCCTGGTTCTGCTAACTTCATTCTGCATCAGGTCAAATATTATGCTTCTCTGAATTCTTCCTACTCATCACTTCTTTCAGTGAAGTAGTATTCTATTACATTCACATATCACAATTTGTTTAGCCATTTGATAAATGTCTACTTTGTTTCCAGTTCTTCATTTCTACAGAAAGGGCTATTATAATCATTTTAGTGTATATGTGGTCTTTCTGACCCTCTGGACTACTTTGTCAACTTGTACTTGCAGGTTGGGTTTCCTGGGAGATTGCTATGCATCCTGTATTCTTCAGACTATAGCTCACAAGGAGAGAGGCACACATGTAGGAAACTCATGTGACCTAAACACATGCCAAAGGGACATTTTACCCCTTAAATGCTGCTTGGCCCAATATTGATGTAACTACATTGCTCCCACTGACCTTGGTCTTTTTGTCCCTCCTATATGCTGCTATCACTACCTGGCTATAGTCACTGCTCCTTCCAACTTCTCATTTCACTGAAATCCTGGACTAGAGTCTTACCATGCCTTTTCCCACAGAGATCAGAAACTTTACCTTGGGGATCATCAGGAATCCCCTTGATTCTGACTGAGAGATTTGATGCAGGGAGCTGAATAAGGAAAGGTGATGGACCTGAGATGGCAGCCATGTGAGTGGAGAGAAACGGTCAAATAGAAGAAATCTTTGAAGATAGAAAAGGCAACTGTGATTAGCTCTGTAGAGTGCAAGAATGGGAAGAACTAAGAATAATGCTTGGATTAGGAACTTGAGAGACCAGAATGAGGGTGGTGCTTTTAGCAAAAATAGGGAAGTTTGAGAATTAGCATTTGTAATTGAGAAATACTTTTCCCCTCACCAAATCCTGTGTGCTTCCCCTCTGCTCTTCCACTCCATTTACAGATTGTGTGGGAGTCATTCATGTCTTGTAGGAATTCTTTCAATTCTCCATAATCTCTCTCTGTACAACCTCTTATTAATGAAATATTAATCTGCTAACAGTCTCAGTATTTGGTTAGCAATTTCACACTTTACCATGCCCTTGTTTTCTGGTTGGAGAGGAGTATTTTGAGTTTAAGGCTTGATTGTACAGTGCATTTCTTTCTTATCTAGAAGATATCGAGAATGAGAATAGTCAACATTCTTATAGAGTTTCCTGTTTTGTAAAGCATTTTACACATATCTTTCCTTAGAATTTGTTGGACATTGGGAGAGACTATTTGTGTGTCTGTGTATTTGTAATCACAACTGTTCTCAATTCTATAAAAACCTGACATCAAAGATCAGTATCAAGAAACACCTTTTGGTCATTAAAAACAGAAGTTTAGAGGACCTTTATCATCTTCTACTGCATGACCAATGTGAAAATATGTTTTGTATGACCACACATGTATAACCTATATCAAATTGCTTATTGTCTCAGGAAGTGGGGAGAGGATGGAGAGAGAGGACTTAGAATTCAAAATTTTAGAAAAAAAATGTTAAAATTTGTATGTATGTGTGTGTGTTGGGGGGAAAATAAAATAATTATATTTTTGAAAAAGGACCTCTACCTTAGGACTGTCAACTTCATTTAAAAAACAAAGGCATCTAAAAATAAATGCTTCTGTGACCTTCAGAACTGTCTTCTCTTTCTTCCTTTACTGTCCCATTTATGTATAGGCCTGGGAAAATGGTGCCCAGAATGTAAATGAGCTCAGGTTTTCCAGGGAAGCAGAGTATGATAACAAAACAGCATGGATTTGTTTTATCTGTTTGAGGGGAAGCAAAGATCAATGAAGAGACAGAACCAAAACTGGGCATGGATGGAATGGGGATGGCTAACCACATAGAAGAAGCAGAACCCCTCAAGGCATCGTCTGCTTCTGTTTTCTCTGGCAAGAAAAATAACCTTTGCACTGGAAATGACAGGGGGAAGTAGTTCACAAGGCTATTTAAGATAGTCCCAAGTACCTAGTTGCCTAGTATTAATTCAGATCATTAGCCCAGATGAAATTCACTCTGCCACAAAAAGAGTAACTGAAAAAACTAGATGAGACATTTGAAAAGTCATGATTTGCTCTGCCTG
Source organism: Gracilinanus agilis (assembly GCF_016433145.1). Lineage (NCBI taxonomy): Eukaryota > Metazoa > Chordata > Mammalia > Didelphimorphia > Didelphidae > Gracilinanus > Gracilinanus agilis. The sequence goes on from NC_058132.1 coordinate 140,439,731, forward strand.
TCTATCTCCCATTCCCTCTATTTCTCTAGCTTGGAAAGACCCTCTCTTCCTTTAAATACATGAAAATGTATCTTACCTGATTTCCTTCTAAATTCTAATATCTCCTTCCCTAACCTATCTTGAATTTGACTACTTTGTATATATTTGTTTTAATGTGAGGTAGTTCTAGATATAGATATTTATGTATGTATCTGTAGGTATAACTATACACACGCACATAGATTGATAAATACACATATAAATATATAAATAATATGTTGTTTGTTGCCTCCTCCATCAGAATTTAACTCTTTAAAGTAGAGATGGCTTCATGCTTTGTAATTATATCTCTACCTTCTAGCACAGTGGGTTATAGTACGTGTTGGTAGGTTTATTCTAGATAGAAAAGGGCACCTATCAACATTTTCATAAAATGGGAGAAAATAATCTACAAAACATAGGCGAGTAAACTTGACATCAGTTTCTAGGATGAATCATTAAAGAGATGGTTAATGAACATCTGGGGAGGGGGGGAAAGCAATAATTATGAAGAGTCAGAATGGCTTTATCAAGAACAGACTGGGCTAGACTATTTTTTTTTTTTGGACAGTTACTAAACTAGTAGATCAAGAGCATGCTGTAGCTGAAGTTTGTGCCAACTCTAGCAAAACATTTTAAAAGTTATTTCATGCTGTTATGTGGAAAACATGGAGAGATGTAGATTTGAGGATAATATAATTGGATATAGAATTGGATGGCCAACACAAGAGAACAGTCATCAGTGATTCTCTGTAAGGTTGGCTAGAGATGTTCAGTAGAAAGCCCCAAAGAGCTGAGCTATTTAACATTTTTATCAAGAACTTTGATAAAAGCAGTGATAACCTGCTCCTTAGATTGGCAGATGACACAAAGCCAAAGCAGAGATACACAGTCAGAATCCAACAAGATTTAGACATTCATTAGAGAATATAAAGCCTTCCAAAAATCAGCTTCCCAAGTACACTCTATGGTGATTCATGCTTAGATAACAGTTCGACTTTTTAAAAAAAGATAAAGAGGTTTATATAAGCTCAATAGGAGTCAGCAGTATGTTGTGACTGCCAGAGAAGTTAATGAGGTCTTGAGTTTTGTTAAGAGAGGCAGAGATCTTGGGAATAAGATGTGTCTCCCATCTTGGCCATGATCAGCTCGCAGTTGCAGTATTATGCTCAGTTCTGGACAGCAGTCTAGGATAAATATTGTTCATCTGAAGACCATCAAGAGAAGAATCAACTGAGATGTTGATGACCCAAGTCGGGTCTTATGAGGAGCAACTATAAGGAAGGGGTTGTTCTAGCCTTGAGAAGAGAAGAACTCAAGGGACACAATAGCTGTTTTCAGGTATTATGTTCTCTTTAGTCAAAGAGAGCAGAACTAAAATCAATGAATATAAGCTGTAATGAAGGCTTGCTATCAGGAAAAATTTTCTAAGAGTTAGTCTCCAGAAGTAGAAAGCACTCACTACCTTGGGAGATGCTGGATTCCAACTCAGGAGGTTTTCAAGCAAAAGCTGTTTGAGTGGATTTTGTGTGTGTGTGTGTTTTGTTTTGTTTTGTTTTTTTGAGGATAGGGGATTGAGGAGCAGTGACGGTCTCTCCCAACTCTTAAATTCTGTGATTCTATAATTTTTTTTTAACATTACATTAATGGAAGAACATGTGGGATTTCCTCTTTTCTTGAGCAACATTTTGGAAATCTACAACAGAATTCTAAAGTCTTATATGTGATGATGTAAAAGCAGAAAATATTCTAATGATTCTTTTCCTTCTGAACTTATTTCCCATTCCCTCCTCCCAACCCCCAAATGTGGCAATTGGGACATCTTTGTTATTGGGTTGACGGAAAGAATTTATGTAGAAAAATCACTCCTGAAAAATTAAAGTGGAACGCTTGAATTTAATAATTATGTTGTATTTTCTTCATTTGAGTTTTTTACACTGGGACCAGCTCTCCAAATATAATTTCATTTTAACTAACTAGTTTAGAGATGGTCTTTGCTAGAGCTCTTCACAGAAGTTTTTATTCAAATTTTTATTTAAAAATCACTTAAAAGATTATTAGAAGTGGCTTGTTGAGAACACATTGTACCAATTTAAGTGACAAAAAAAACTTTTGTATCTATAATCTTTGGCAGGGGATGGGAGGTGGCACTGGATATTTACTAGAGTACCTTTTCTTTTCATAAGTTTCAAGTGTAATATATAATGGTATAACAAAAATTATGCAATGTACTTATTTAAAAGTATTCTTTATTGTGACTTTCTGGTGAGGGAAAGGAGAGAACTATATGGGGAATTGTAGGTCATATAAAAACCTACCAGTAAATTGTTATGAAAATTTTTTAACCTCATTATCAACTTAATTTTTGTTCCCTGTATCATTTTTAACAGTGTTCTTCATAGCTTCCATGATGTTGTTCTACGAAGAAGCAACTTAGGAAGTTGGGGCTTTAGCATTGTTGGCGGGTATGAAGAAAACCACACAAATCAACCTTTTTTCATTAAAACAATTGTCCTTGGAACCCCAGCTTACTATGATGGAAGATTAAAGTGAGTCCAGAAACTGGTTGTAGATCTTTAAATATTCTAGTAAAGATTTAATGTGTTTTGTTAACATTTAAGTTGATAGAATCTGGATTCAGTTACTTATAGCCACATTTTTTTAGTCCAAGGAACTAGACTGAAGTAGGTCTTGTTACAATGGAGGAAAGCACTTTAGCTGAGTGCTAACAATCAGATTTGAGCACCTTGATTGGCTAGGCACACCCAGCTGTCAAGGGCTTCCTCATTGTTCTTAGTCAGAACCAACAGTTATGGGGAGGCAGGAAATTATCCTTTAGCACACTGTCATGCAGGGGAGATAGTGATGAATTTTAGTTAGTTCCTGATGCCTTACATTTTTAGTAGCAGCTATCTTTGTAAAAATAACTTAAAATAGTGAACAAGATGCTTGATAAATGATTTTGCTCTTTTATAAAATGATACTACTGACAGCTAAATATTGCTAGGAAATGATAAACAAGACTAATATTATAATTCACTTCTATGGACAGTATTCAGTTGACATAGATCATCATGGGTGAACATTTTAAAGGTCACATGGCACCTTCAAACTACCTGTGAGCCCCCTGAATTACCTCAGACAGTGGATGGAGGAAGTGCTGGCATTCGGCTACTGGGCGGAGGGGTGCAGCATGCAAAAAATGCCCTTAGTTGTTCCAGTTCTTAAAGAAATCCATTGACTGATCATTCCTTATAGCACAATAGTTACTCCTTCACCATCATATACCACAATTTGTTCAGCCATTTCCTGATTGAGGAGCATCCCCTCATTTTCCAATTTTTTGCCACCACAAAAAGTGCAGCTATAAATATTTTTGTACAAATAGATCCTTTCCCAATTTTTTTTTATCTCTTTGGAATATAAACCTAGTAGTGTCATTGCTGGATCAAAGGGCATGTGTTATTCTTTTAAAGCCCTTTGGGCATAATTCCAAATTGCCTCAAGAATTTTTTATATTCATTTTTTTAAGATGTTGGAAACTATATAGTTGGAGAGAAAGGAGCTAAAAGAGGTCTTGGATAAGATTGAAGATGCAAAAGAGATATGGGATGACTGATTGGAACAAAGTCCCATCAATGATGAATTCAAGGATACAAGTAAAGAGATTAGTCTTATCAAGAAGAAATGATCACCTTTTCCTCTGAAAACTTAGAAGTAGCAGCAGGTTTACTCCCCAATAGGATTTTATTTCAATTAGATTAAAATTATTTTCCTTTCCTTGGAAACACACTTGTCAGCAGTAGGAAGAGATGGTGCCGAAATGTTTTAGATAGAGTACAAAGTCTAAAATATTACCACATATATTATACAATAATCCATACTTGTATTTAAAGTTATTTACACAATACCATTTATATTTTCTTACAAAACCAAGTGATTCATTCAGAATCAACTCTTTAGGTCTATATAAAATTACATAACTCGTGTAAATGTTCAAAAAATTACCTTGTAGAAACAGGACAGTATTAGCAGCTAAATCTTGCAGTTTTACTTTAGATTTTCTGTATTTCTCTTTAATAATCCTTTAGCACAGACTCCTCAATCTTGATCACTGCCACCTGTCAGCTTTAGGTCTCTCAGATGTTGTTCACTAGGTTCTATTTGTAATAAGATGACAGGATTCTAGATTTAGAGCTGGAAGGGACCTGAGGAGTCATCTAATCAATCCAACTTCTCCCTTATTTTGCACATGAGAAACTAAACTCCAAGAGGCTGAAACTTGCCCAATGACACACACTGAGGAGCATAGCTAGGATTTGAACCCAGGTCTTCCTGGTCTAAGTTCTACACTCAAATCTATTTTGACATAATGAATACAATAAAACTAGCAAGACTAGTAAAAATTCTAGATGGCTCTTAAAATAAGCAGAATCTCTTATTTATCTTGGTATCTCCCACAATATATTAACACAATGCCTGATCTGTGGTAAGCAAGCCCTTTATGTTCATCAATGAGTTATTTGGTTTTTTTAACAATCCAACCAAGACATGTCATTGTAGCTTTTCCTTACAGAAGAATAGACGGAATGATTGTCTAGTAATGTCCAATGTTAAAAACCTGTTGGTAACATTGGGTATGCTTTGTTTTTGTCCAGGTGTGGTGACATGATTATTGCTGTGAATGGGCTGTCTACTCTGGGCATGAGCCATTCAGCACTCGTTCCCATGCTGAAGGAACAAAGGAACAAGGTTACTCTGACAGTTATCTGTTGGCCTGGAAGTCTTGTATAGATTTGTGACATAAAGTTTTACTTCAGTTCTCTTCTGTTCTCAAGAATTGTTAAAGAAAAACTTTCTTTTGTATTTGTGATTTTTTTTTTCTAAGTCACTAACATAGCTGGTGATGAACAAGGCCCAAAACTGCTAATTTGGATTGTGTTCATTTTTAAAAATTTTAATTAAAAGAATTTTACTCCACCTTACCATTTTTGTCTTTCAGTTTTAAGGCACTAGTTCCACTGAACTTAAGGTTTGTTTTCTAAAAATTCACTGTCAAGTGTTTAGGATGGGGCCTATTATTATGAATGAAATCTTCTCAGACTTGGACAGAACCATTCGAGTCATGTGATTTGTGGTTTTTCTTTGCTGTTTTTAAAATTAAATTGTAAGATATAAGCTATTTATCCTTCTTTATGGAGAAGACTCACATCAGTCATGCTTACCAAAATATAGATGCTCTGTCATTTATCAGAATCAGTATTGTGAAGAGATGTAATTTTAATTTTGGCTAACATCAATTCTAATTTCATTGGTGCCAACATTTCAAAGGCCCTGTCTTATTAAGTGGGTTCTAGTCCCGCTTATTTCTACTTCAGTCTGTTGGTGTTCAGAATGAAGAAGGCACAGGCCTAATAATACTAGAGGGTTTTATAATGTGCAATATTTGGAATAGTAAAAAATAAGTAGGGAATATTATGCTCAATAGTGAAAAAGAAATTAGAAAATAAGTATAGGTTAGTTGCTTGTAGAAGTTGCATTTAAGTAAAAAAAAAAAACCTTTAGTAGGTTAAAAAGTAAAAAAACAAAAACAAAAAATACTGCCTTTAGTAGGTACTTTCCCTAAAAAAATGATTTATTACATAGGAAAATTTTGATGAAAACATTTTTGCTATAATCATTTCTAGAGTTTATATTAGTTATCAGTAATCTTCCGAAGAAACATTTTTGTGAGTTAAGTAATTAAACCCAGTTTTCTTAAAAAGAAAACTACATTATTATGAAAGCATATGGCACAGTTAAGTGAGAGAGAGACCATTTCATTTTATTCTCATTGAATCTTGAGTAAGTTTTTTCCCTCATTCTTTAATAACTAAAAGTCCAGAGAGATTGGCTATGTACCTGACTTGTTATGAATTTTTTTGTGGTTAAAATTTTTTGATCAAATATTGAACCAGAGACTATTTCATTCACTCATTTTTTTAAACTTACTATAAATTTACAATTAAGTTTTTTGTTTTGTTTTCATTTATACAGCACAGTTATCCTTTGAAGAAATATATAAAATGGTGTGCTGAGTTGGAATAAACCCTGTACATTGTTAACGTTATACATACTTGAAAAAGAGTTTCAATTAGAAACCTAGTTCAGAATCTGAACTAATTTACAAATGACCTCTGTATTGTAATGAATGGTATTAATTATCAGAGAATGTATTTCAAAATTAATACACTACATCGTGAAGCATGAATCCTATTTTCACGCTTTAGCAATTGCATAGCTGGGTAGAAGTTCTCTGTAGCATGCCACTGATTATTCTAGTTACTTTTGTAATAACTTTTTTTTGTAATCTGTTAAAACCCAGATAAAGAAAGCTGCAATGATTGCCATTATCTCATTTATCCCTATAGTGGCCCTGGTCAATAAACATCTAAGAGACAGTGGAATGTCCTTCCATACAGTATATTACTGTTGCATGACTATTGGCTTTTGAAGCGATCTGATAGTGAAATACTTTGATATTCTATTTGACATGCAACAAGTTTCCTCCTGCTCCCCAAAATAGAATTTTGTAATGTACTTTGCATTTTTTAAACATTTTATAAAAATAGGTCATCTCTTGGGGGAGTGGTTACCAGCCAGTATCATGACTTAAGCTTCACCAGATGTAAAGTGCTGCAGGTGAACTAGGTAAATGTAGAATTTTAGTACCTTTAAAAAAGAGTCTTTTTTCAGCATTTTTTTTTTATCACAAAACGTATAAACTGGTTTGCACAGTAGTAGATATAATTTCAAGAGGCTATATATAGCTTTTGGTCAAAATGATGTTTGGTGAAGGAAACTTGTTCATAATTTATTCTCATCATTGGAGTATTTCCCCCCTTAAGATCTGATATTTTTGTTTGTTCTTCTGTGCCTTCAGTTTAAATTATTTCAAGATTTTTCAAATGTTCTTAAATAATGGTGTGATTTTCATTAAGGATGGAAATAAAAGTCATCTTGCTCCTAATAGTGGCATTTGTCTCCTTTCTTTAACAAAAATACATTCAGGAAAACATCTTTATCTTAAGATATGGACAACTCCTAATTGTGTTTATTAGTGGATGGGAGGAACAGCTCTATGACTTAGTGGCTAGAAAGCCAGGTGTGGAGATGGTACGTCTTGGGTTCAAATTTGGCCTCAGACACTTCCTACCTGTGTGACCCCGAGCAAGTCACTTAACTCCAATTGCCTAGCCCTTACTTCTCTTCCTTGAAACTGATACTTAGTATAGATTCTAAGACAGAAGGTAAAGGGTTTTTGTTTTTTTATTAGGAGAAGGCATGAATAAAGCAAATTTTTGTATTTCATATATTTTCACCTTTTATTTTTTAAATGCACACATATTTGTGAATATTTTATCCCTCTGCCTCTCTTAGTTCACTCCATTTTGTCAGACAGTGACTCAGACTGGAAGAAAGAGAGTGGCAGAAAACCTTTGGCTCAGGGCATTTTCTCCAGATGTCCCCCATACTTGGAATGCTCTCCCTTCTCATCTCTGCCTATTGGCTTCCTTTAAGTCCCAACTAAAATCCCTTCTTCTTAGCCCTCTTAATGCTAGTGCCTTCCCCCTTTTAATTATGTCCTCTTCATCCTGCATGTAGTTTGTTGGTATATAATCATTGTCTGCCTTTTTGTGAGCTTCCTGAGAGCAGGAACTTCCTTTTTTCTTATTTGTGTCCTAAGGTTTAGTATAATCCCTGACTCATCAGAGGTGCTTAATAAATGTTTACTGACTGACCTGGCTGACTTTGTAAAAATTCACTAAGCATTAAGTTACACATGGTCTATGAGCTAAGATATTATTTTGTTCTATGGCCATATACCCTAACCCCATCCAATGATCTCATAAATGTATCTGTTATCCAAGTGTGGATCAACCTAAATCCATCATCTGGTTTTTTTTTTTGTTTGTTTGTTTTTAATGCATTCCCTACTAGTATTAGGTTTTTGGACATTGGCAGCCATCATATTTAATCTCTTCACTTGCCTAATGTCTTGTAATAAAAGATCAACCCCAGACTCAAAGTACAAGTCCTGCCAGGTCATGTGCCAAAAAGAAAACAGAGCTAGTTTTACATCAGTCTAGTTCTTCGATGATGGGCACACACTCCGTCAGCAGCCTAAAGAAGTGAAGAGGTCCATTACCAAATCAGGACAGAGGGATGAAGTTGGGATCACCACAACTCTTTCCAGTCTTCACTCCCAAGTCACAGAACTTAAGTCATCTGTATCAGTAAAGGAAGTATCCACGCTGACAGACTTGTGGGTCTCTCCTTAGAGGGCTTTACCAAAGATGAAAGCTACAGTAGCCCCAGGGTGTTTCTAGAGGAGAAGCTATTCTGGAGCATGAAAGGCTCAAATACTAATCCTTGAACAGTGTGTGGAGCTGACACAGGTATTAGATTCATCTAAAACGCGCTTCATCTAACAATTTTCATGTAAGGGTTGAATTCCTCTGAATACAGTCAGTTTTGATTCTCAGTCTACTCATTGTTAAGAGTTTTTATTTCACGTTTCAGAAATGCTAATGGGATCATGTCTGAAAAGTCCTACTAAAGTTTCTTCTTCCAGGCATGGAGAAGGATTTTTCAAGACTATGGCAGCCCTGACTAGATCTTCTTAAGCCAAAAAGTCTTTGTATGGCCCTTCATTAACAAGTTGTTTTTTAACCTTTCTGCCTTTTAGTATCAATTCTGAGGCTATATGAGGAGTTAGGGCTAGGCATTTGGGATCAAGTGGTTTTCCCAGGGTCACATAACTGGGAAGAATCTGAGCCTGAATTTGAACCCAGGTTCTCCCCACACCAGGCCTGGAGCTCTAGTCACTGTGCTACCTAGCTGGCCTTGTTAACAAGTTGTTAATGGAGGAAGCTGGAGCGTGATTGAAATATGGGGCTTTGGTGAACCAGGATAGCATGATGGATTGAAATGTTTTACTAGAGAAAGTGGATTTCAAATGCATAACTTGAATTTGATTCAAGTACAATTAAACTACAATAAAGAGTAAAACTAAAAACTAAAAATTATTGAACAATGTAATATGAACCTCTTTATTGGATTTATTTAAAGCAACCCTCTAATCAGCTTACAGTAGTTTTCTGCTTTGTTTTTCTTCATGCCAAAGGCATTCCCTTCTAGTGAATCTGTCTTGTAGCATGTCAACTTGGCTTCCTCAGCAAAAAAAAAAAAAAAAAGCCATTTTGTAAATAAACTTTTCACTTAATTTCTTGATTTGTTCATGCCTACTGGTTATGTGACATGAGCTATAAAAGACCGAGACCATGACAAATTGTGTGGTAGTCACAAAAGTCTCAAAAAACATATAGAAAGTGGAATGTGGAGGTGGGATCAGGGTTACCACCAACCCTACTATTCCACATAGTCTAAAAAATTGAGGTTTCTACCAAGGTGCTTGGAAAAATTTCATGTGATTCAGAGAAAGTTCCCACATGGCATATTCACTGCTATATCCCTAAAGTATATATGCTGGGTTAGATCAGGACCAGTAGCCTTCATTTACAGAATCCTGTAGATCTGTTTCAGTGAAATTGACCAAATAGAGCAAATCTAGCCAGAATTGTCAAGTTGGAAAGGATTTCAGAGATTGAGTCCAACTGCCTGTTTTACAAATGAAAAAAAATCAATCATAAAAAAAAAGTTTGGTACCTCAAATTTGTTTGAGTAATTAGTGGCAGAGCTGGAACTAGGGTCCAGCTCTCTGACCTCCTAGGCTCGTATGGGGTTTTGGGTTTTTTTTAACTGCTTTTCTTCTTACCAACTTCCATTAAAGATGTGATCAAAAGGTTTCAGGGGAAGACTCCCTCCATGAAAATGGGTAAAATCCTTCTAGTGTTTTGTTTTGTTTTGTTTTTGCTGGGAAGAATTTTTGTTGCACTTTTAAGTGCTTTGTAAACATCTTTCCAACTTGGAAATCTCTATCATACCTACTTGCCCACCACTTTCCAAAACAACAACAAAACTCAACATTCCTATTAGGGGTAGATCTTCAAGCAACAGAAAATCCAGTATGTCCTAATAGTTATTGCTATGGGATACCTCATGAGTAAATGCATCAAGACAGGATGTCTTCGAGGAACAATGAGTAGTACAATTTGACCAGTGTAGCATACAATCAGAATTAGAAAGGTAAGGGTTATCAGTTTGGGTAGAACTTTGAATATCAACCAAATGAATTTGAGCTTTATTTAGAAAGCACCAGGGAGCCGTTGAAGGATTTTGAGTTGGGGAATGAGAGTAAAATAAGGATTTTTAACTTCTTGTGTCATGGATGCCTTTGGCAGTCTCATGAAACCATGGACACCTAAGAACAGTATTATTAAATGAATAAAAATAAATAGCATTACAAAGGAAACTTAAATTAGATTTTTCTTTTTAAAGTTCATGAGCCTTCAGTTAACTCTTGAAATTAAAGGAACATTAATTTGGTAGCAGTATATGTGATAGTTATGGTAAATGAAAGCAGAGTGGTAGGGCATAGGAAAGGAGAAAATGGTAGTAGGGGAAGCCATGCTATAGATGAGACAATGATGAGCAAAATGTATTAAATGGTGGTTCTCCCATGACCTTTACTATTCTTAATTGGATTTTTTTTTAACCCTTAACTTCTGTGTATTGACTTAGAGGTGGAAGAGTGGTAAGGGTAGGCAATGGGGGTCAAGTGACTTGCCCACGGTCACACAGCTAGGAAGTGTCTGAGGCCAGATTTGAACCTAGGACCTCCCGTCTCTAGGCCTGGCTCTCAATCCACTGAGCTACCCAGCTGCCCTCTTACTTGGATTTTAAAGCAGAGACCAGAAGCCACCTGATTTATTTCTCTGTTGCAAGAATCTAAATTTCAATTTTTTGGCATCCTGGAGATTTTCTGTCAAGATGATTGACAATAATTTCAGTGTCACAGGAAAACTGGGAATAAGTCCTCAAATTGAGTTACAGAAGGAATTCAGTGGGGGGAAAAACAGTACAAATGGAAAGGATAATTTGAGATCAGCAACTTTAGACTGGTTGAAAGCTTATCTTTTTCAAAGGAAAAGATCAAAGAAAATTTATGATAAAAGGGAATCAGATCCTAAGGTTCATCTGCCTTGGAACTGATACTTAGTATCAGCTCTAAGACAGAAGGTAAGGGTTTTAAAAAATAATATGGAAAGAAGAACAATTTATAGTTTAATTATGAAAATGAACAACTTTGAAACGCTTCAGACCTCAGAGGAATTCAAAGACCAGCCATAATTTCAGGCAACCAAGGACAGAGCATGTTACTTGCCACCTAACGGGGTGGACTTGAAGAATGAAACAAATTTTAGATAAGGCTCATGTGGGAATTTGTCAAAGGATATTTGGGTAATACACATTATTTGCCAGATGACAGCTTATATTAAAGATAAGGAAACATGAGGCAAACAGGGTTAAGTGACTTGTACAATATTACACAGCTAGGAAGTGCCTGGGGTCAGATTTGAACCCAAGACTTCCTGTCCCTAGGCCTGGCTCTTAATCTACTGAACTATCTAGCTCCCCTATATTGGATTTCTTGAAAGAAGTCTGCATTTCTCTATAAGATTCAAAGACTTGAGGCCAGATTTAGCATCGTGTCAACTGTAACAACCAAGAAAATTGTGACATCCTTGAATATACAGAGTAAAGGAAATTTGAGGCTCTAAATGGAAATCCTCACTCAATCACACTGGCCTGCCTAGTCTCTTATTCTTCTGATTTTCTCTAATTCTTTTTCTCTTCCCACCTCTCAACATCTTCACTCTTTCTTCTTTCTCCTTCTCTTGCTATTTCTTATCTTCTTTTCTTCCCTCTGCAAAGCAAAGCAAAGTACACAGCTTTTAAAAATGCATTGTGTGTGTATCTTTTATCTCCTTTTTTCTCACAACTCTTTTTCATTTCCTCTGTGTTTTCATGATGTATAGGGATGAATTTCAAGTGTTTTGCTACAGGCAGATCCTAGGTTCTATTTCTTCCCTGTATTGAAGATAGTAGCAATAGGTCCCAATCTGCCTCTCCAACCTTATCTCCCTTTATTCTTAAGAGATTGCTTGAATAAACCTGAACCCACCCATCCCTAGCATTTTTCTTCCTGCTTCCAATTCCCCATCCCCCAAACTCACAAAACCATTCTTTTTGTGTGGTGTATTCTATCTTCATCTGGGCAGATGCTATCCACCCTTCAATGTGGGGATGTATTCATTCTGTCTCTTGCTTTTATTCTTAATTTTGTGTTTATTTTTAGCTTTTCATGTGTGTCCTGTAGAGAGGACTACTCCTACTCTATAAGTAGTTCTTGAGAAAAGTATAATTACTTTCTATCTAAAAGTATAATACATATGTATTCTACTTTTGATCTCCCATAACACCTAGTGTATTTCTATGACACTTTAAAAAGAATATGTCTTTGAAGTAGATAATACAAATACTGCTATTCCCATTTCAAAAGTGAAATGGTTAAGGCTTAGATCCATGACTTGTAAATAATTGCACAGCTAACTGAGCGTTCAGCAGATTTTTGATGAATGCTAATGGTTAAGTCTCGCATAGATGAACTCAATGTGGGCCACACCAGCATAAGCTTCCTGAATAGCTGAATGCTTTTTTGTTTTTAAGAAGGGAAGTTTCTTTTTACCTCTCTGATAGCTGTCTGCCTCTCTCAACATTACTTCTTCCCTCATAAAGATAGCCCAGGATCCTGAATCCCAATCACGAATACCAATGCTTCCAGTCCAGTGTCTGCGGCTATTATCCTGATAAAGAACCTTTCTGAAGATGCAGCCTGGCAACTTCCCCTGTAAGGACCACAACCACCACAACCAAAGACCCACAAAATTGTTATTGTTCCCAAAGTCCTTGTACTGTCAATTGCTTCAGCTTAAAAAAACCGGTAGGATGTTATCACTGGAAATGATATTAAAGAAGAGGCATACCCTTCTGTTTTGCCTCTGTACCCTGAGGTCCAGGAGACCTTTCTATCTGATTTAAGCTGAAACTTTCCATGTGTGTTGGCTCCCCCATTAGAATGTGAGCTCCTTGAGAGCAAGGACTATCTGACTTCTTTATTTGTATTGCCAGTGCTTTAGCACAGCACTCTGGACATAGTATCCTCTTAAAATGCTTCATTCATTCTCTCGTTCCCTCTTGCCTGCTCCCTGATTGTGTGTCCTCTTCTATCCTCGTTCTTCTTGGAAAAGGGTTCTAGAAAGCATCGACAACACACAATGGAAGGAGTGGGGTAAGCCAGAATAAATAGCAACTAAGGCAATGCACCAGAGGAAATGAATGATTCCAAAAGAGAAAAAGAGAAGATAGGGAGGAGAGAGAACCACTCCATATCCTAGGTCAAAGAGTAAAACATTTCATGTGGATAAAAGGATGGTGTGTTTTAAGACTTCTAAGACGTTTGATCTGAGATCATGAGAAGAGGAGATTGAGCGCTATGGCTCTTAGAAAAAGTGGTGTTTGGGGGAAGCATTTTTTACTAAAAAGCTAAGAACACAGAGAAAAAGGCATTCATAAGTCACAGGACTGGTAAAATCAGCAATGGGATTGAGAGCAAGGGCTAATGTTGCTGGCCACAGGGTATCCAGAGACTTTACCTCTCATCCTACCACTGCTTTTCTGAATTTGACCCAGATGCTGAAATTCCCAGTTATGACTCCAAGAGAGGGATCAGACTCTTTTAGGCCTCTAGGCTAAAGGGAGAGAAAAGTTTCTTTCCATTTTTTCTAGTCCAATTCACCAGGACAGGAAAAGAAGACCAGATGCTCTGCCTATGGAAATTTTGTATTCTCTTGAGCCATATCTCCCAAGAACCTAAACTATGGGAAGCCAGTTCCTCAACTTGTCCATTGGTGTGAAGCACCAATGAGAGGAGATATATTCCTTGCCCTTTCTCAGCCTAGCTACTATTCTCATCATTGTCACGTCTCTAAGGCAGGGCCTTCGACTCCTACTGCCATACTGATACAATCATACTTGAGTCAACGTGTCCTCTCCCAGTTTCTGGTGCCCCTAAAAGACTTTGCATTTACTTTTTACATATATTCATGTTTAACTCGCTACAGACTTCTCCCTGGAAAAAGCACACAGACATGAATTGTGTTTAAAAGCATTCCTATTTTCTTCAACGCCTTGCACAGCTGTTTTGCCCCCTACAGTGAGCTCATGCCAAGTGGGTAGTGATAATGTCTTTCCCCCTTCCTGTTAATAAATACCAGTCAACTTCATAAGTCTCTGTACCTTCTCTTCTACTTTCCACATGAATAACAGTTCATGATTAATCTTTGCCCCATTTCTCTTTCCTTGCATTCATGTTATTCTTTCTTCTCCATATCAGGTCCCCACTTAGGGGAATCAGAGGATTTAGAGCTGGAAGGAGCCTTCGAGATCACCTCTAACCCCTTTTCTTTTATAGATGAGAAAACTGAGAACCCAAAAGTTTGAGCATTTGCCAAAACTTGAGGAAGAGGGAGCATGGGAGTACCTCAGAACAAGATAACCCCTGGAGTCATTAGAGTGGGACAGCAAAAAGACCACCGGATTTGGAGTCAGAGAACTGGATTCAAATGTCAGCCCTACTATTTACGACCTGACCTTGAGCAAGTCATATTACATCTCCAGGCCCCAATTTCTTCATCTGCCAGCAAGGGGGTTGTGCTAGATTCCTTCCAAGGCCCCTTCTACCTAAAAATCCGAGACAAGCTATCATCAGGAGTGCGTCTAGTGAGCAAAAGAGTGGTCTGAAATAAAATCACATTCTTAACTTGTATCATGTTATAGTACCCTCTTGTGGTCAGATGGAGCGGTCATCCTGCCTTTGTCATGAGATTGTTAAGTTTTCCCAGAATGTGGGAGAGGAAGGCCAATGGCAATACGTACGGCCACTAAACAGGCAAAAGCTACATCTCTGAGGGAAAAGCTAGACGCTTTGCAACCTCTTACCCAGTACATAGAAATTTATTTGGGGGTTACAGAAGATCTCTTTGCCATACTCAGAAAGCAAATAAATTTGGTGTTAGAAGTCCCATTACCCAAACCAGAAAAACAGCACCAAAAAAAAGTAGTCTGCAGGTTGTTGAACTCAGGTAGCCATGCGTTCCCACTCTTAAAGTTCAGCTCCCACAATATGGGGCTCTTTGAATGTCCACATTACTGAGGCTTTCATAATTATGCACCTTCATAAGATGTTAAATGTAATTCTGATCATACTCTTCTAAAAATGCCTCAGATTAAAAGCTTTTGCCGGCTCTTTAGACAGCAGGCCCGCAATTATAGAAAATGAACTGCATTTTAGCTTTCCGTTGAAATTAATAACAGTCCCCCAGTTGACTCTGCAAGTAGTTAATGGAAAAAACAGGATACTCTACTACAATATGGGTTTGAAAGCCATTTGAGAGAGATTCTGGGTTTCAAATAGGAAAGTAATTCAGACAATGTAAACCTTTCTCATATTCATTCTGTACAAAGAGAATTACCCAATAGGAAGATTTAAGAGTCTAACAAAGGAAGTCTACTTCGGCCGCATGGGAGCCAGCACAGATTTCTCTTGGGTGGAGAAGGATCTGTGTGGGCTCACCGCTGGTCCTTTGGCTACCTGCAGTACTTCTAATCACCTCTTGTTATGGGATGTGGTAGGAAAGCCCGCTGAGCCCCCTTTCAGAAGAAACATGTTTTCTTTTCCTTTTGGTGGACAATAGGGTGTAGGATGGATGCAGGGTAGAGTGGACACAGCAGACTGCCTCTATTTGTATAAGTAGCTTGTTTTATTTGGTTGGTTTTGGACAGACAAGGATTTCTTTCTCTTCCACCTGCTTCTTCCCTGAGTCTTTGCTCTTTGACCTTGTCCTCCTAGGAGCTCAGCACCTAGAGGGGTTGCCTTGATTTGCCATTATGCTCTTGGGACAGCATTGACTGATGGAACTCAGTTCTGGGGTACTTTACTACCAAATCCAAATGCTTTCATTTCCCAGGGCTTCATTGTGATAAGGGAACCCAGCCATCCCACAGGAATGCTCAGATGCTAATCTACTATCACAACCATTCCTGGATCCCCAAGATTGAGGTGCTGTTTTTTTTCTTTACCATGGGGTCCATCTCCTATAGACCAGGCCTACAGTCTGTGCCTTTCCTGTAGGGAGAGAAATTAGACTCCATTTTTCCCCTTTTTGCTTCTTTAGCCCCATAATTTCAGCCTCCAGGGCAGATTTACTTAAAAGTTTCATTTTAGTTCATGTCTTGGATCTCTGCAAAGAGGAGACTAGAAAGACACACATACACTCCCTTACTTTCTGTCTTAGAATCAATACTAAATATTGATTCCAAGGCAGAAGAGCAGCAAGAGCTAGGCAATGGAGAGTAAGAGACTTGCCCAAGTTTATCAAATTTGAACCCAAATTTATCAAATTTGAACCCAGAACTTCCTATTTCCAGGCCTGGCCCTCTATCCACTGAGCTACCTAGCTGCTCCTAGAAAGATATTTAATGGATAATGTAAGTGAGATTTAGGACAGATAGATACAAAAAAATGCTAGGCACAAAGGGCTCTCTAGGACTCCCTTTGTCAGAAAGATGAATCGGGATTCAGTAATCTATGACTCCTGTTATGTTTAGCTATCGGCAGAAATTAAAGCAAGTAAAACAAACAGCAATAACAGGTACCATTAAACCCCAAGGATTGAGACTTAAGACATTAGAACATGAAGCAATTTCTGAGATGACTAATCCAGGACTTTTTCATCTCAGCTCTGTCCTATCCAAACAATTCCTGCAAGGTACATAGATGCCTTGCACACACACATGTAATATAGATGTTTTTCCTATTATCTATGCACGTATGTATGTAATATTTGAGAGGGCTCTAAGACCTGCCAGGTGCAAGTCTATAGAAAAAGGAGTCTCAGAAGATGGAATCAGGTATTTGGAGCCTTCCCTAAGCCTGAGGCAGGAAGTCATCAAAGACTGACTCCCTACTGGGGAGAGCCCTGCCTAAACCACCAAGAAGCTTGTCAGCACAAGAGCAGACACATGAGCTATCCCTGGGGAAGTACACATGGGCAGGCCCTCCTGGGTACCTTCCAGGAATGAAAGAAAACTAGCTGGAACCGTGGAATGGACAATAGCCAGGAGCACTGGATCATCACAGCTTATATTATAATGCCTTATTGCAAAAAAGATACCACCTGGCTCTTTTCTTTCCTTTTTGTAGCTAATTTTTTTTGTCATTTTGTAGAACAATGGCCTATTTGAGAAGAAAACCCAGCCATCGTTCTATTGTTACTCACCTTTTAAATATGTTCATAATCCCAGCCCCAGGCATGACAGGGATGCCAATACTCTATGTACTCTTCTGAAATGGCCACAGTTCTCTTCCCATTCTTCAGTTCAAATATGTGCCATGACTAGTGGGCATTTAATGGTTTAGAATCACACTTCAGAGTGACTCTGTGCTGTAGCTCTAAGTAAAATCCCATTATTGAACAACCATGTCCAGAGTGTTGATTAACACTAGCCTGTGTTTTGTCTTGGGGCACCATGCTCAGAATAGCTACTACAAAGCTTTTGGTTAAGGACAAAGAAGGTTCCCTTGTTATCTTTGTAGTTGAGATGGCTGAGATTCTGTTTGATGACAATCAGGATTCAAAATTGAAAGCTGAAACCATGGATTCGAGCCAACAAAAGGAAGTTTAGCAAAAATATTTATATACATAATTTTTATTATATATAACATATAGGTATATATAGCCTTGAATTTAGGATTTTTTTAAATGACATCAATCTAGGTAAGAGGAACCTGGCCGAGAACTGGGCATATGAAAAACACTTAGAAGTTCATTCCACAAGCAATTTGGAATTATGTCTAAAGGGCTTTAAAAGAATGCCTCCCCTTTGATCCAGCCATACCACTGCTGGGTTTGTACCCCAAAGAGATAATAAGGAAAAAGACTTGGACAAAAATATTTATAGCCATGCTCTTTGCGGTGGAAAAAATTGAAAAAGGAGGGGATGCCCTTTGATTGGGGAATGGCTGAACAAATTGTGGTATCTGTTGGTGATGGAATACTATTGTGCTAAAAGGAACAATGAACTGGAAAGACCTACAGGAACTGATGCAGAGTGAAAGGAGCAGAACCAGGAGAACATTGTACAGAAGAGATAGATACACTGTGTCACAATCGAATGTAATGGACTTCTCTACTAGCAGCAATGCAATGATCCAGGACAATTCTGAGGGACTTATGAGAAAGAAAACTATTCACGTCCAGAGAAAGAACTGTGGGAGCAGAAACACAGAAGAAAAACAATTGCTTGATCACATGGTTCGATGGGGATATGATTGGGGATGTAGACTCTAAACGATCACCCTAGTGCAAATAATAATGTGGAAATAGATCTCGATCAATAACACATGTAAAATCCAGTGGAATTGCTCATTGGCTATGGGAGGGGGAAAGGAGGAAAGAGGAGAGAAGGGAAAGAACATGAACCATGTAACCATGGAAAAATATTCTTAATTAATTAATTAGATTTAAATATTTTTAAAGTTTATTCCATGACAAATTCCATTTGACCCAATAGTATAATGTAGCTACAAAAACAAAAACAAAAATACCTAGCTTTCCCCAAGACTACTTTAATTCTAAAGCCATAACTAAGCATTTTTATACCTGAAACAAGAACCACAAATTCTTTCGTAGAAAAATGAAGTTAATAAGCCTCTATTAGGCACCAAATATGTACTAAGCATAATGTTTTAAAAGCTGCAAAAAAAGTCTCTGCTCTCAAGGAGCTCATAGTCCAATGGTAAATATCATAGGGAGTGTCTTCAGTTGAGGAGTAAAGTGATTTGTCTAAGGCCTTACAAATTATAAGTAGCAGAGCTTAGATTTGAGCCAGAATTTTTTAATTCCAATTAGAGCACATCATGACAATAGGATAAATCTATTTCTATTAATGTAAAAAAAAATCCAAGTTCATGTGTGAAGGAAATTATTAAGGGGACTTGGATCACAAGGATAGAATCGAAGTTCTGATGCCCTCTGGAGCCAGCAGGAAAATCCAGCAATTGAGGTAAAGGACAAGGCATGCTAGATATTCCTTGGACAGATGTCTCCTGGGCAGCTCCCTGACCAGCCCAGGCAAAGGAGAAAGGGCAACAGCTGGCTCATGAGGCATGACATGTGAGTTAGTGAGTGATGAGAAAGTTTGATAAACTGAGGCCAGACCAAATTTTGAGCTCTCGACTTTTGTGTTGGTGTGGACTGGAGTCCTCCCATGGCTGCTGTGGAATAGCAAACTAAATGGAAAAACTAGATTATTAGGGTAAAACTTCTCTAAGTAATCTACTTCCACTTTCATCCTTCTCTCCTACTTGCTGATTAAATAAAATCATGAAGTCTATGGCCAGACTCTCATTTTAATCATAACATTCATGCCCTACAGATGAGAGTGAATAAGATTACCTAGGAATCTGTTGTCAAAAGGAAGAAGAATAGAGCTAAGGAAAGAGCCTTGGATGAACCCTTGGGGGAAAAGATTTAGGAAGAGAAGTACATAGAGGGAGAGAGATTTAGAGAAACTGGAGACAATATGGTCTGAGTCTAAGGTAGGAAAGTATATCTGTAAGGAAATGCTGATCAGTAGTGTTAGAGGGTGTGTGGAGGGGGGTGGGGAGTGGGGAAGGGTCCAGGGGAAAAGAATCCAAAAAAGGCAACTAGGAGAGGAGATTTTGGACAATTGTTTCAAGGGGGAAAAGACCATGGACAATTAGGAGGTAATGTTAATGGAAAAGTTGTAATAGAAATCAGATTATAAGTGATTGTTGAGATAGTAAGAGGTAGGGAAATAGAGGTATCAGGTTTGGACAATTTTTCTAAGAAATCTTTCTGAGAAGAGGGGAAAAAAGCCGGGACAATAGCAAAAAAGGGTTAGCAAGGCAACATGGTACAATGGAAAGAACACTAGGAATGGAAAAGTTCAAGTTTCAAATACTGCTTCTGTTACCAATTGCCTGCCTGTCCTTAGTTGGAAAGAAGGAAGGAAGGAAGGAAGGAAGGAAGGAAGGAAGGAAGGAAGGAAGGAAGGAAGGAAGGAAGGAAGGAAGGA
>NC_058132.1:140464086-140500803 GCF_016433145.1 Gracilinanus agilis
CAAAACAACTCTGAGGTATTACCTCACACCTAGCAGACTGATTAAAATGAAATAAGGGGAGAGTAATGAATCCTGGAGGGGATGTGGCAAAAATGGGACATTAATGCATTGCTGGTAGAGTTGTGAACTGATTCAACCATTCTGGATGGCAATTTGGAACTATGCTCAATGGGCTATAAAAGATTGCCTGCCCTTTGATCCAGCCATACCATTGTTGGTTTGTACCCCAAAGAGATCATAGATAAACAGACTTGTATGAAAATATTTATTGCCTTGTTTTTGGTGGTGGCAAAAAACTGGAAAATGAGGGTATGCCCTTCAATTAGGGAATGGCTGAAAAATTGTGGTATATGCTGGTGATGGAATACTATTGTGCTCAAGGGAATAATAAACTGGAGGAATTCCATGTGAACTGGAGAGACCTCCAGGAATTAATGCAGAGTGAAAGCAGCAGAGCCAGAAGAACATTGTACACAGAGACCAATACACTGTAGTAAAATAGAATGTAATGGACTTCTGTACTAGCAACAATGCAATGACCCAGGACAATTCTGAGGGACTTATGGAAAAGAACATTACCCACATTCAGAGGAAGAACTACAGGAGTGGAAACACAGAAAAAAAAACTACTGCTTGTACACATGGGTTGAGGCAGACATGATTGTGCATATAGACTCAAAACTACCACACCAATGCAACTATCAATAATTTGGAAATAGGTCTTGATCAATGACACATGTTACAACCAGTGGAAATACACATCAGCCATGGGAGGGGAGAGTTCAGTGGGTGAAGGGGAAAGAGCATGTATTATGTAACTGTGTTAACTTTCCTAAAAAATAAATATTGATAAATGTTTTTTAAAAAGAGAGATACAGAAAGGAATTACATCCTAATAAAAGGCAGAATAAACAGTGAAGAAATATCTGTACTTAACATGTATGGGCCAAATGGTATAGCATCCAACTTTCTGAAGGAGAAGCTATTGGAGCTCAAGGACGAAAGAGATAGGAAAACTATACTAATGGGTGACCTAAACCTTCCTCCATCAGATCTAGATAAATCAAACTAAAAAATAAATAAGAAAGAGATAAGAGAGGTGAATGAAACCCTAGAAAAATTAGAGTTAATAGACATATGGTGAAAAATAAATAGGGACAAAAAGTAATAAACCTTCTCTTCAGCAGCACATGGNCAAAAAAAAGTTTGGAAACTGTTTTTACATATAATTGAGGAAAAAATAAAATAAAATAACCATCATGATATATGTTATAGACACCTTCTTATCTTCATTGCCTGTGAATGTAGACAGAAAAAAATGAAAATTATTTTTTCAGAGATTTTATGTTACAGTAGAGTTCAAAACATTCCTCAACCTTAGTGCTAACCACAGGAGTTGTTACAGAAGTATTAACCACTTCTGTAATAGTCCCAGTAGGAATGGATGATAACATAAACCAAGAACAAAGGCAGATTATAGAACTGATGATTGTAGGACTTCCACTACCAAGGTAATCCCTAGCACTCTCTCCTCTGCAAAATAGATGATCATTTTTAAAACTTGTTTGGTGATATTCTGGACCATATTCTGACCAAAAAAGGAGAACTTGTTGCTGAAATAAAAATAATAGCAAACTGAGGAGGAAGACATCATAACATTGTAGACTGTATGAACGAAAAGCAGATAGGAGAGGATGTGCAAAGTAGGTTTTGAAAAAGCAGATTTCAAAGAATTCAAATAAGGAAGGAAGGAAGATCCCATGGGATAAAATCCTGCAGGGGAAGTTAGTCTGAAAGAGATTAGAATGATCTCAAGAAAAAAATCCTGATTATTCAAAACAAAAATTCTTCCTAACAGGAATTCATAGGAGATATCTCTAAAAGAGGCCAAATGTGAGCATTTAGGAGTGTTGTAGAAATATATAGAGATATATATATTTAGCTAGCAGAGAGAGCAGACTTAGCCGGAAAGATAATTTGGAATCTTGACAGAGGGGACACAGTGACTCTGGCAGAATGGCAGTTTGAAGCTGTCAGGGAAAGCCTGTGGATTTATGGTGGATCTGTCGGACTCAACAACTCTGAAGCTGTTTCCCTGGATGTTGGACTGTGTTATCTTCAATCAAGTCCAGTGAAGTAGTTAGGTTGAGAAGTGTATTTAATCTGGTGTGGTGGACACACGCAGATTATTCCATCTTCCTCTCTTCACACTTGGATCTAACTTGCTATGAATCCAGTGTTGTGAGACCAGCTGTGAAGATTTGAAGATTTCATCCTAGGACATCTTTGTGAAATCCCTTTAATCCCTGTCAAGTCAGATCTTGCTTTAAGCAGTCTGTTCATAGATTTTAGATATCAGTGTAGGTTTGTCCATCTCTCTCTCCTTGGGTAGATATCATTAGTCCATAGATTTAGTACCCCTGATCCCCTTCACTCCCCATCCCACTTATTTATTAAACTGTTTCAATTTCATAATCCTACCTTCTATGTCCTTACCCAGATAACAAGGTTGACACATTGACCCACTGTGTATTGAAGTTACTTTCCCTGGTGTTATTCTGTTTTCAGTTATCCACAGCTGAGTATTGTTATCTGTGTTAATTCATTTACCCTTTTCAGTTCCCTGTAGTCCGTTGACTCACCTGACATCCCTATTTTGCCACTTTTCCCCACTTTAGTGAGGGACTTATTTAATTCCCTACTACAGGAGTGAGTATTAATGCAAGCCAAACATTTATATGAGAAATAGCAAGGGTTCATAGTTACCTGCAAATGCTCCTTATTTTTAGTGCCTTCCCTCTGAGATTCCCTCAATTTATCTTGTATATATCTTGTTTGTACATATGTTTATATATTGTCCCATCCATTATTAGATAGTGAATTCTTTGAAAGCAGGGAATTTTTAAAAAGGTTCTTTGTATCTGTAGAACTTAACACAGTGCCTGACCGATAGTGGGCACTTATTAAATGTTATTTGACTGACAACTGGTAGGTATTCCTTAAAGCCATGTAGAAATCTAGCAAATCTCTCGTTGATGCTGGTGTTAGAGAAATCAAGACCTAACATTGGAAGTCTTTGGATGAGTGAATTGGTGAGTACATCCACAAGAGGAAAAAGTAGTTGGAGAAGATAAAAATTTATCTTCCCCAAGGCAAATCCACTGTTATGAAATGTGCTGGAAATAAGACAAAAAATTCTATATATGAGGGATTATCAAGAACCTGAATTTGGTTATTGTATGCACAAAAGGACTCATTATGGAAGAAGAGACTGTGTATGGGAGAAAGGAGGTAAGATGAAGTGAGAGACACAGAAAGACAGACCTAGAAAAACAGAGACTGAGAAACAAAAAGAGAATGAGTGTTCATGAGCTTGAAGACCTATTGGTAATTCTGTATCCAGGAGATAATAACTGCTAAGATATAGGTGTAGGAAGCCAATAAGAGAAACAGTCTCAAATAGATAAAAATATGAGACTCCTCTTTTGACCCCTTTTATGATCCACACTTTTTCTTATTGAAAAACATTATAGCCTTATTGGAAAACTTTAAGATCTTAGCAAACCAGTAGTCAAGAGGTTAATATTCTCTCCTTTGGTCAGAAATACAACTTTTTTTTTGTTTCAAAAGTAGTTCAGACAGTCAAGGCCAAAAATTCTTCCAGGAGGGGCTATCCATCCCTGAGAAAAGCATCCCAGACTTAGTTTACTGATAATGGAGCAGCCAAAATTCAGCCTTGGCCTTGTTCTATTTTGAAGCCAATGAGGTTTTTTGTGCTTTGATATAACATAATTTGTAATTTCTGCGCAACTGCAAAGTTCCTTTGTGTTTCTGTGTGTGATATACATTTTACAATGTATATCAAGTTGGATTTGATATACATTATAAAAATCAAATCCCAAGCTCATTGCAAGAGACACAGGAGCAGCATGAGCTGTGTCTATTTCTCCTGTGTCCATTACTTTCTTATTGACTAAGCCGTCCTTATCAGATTATCTGGAGATGATAAATAGATTTTGACATATAGGCAGAGGCTTTCAGGATTATAATCTAATTAGTGCCATAAAGAAAGATATTGGATAAGTACATAAGAGAGGTACAGACAAAATGCTGTAGGGGATTATCAGAAATGTTAACTGCAATGGGCCTTGAATGAGAAGGAATGTATGAAACTGTCTTCTTGGTTTAAGATACAAGTTTTGGGGCAAGATAATAAGGATGTCCCCAATAAGTATATATGAAAATGTATGTATATCCACACGAAAAAGAGTGCTATGAATGGGAGGAAGGAAGAGTAAGATTCAAGTAGTCCCAGTGCTTAGGGCATGAATGAAATCAATAGCAGTAGCCTGACTTCTGGTGAGTTTGTATGGACAGTTTTGTGCCCAACTTTAGCCAACTTATTTTGTCCTTGACCAACTTAGGTTTTTTAAAAGATGTGTTCAGAAAATAGAAGCAAGGGCATTTTACTGGGAATTAATAGAAAAGAAGGGCATAGTCTCATGATAATCACTCAAAACTGAAATGAAGCTGCTGGAAAATGTTAGGTATTCCAAAGGGTTGAGACTTTTAGCTATGTTGGGGCAAGAGGAAGAGGAAAGATGGGGTAAAAAATGGGTGCTTGGGGACAAGGAGAAGAAGAAAGAAGAGGTAAAAAATGTGCTTGGAGTGAATGGAACATAACATAAAAAAGAAAAAAAAATCACTTTCTTTACCTAGCTAAATGAATTTTGAACTGGGGAGGATAGTGAACCAATGGTTAACAGGAAATTGAAATGCTTTTTATGTGGGGAGACATCCATCCTGATAGGAAGACAGCAGTTCAATAATGATATGAGAATCAGTTCTGAATCAGCTGTCTGTTTTCAGATCAATATTGTTGTGCCAACCACTAATGGAGTCTCTCTCAGGGCACCAACAACTTCCTGCTCCTTCATTCCATCTTGGAATGCTCCAGTCCTTTCTGCTAGGTCCATCCTTAATACTTAATTTATTACTAACTAATCTTCCTCACAACAATATGAAGGCAGATCATTTGCTGTAACAAAGATCAAAATTAACACATCTCAGAAATGAGGAAACACAAGCAGTCACAATATCTCTAATTTAACCTAATTTAAAAAAACTGTTAACCTCCAAAATGGGAAATAGGTAAAAATAAAGATAGTAATTCTGATTGTCCCTATTTCTCAGAGAAGTGTTGTGGTTGTTGTTGTTGTTGAGTCATTTCAGTCATGTTTGATGCTGTATCCTCACATTTGAGTTTTCTTGGCAAAAAATACTAGAGTAATTTGCCATTTCCTTCTCTGACTCACTTTACAGATGAAAAACTGAACAAACAAGGTGAAGTGACTTGTCCAGAGTCACACAGTTAGTAAGTGTCTGAGGATGGATTTGAACTCAGTTCTTCCTGGCTCCAGGCCCAACTTTTTATCTACTGTATTACCTAACTGACTTTGTAATGTAAAACAATTGCTACCAAAGTCATAGATTCTAGAACCAGAAGTAATCTAAGAAAAAGGGACCCAAAAATTATATTAGTCAATAATCATTTGATTTCTTTGCCAAAGAAATGTTTAAAATGCTAAGGCAAATATTAGGTTAGAATAAAAGCACATTATGAAAATATTATGGAAGAAGAATACAAAGTTATTACATTGCAAAACAGTGAAAAGGAAGAAGGGGAAATGATCCTGCAGTTAAAAAAACTAGCATTAGAATCTACTAAGCTAGATCACTCCAAGAGCATTTAGTAATGAAATTGGGACCAAAGAATAGATTTTAAGTAGAACAGAAATGACATTGTTTTATATCACTCTACCCTCATTTTCAGTGACAGTAGAACTGCCTCACCTGGACTCTTAACAGTTTATTGCTTTGTACTACATGAAGAAGGGGAAATGGCAGTAAAGAAATGGAAGTCAAACAGAAAAGCTAAACTTTATTGAATACCTATGGGGGTGGAACTTTGCTGGGGGAGACAAAATTTAAAATAACCTCATGGATAAATTTTCAAAATAACTCACACAAGAAACAAAATGTTCAAATAAAATGGAAAATATCACAGGTGAAAGTCCTATCTTCACCTCCCCTGAAGGCAAGACTTTGGTAGCTATTTGTGTGTGGGCTATGTCTGCAATAAGTGTATCCATAATGAAAATATGAAAATGAAATAAAGTAATCTTCCACAAATAAATTCTATAGCAGCCATATGTTCTCAAACTGACTGAGATAGGAAGATAATAACTTCTATTGTGATATTTATTAATTGCAACAACAAAAACTCCTTGGCATAGTAGAACAAAATGTGTCTTTAAAAGTTCTCCTCCAATGATATGTCCTCATATTTTTCCCCTCAATCTTTTCTGCAGATCAGTTTTGTTTTTTGGTTTTGCTATGAGATACCTTACATTTTTGCTTTTCTTTTTTTCAGTCTTTTGGCTTTGCATCAATATTTCTCATTGTCTTTTGGAGTTATTTGCTTCTACTTAGCCCAATCTAATTTTTAAGGAATGTGTTGCTTAGACAAAATTTCATGCCTATTGTGCCACCTATTAATCTTCTTTTAATTTTTTCTTCTATAGCTCTCATTTCTTTTCCATTTTTCCTGCGAATATTCTCATTTCATTCATAAAAAACAATAATGAAAACCATTTAAAACTCATTTTTAAAACTATTGCTTTTTCTTCTAGTGCCTAAGCTGGTGTTTTTTTCTGAAGCTTTACTTGTAAATATTTTAGAGACATTCTTTTATCCTGTGTTTGTGTCTTGAGTGTCACTCAATAGCTCATTATAAGGTTTTTTGTTTGTTTGTTGATGGCTTCATTCTTCCAATTTTTTGCTAGATTTCTGACTTGGTATTAGAACTGGGATCTGCCACACTTTCAGAGGGAGAGGCTAGGCTAGTTTTATTGCTGCTTTCTTGGGGTATTTAGTGTTGTGTTATTCCAAGATCTCACAGAAAGGTTGGAGACATGCTCCCAGCATGATCTCCCAGGGCAAAATCTGATTGTTGCTCCTCTGATCTAAGTTCTTCAAGTTTCTAACCTAAGTTTTAACAAGAACAATAGAATGCTGCTGTACTGAAGCTCCTATTTGTCCTCAAGGTAGTTCAGTTAATTCAGAGTGACAAAACTGCAGAGTTCCCTTGGGTCTAGAATTCTTCATCTGGCTATTCTTCATTTGGTGTCCTCCATTTGGTTATTAACAACTTCAGCAAAGTTGTAGTATATAAAATAAACTTAAATAAATCATCAGCATCTGTATACCTCCTCAAAACTCACCAGTAAGAGATAGAAAGAGAAATTCCATTTAAAATAACTGCAATCTAGATTAGACACTGGAACTGGGATTTAATCTGCTGCTAGGTTCTGAGCCAAATTGCTGCTATTCCTAGTAATTCTGAACTTTCTCCTTCACACTCTCCAGGATCTCCCTACCCAAAACAATATGCTAAGGTGCAGCTCTATTCTTGGTCTGTCCTGTATCTGTGACTCAGAATTGGAGAGTGGGACACAAAACTTCCAGTTCACATCTGCTCCCATCTCATTGCTCTTATATAGGTTTTGGGGTGGCTCAGTATTAGGAGTGTTCCTGCCCCAACTCAATTTCTAGAGGTCAACAGACCTCTTTGTCTATCTCCTTATGATGACTTGGGCTGGATAAAGGACTCATTGTGACTTTTTTTTATCTCCCCCATCAGGATTCAGTCTGATGCATTTTCTAGATTTATTTTAAGCAGTTAACGGTCAAAAACTTCTAGAGAGGAAATTCCCTTTACCACTATAGATCAACAGTAGCAGCTACTTTGCAACTTCTGGTCTTACAGAGTTGCCTAGCACACTTACAACTAAAATTTTATCTGACAAGTCACAAATCCAATGTAGCAGAAGTGGGACTTAAACTCAGGTCTTTCTGAGTCCAGTGCTAGCTCTCTATCTACTATGCTATTCAGCTTCCTGGGACCTTCTAATTACCTTCCTTATTTAATCAGTCACACATTGCCAGGCCTTGCTCCCACTTTACACAAGTATCTTAGTACACTGGGGAAACAATTTTATTTGGTTGTGTTTGTGCTTGCCAAGAGCCTACACATTTAGACACCTCCTAAACATGATATTTTCCCTCTGAGACCTTGGACCTTACCCAATTAGCTGCCTTCCACATTGGAATTCCCTTCATCCACTGATGTTAAGTCTGCATTCATTCATTAATATTAAGCATACTACCATCTCCTTTTACTCATTGAATCCTAGTGATACTAAATTATGCAAAGGAAGAACAATGCCCTCCATGTGATCCCTGCTGTCTACTCTCTCTTCTCATCCACCTTAATCCTATCCCTACTATATGAAATAAAATATTAGCAAAGAGATTATAGCCATATATCACAAAGATCAGACACTATGACTAAGTAGGATTTATATTAGGAATGCAAATATGGTTCAATATTAAGAAAATTAGCAGCCTAATTGAGCATATCAATTAAAAATCAAAAAGCATATGATTCTATCAAGAGATACAGAAAAATTCTTTGACAAAGTACACCACCTATTCCTATTAAAACATTGGAATGCATAGGAATCAATGGACTTTTCCTCAAAATGATAAGTTTAAAACCAAGAGCAAGCTTTATCTGTTAAAAGGTTACACTCAAAGTCTGTCCAATAAGATGATTGAAGCAAGGGTGCCCATTTTCACTATTATTCAATATTGTACTAAAATTGCTATCTATAGCAATAAGACAAGGAAAAGAATTTGAAGGAACAAAAATAGACAACAAGGAAACAAAACTATCACTCTTTGCAGATGATATGATAGTACACTTGGAGTACCCTAGAGAATCAACTAAAAAGCTATTTGAAACAATTTAAAAATTTAGCAAAGTTACAGCATATAAGATAAACTTACATAAATCATCAGCATTTCTGTATATGACCACAAAACTCAGCAGGAATAAATAGAAAAAGAAATTCCATTTAAAATAACTGCAGACAATATAAAATACTTGGCAGTCTAGCTGCCAAGACAAATTTAGGGATTATATAAACTCAATTACAAAAAAAATTTTTTTCATGAAAAAAGATTTAAATAATTGGAAAAGCATTAATGGCCCATGGGTAGGCTGAGCCAATTTAATAAAGATGACAATTCTATATAAGTTAATTTACTTATTCAGTGTCATACCCATCAAACTACCAAAGAATTTATAGAGATAGAAAAATAGTAACAAAATTAATCTAGAAGAACAAAAGGTAAAGAATATCAAGAGAATCAATAAAAAATGTTAAGAAAGGGAATCTAGCAATTCTGGATTTAAAACTGTATTATACTTTGGTAATCATGAAAATAATCCAACCTTTTTTTGGTCTGTGGACTGAGAATTTTGTAAACTGATGATTCTGTCCTTCTGCTGCTGGCTTGCAGAGTATGGCACTGAGAGCTCTTTTGCCCTGGGGCTAGGTCTTCACCCCAGGGAGACTTGGAAGGGCCAAATGCAATGGACTTCTGGGCCTTACTGAGGGCTGGTGCCAGGGCCTGGAACTTGAAGGTCTGAGGTGCTCTTTTGTTGGTGTAGCCTGGTTGAGATCCCAAAGTTGACCTATGCCCAGGTTCAGGACCTGGTGAGGTAGATGGGGTGGGGGAGTTCAGTCAGCACTCCTCTGTGAAGTTTTGCTTCCTGTTCTCCCTTATTCCATGAAAATCAACCCTCTGCCTACCATCCAAGTTGTGTTCAGCAGGAAAACCCCTTGAAGAAGAAGGTGTGTCCTGCTGTTGGTTTTTGACTCCTCTCATTTTGAGGCACTTTTATTTTATTTTATTTTTTTATTTTTAATTTGAATATTTTCCCATAGTTACATGTTTCCTGTTCTTTCCCTCTCCCCTGAACTCCCCCTAACTCCCCTTAGCCAACGCACAATTCCACTGAGTTTTACATGTATCATTGATTAAGACCTAATTCCATATTATTGATAGTTGGACTAGAGTTATTGTTTAGTGTCTACATCCCCAGTAATATCCCCATCAGCCCATGTGTTCAAGCAGTTGTTTTTCTTCTGTGTTTCTCCTCCCACAGTTCTTCCTCTGAATGTGGCTAGTTTTCTTTCTCTTAAGTCCTTGAGGCACTTTTAGAAGATTGGTTTGGAAAGACTGTCAGAGTGGTTTCAGCTTTTGCTACTACTAAGCCACCATTTTGGCTCCACTCCTCTCCTGAATAGCCTTTAATAATTAAGCGTTCCAAAGACCAAGGCTCTGGCAGTTGTTCGTTGTTCTACCCCTACCAATGGAACTGGCTCTGTCTCTCATGGGAATTCCTGGGCAAAAAAACACTCCAAAGTTGGCTACTCTAGAAAGTCCTTCTCGCATTCTTCATCTCAATGACTATCATCTACCAGCCATTCTCTCTTTTCTAATATCTCCAGTACCAAGTAATGGAATCATATTCCCTATATTAATGCTGAAGACAGCAATATAAAGCTAAACAGGTCTCTGGGGTTGGGGTGACTGAGGGAAGAAAAGTGCTTCTTCTCCTGAAGTTTCTGTTCATATGCAATAGGCCTTTCTGTTCATAAAAGGGCCATTAAGGCATATAAGTGATAATATATTGAATTAGTCCAGAATGGGTTGCTACAGGCATCACTCCAATGACAGCTCCCACAACAGCCACTTGTCCAATTTGCCAAGCTTTTAATTAGCATGCATTTCAAGTCAGAGCCTTTGGTGACCATCCTTCAACTCACACCCTTTTGAATGCTTACAAACTGTTTTTGTTAATATTCCCAAGACAGGTCAATATAAGCATTGTCTTGCCATTGTTGACCAACTTACTCAACGGGTTGAGGCATTCCCTAGTCCTACTGTAACAATTATCTGTTAAGATGAAATTCTCTGGAGACTATATCTTAATTTACAATTATTTATTAAATAACAAAAAACAAGTGAGAGAAAGACAAGGCACCAGTCACATGTGTCTGACTGTTCTCTTCACAAACCTCCTTCCCCTCATCAGCTGCACCAGCTTCTCAGCCAGACATCAAGCATGCTACGCTCCCCCAGCTAGTGCTCACTTGCTGGAGTTTTCCTAGCTGTCTCATCTCACTGTGATACCAGCACAAAAAAGCAAAAGACTTTCCCAGGACCTTGAACTTAAATCTTCTGTGAAGTCTCTTTTCTGGATCTCTCTGCTAAGACTTGGCCTCAGTCTGGGTCACAGGCTAATCTTGATGTCAGGAGGCATGAGACAAGAAGCAAACATTTTCTGAATGCCAAGGAGTCTTGAGGTTTCTGTCATCCAACCAGAGTAAGCGTGTATTTCCCTTATTCGGATGAGTCTCAGATCTTGTTCTTAACTCAATCAGAAGGTAAGGTGGAATAGCAAGCCCAAAAGAATAGGAGTTGCACACCTCATATTATTCTCGAAGTTCTGACCAAATTTAACATATTAATAAGGAACTTAAGACCATGGTTGGTAAATTATGCTTTCAAACTCATTTTTGGATGGCTCGATGTTCTCCTTTTGGTTTGTTATATCTTTGTAGCAGACCAAGTGGAAATGAAGGTGCAAATTATACATTTTTCCATATTTATATATTTTTATTACATATTTATCCTCATGAAATTCTTTTTAGTCACTCTTTTATAAGTGAAAAACCATTTCTCGCATTCTTCATCTCAATGACTATCATCTACCAGCCATTCTCTCTTCTCAATACATCATTGCTCAGGGAAGATGCTTCTGTTGTCTCCTATTTTGTTGAAGAATTGTGGAGTACATCAAAAAAGCTTCATGATACAAACTAAATCTATAGACTATTTCCTGCAAAATTTCCATCCTGGTGACAATCTTTTAATTTTCAAAAATAGAAACAATTAGAGAAACTAGTTTCCCCACAGATTTAGAGTTAAAAATTCAATTAAGCATCTGGAAAAAGTAGTTTACTTTGTGAAGCCCTCCATCTATGAAAAAGGTTAAGCCAACAATATTTCAGGACAATATTACTTGAGATTTCAGTCAACAGAAATAAAAGAACCTCATACACTATTATTTATAGCATCTTTCATAACATACAATTAATTCCATGATGCTAATAACTTCCCATGTTGTCATATAAATTATTTAGACTTGACAAAAATGACAATTCCATTGTAGGCTGTTTTGCATTTTAAATTCTAACATTAGTAATTGGTTTCCTACAAACTTAAAAATAGGTTGAGGAAGTAGAGAAAACAGCTGCCTATGGGTTGAGTTTATCTTGAAGGTCCTGATAGCTTTTTGCTTCTTTGGCTCATGATAGTGATTGAGATAGTATCTGAGACTAGAAGAGGTTTTCCTTCTACACTGCTTTGATGTTTGGTGTTTCTACTTGCCTCTTTGTTTTGCTCCAAATGGTAGGCAATTGTTTGTTACATAATGATTTCGATATCTTTGCTGACTGCTGTTATGATGTGGGGGAATAAGAAAGATCACGCAAAGACCTAGGCCACTTACCTCATTTATTATTGTCTTGATTTTAGCAGCAGCAACTATCCTTCTGACTGAAGGTCAAGATAAAGAATTGGAGACCTTAGCTGTGAATCCCATATGACATATTGACAAGTCTTATATCAATGCTCCTCCACCTTTGAATGTTTCCATGAATCAGTCTTTTTTAAAAGAACAAACTACTTTGAATAATTTAACAATGATCTTCGTTCTCATCAATATAACTTCTAGGGGTTCCTCTATGATATATTATACATCGTCAGTCTCCCCTGAGAATCTCTCTAGCCTAGTGACTAGTCTCACTCCAACTCCCTTAACAACTTAGAAGGTCAATAACTTACAGCTTTTAAATTGTCCCTTTCACCATAAATGGGCAAACTACATTTTCCTTTAAAGCTTCCAGCATCATTTTTTTTATATTTTATATTTTATTTTTAGAAAAATTTTCCATGGTTACATAATTCATGTTTTTACTTTACCCTTCACCTCCTTCACCCCCCCTCCCCTGTAGCTAACTCACATTTCCACTTTTAACATGTGTTTTAACATGTGTGGTCAGTCAAGACTTATTTACATATTATTGATAGTTACATTGGTGTGGTCTTTTCAGATCTACATCCCCAATCATGTCCTCATCAACCCAAGTGTTCAAGTAGTTGTTTTTCTTCTGTGTTTCCACTCCTATAGTTCTTCCCCTGAGTGTGGGTAGCGTTCTTTTCCCTAAATCCCTCAGAATTGTCCTGGGTCATTGCATTGCTGCTAGTACAGATGTCCATTACATTCGATTTTACCATAGTATATCAGTCTCTGTGTACAATGTTCTTCTGGCTCTGCTCCTTTCACTCTGCATCAGTTCCTGGAGGTCTTTCCAGTTCACATGGAATTCCTCCAGTTTATTATTCCTTTGAGCACAATAGTATTCCATCACCAACATATCATTTTATTAACATTATTGGGAGTTTATTAGTGTTATAGTTTTCTAGTTGGGATGATAATGTTCCTGTTCTGTGTAGGAGTCTCAGGTTCTAAGAAGGACTCAGTCCAATGTACTTATCTTACTAATTATCTTAAACTAAAGTTAAAAAGTTAGCCTTAAACTCTCTTAAACTCAACATCTTGCTAATTATAACCAAACAGATGAGTATTGTTCCATAATGCAAGGGATATCTTTTGAAAATGAGGCAAATGCATATTTAGGGACAGATAAAGGTGATACAGAAATAGAGAAATCAAAATGTAAAATGAGTTATTCATTTATAGTGTGGGAGTGTGAAATTATGAAGGAATTTGAGCCTCAGCCTGTGTTCCTCTACAGTCATCTTCTGTGAACAATAAGTATGCATTGTCCATAACCCCTACAAGTGTCTCCAGGGCTAAAAAGAAGCTAAGGGATAGAGAATATTTTACCCTCTAGACCTAAGGTCATCACTACAATGAGGTGTTCTGGGAGTTTAATAAAGCCTTGGAGTGAAAAGAAACTCACAGTGGGAAAGGACTTGAGGAGAGATATCCCCACTGCAGCCAACTGAAGTCCAAGAGAGGATATTCCACCCCTTGTCAAGGTAAAAGACTTTTGGTGAAAAGTGAAGTTGTCAAGGCATCTAGGTGGCTCAGTGGATAGTGTCAGGTCTAGAGATAAGTGGTCCTGGGTTCAAATTTGGTTTTAGATACTTCCTACCTGTGTGACCTTGGGCAAGTCACCTAACCCTAATTGCCTAGCCTTTACTGCTCTTTTTCCTTGGAAATAATACTTAGAATTGATTCTAAGATAATAGGTAACGGACTTTTTTTAGAAAAGGAAAAAAGAAGGAAGGAAAGAAAGAAGGAAAGAAGGAAAGAAGGAAGGAAGGAAAGAAGGAAGAAAGAAAGGAAAGAAGGAAGGGAGGAAGGGAGGGAGGGAGGGAGGAAGGAAGGAATGAAGGGAGGGAGGGAGAGAGGAAGGAAGGGAGGGAGGGAGGGAGGAAGGAAGGAAGAAAAGGAGAGAGGAAGGGAGGAAGGGAGGGAAGTTCTCTCTTATCTTTCCTGACTAATCATGTACCTGGATCAGCAACCCAACACATTACTGATTCTCCTTTAACATCTAAACCATCTTGCCAGTAATTTTGGAATTCTACCCTCAGTTCTTAATCTTTCTTGATGTGATCTGTAGTGAGTTTACTTCATTATGAGGCCCTGTAGTGTGACACCTCCTCTGTGAACAGGAGGAAGATAGCCCACTGAAGCTTTTTTCCAACTTGCCCCTCAATCATATGGATCTCCTTGACTGCCTGAATCTCCACCTCCACAAATGACACTAGATCCACCTGATGCCTATACTCCCATCTGCATTGTCACATCTCAGTCTTCTGTGTTCACCTTTCCTTCATATACATAAGCACTGGCTGAATTGTGGCACACTTCCACTCAATATGCTTCCATCTTTACTTTTGCTTTACCAGTTCATGGAATCCCATAAACCCCAAAAATGCAACCTATTGAGGAAAATTGAAGGAAGTGAGGCGATTAGGACAGCAAGTGGGAGTGGGAATTGAGGGAACTGAGGGAACTATACTGACTCTATCTTATCACTCAGTTCTGGAGCCAGCTCAATTCCCTTTCTATTCCATTAAAGATTTAGTCCAATTTTTGTCTTTTGAGAAAACCACATTCAATTTTGGTCATCATGAGAAAACCTTACTGTATAATTTGAATTTATCTCTGCATGGCTGGGAAACTGGACCACCTCAATCTTCCATTTAGAGACCCTTAACTAAGGACCTAGGTTACACTGACCAGAAACCTGGTCAGAACAAAGGTTGATGAAGTTTTCTTATAAGAGTATACATCTCAAGCAACCCATATGTCTTATCTGAAAATTGACTCCATACTGATAAATCACTAATTATTTTCATGTTCCTTTGATTGTTTATTGACCCTTAGGGGGAGTAGCAAAATTCTTTTTCTGAATTTAGGGAACTGTACCTGTTCCCTCTTCTCCTCCCAACTTGGAAAGTCTCTAATGTTTCCTCCAATTTGAAATCAGATTGCCTAATGTTATATTTTCCCCTTTTAATTAATTGGCCTTATTTGGTTGTTTTTAATGGATTAAAGTCTGTGTCCCCATGTATTTAGGGTCCATCCCTAAGCAGAAGAAGGGCCTGGTCCTGATTTATTAGGCAGTTGGCATGGATTACTTAATAAATTAAAATGCTCAAAAACTCCAGCCTTTGTTTCCTTACTCATTTCATCTTTTACCTGACACACTGTCTTACAACCTTGACTCAAGCCCATGTGGCTCTGCATTTCTCATTGAATTTAGCTGAATTTAATCACTGAAACCTAATCAATATGTTGGGGCAGGTAGTTGGCACAATGGAAAGATTTCCAGGCCTGGAGTCAGGAAGACACATCTTAAAATCAAATCCATTCTCAGATACTTCTTAGCTATGTGGACTTAAGCAAGTCACTGTTTGCATCCTTTTCTTAATCTGTAAAATGAACTGGAGAAGGAAATGGCAAATTACTCCAATATCTTTGCCAAGAAAACCTCAAATGGAGCCATATAAGGGGTCAGACATGACTAAAAATCAATTGAACAACAAAATTTGTATAAGTTGTGCCCCTTCTCACTCTTGTGCCTCAGTAGGGGACTGCCCTCTCTGGTTTTTTTGTGTTATGCATAAAGAATTGGCCTCTCTGTGTCTTTAATTGTAAGGTTCAAATGAGACATTTGTAAAGTACTTAACACAGTGTGTGGTACATAGTAGGATCTTAATAAATACTTGCTCTATCCATACCAACTCTCTTGTTATCTAGATTTTTCTCTATAGAATTATAACTGGGTGAAAGGAATTGTACTTTGGCCCAAGGTGCCAAAATTTATAGGAGCACGTCTTGTCTTTTGGTTGTCGTCTGGTCCTCTGTCCCAGCATCATGGTCTCCCATCCTCAGTGAAATCTTTGTTGCCCCATGGCCTTGGATCCAAGCTCCCCACTCCTGGATGTAACCTCTTCCCAAGGCCTTTTAGATCACTGTTGCAACTGCCTACGTTTTCACTATATCTCAAAGTCTTGAAAACTTTCACCTCTTCCTAAAGTTGAGCTTCAGAATCAACATCATTAACAAACACATATGTCAGGATCTCTGGGAGATAAGCAATCTTTCTTCCAATACAGCTACACCAAATACAAATGGCGCACAGTAAAGCCACCCCCAGTATTGTGAAGGTAAAGGCCACCGGGTCTAAGAATTGGGATTTCAAACGTTTCTTGAACCCCACATCACTGGAACCCCTGGCTGTGCTTCACACTGTACCCTTCTCTCAATATCAACCTCCTAATAACGGCTTTTTCTGCTTCTAGTCTCTCTCCTCTCAAATTCATTTTTTATAAACTGAAGATCATAGACTTTGGAGCTAGAAGAGACCTCAGAGGTCTCCAGGTACAGAATGAAACATACGTTTTTGGACATGGCCAATGTTGGCATTTATTTTGTCTAATATGTATAAGATCAAACAAAATTTCCTTTTTATTTTTTTTTCCTCCAACGGGAGAGAAAGTACAGTAGGATCACGTTTTAGGTGACTGTTCCGAGTATGTTCCAAGACATTCATTTAAGGTATAATCACTCCTATGAAACTTTCCTTCATTGTTCTATCCTCAAATTTTCTTAGATCTTTCTGTCTGGACCTACTCTTTGCTTCTATCTCACTCTACATTGTATTATACTGATTTGTCATATACTCCCAAGAGGACTGTAAGCCTCTTAAGGATAGGGCCTGGGTCTTTTTTTCTTCCCCTATTTTTGTTTCCCTGGAGCTTAGCATAGTGACTTGCACACAGCAGGTGTTTAAATGCTATTTTAATTGAACTGAATTTGTTGAATTAGCAAATGAATAAATTTTCAAAAAGGAATTAGTTGGCGTTTGTTTCCCTCATTATTCTGAAACATTCTCTTCTTTGGAGGAAATATTTCCAAAACTACAACCAAAATTGGGGCTGGGTTTGATCAGTTGTTCTGACAAGCCTTGGCCAGTTTGGTTCTGTTAATTTTGTATGTGATCTAAATTGCTCTTTCTTTCCCATTTTTTCAATGTCTTAACATTCTATGATTTCTGTCCATGGGTACAAATTATAGTTCCCATGTAACTTAAGAGAAAAGCTTTGAGAGTTGTTATGGACAAAAAACACACCACCCTATTTTTCCCTACTTGGTTTTGAGCCTTTCTGAATTTAGCAAGGCTGGCTTGGCACAGTAGATGCTTACATTCGTTGACCTGTTCCTAAAGCCTTTCCAGTTCAGTAGAATCCACTGACATAACCTCTGTTAGCAAAACTTTTGAGAAACCCAGAGTCACCTCCACACTATCATGAGGCATGTAAATTGGACTTTAGTGGAAGTTCACTTTATAAAACTGTTTCCAGATGATATTTATGTTGGCTCCAAAATAGCTGTATTAGTAGATGTAGGGTAGCAGTTGTGGATAAACCTGACCTGATTACGAAAGAAATTCTGGCTGTGTGGTTGTAGTTAAGAAGCGCTGGGAGGGAGTAGGGACATAAAGGAGGCAGAACAGTGTTATATCACCCACTCCATCCTTCTGTCCTTTGACAAAAATATTATAAGAAATTACCAGCTTGTAGATGATGGTAGATAGAAGGCTTTCTTCTTTTTCAATGAGCCTGTAGTCTAGTTAACGGAAGGGTTATAGTATCTCTAGCCGTATTGGTGAACCTATGGCACACATGCCAGAAGGGGTTGCTTCCTTCCTCCTCTCCACCATGCTTGAGGACATTTCTTTTCTCATGTGACCCACCCCTCTGCCCACCAACCCAATGGGAGAGCTTCCTCCCTCTCCTGTCTCGGGTAAGTAAGTGGGATGGTTCACATGCAATGTGAGGGTGAGGTTGGGCACTCAGTCTCTAAAAAGTTCACCATCACTCATCTATGGTATATAGTAGGGGATGATGTCTGACTCTCACGTGGATAATCCATAACATATATGTGTGTGTGAATGTGCAAATAATAGAGAATTGAGCATATAAACATGATGTGTATATCACTGCAGTACTTATATTTTTCCATCTTATTTTTATTGATATTTCTTGCTTTTGTCATTCTTATTTCTGACTATATTCCTCTCCCTCCCCTTCCCAGAGAGCCATCATATGTAACAAAGATCAAAAAAGAAAGAGAAAAAAAACAGAGAGCAACAGAACAAACCAATACATTCACCATATTTGACAGTATACGCAATGTTTCCCACCTTTGTTTAAAAAAAACAAACAAACTGAGACCAAGTCTGGTCATTATAATTATACTAAAAATATAATTATACTTCAGTTTTGTTTCTTCATTCTTTACATTCACATTGTTGAAATCATTGCATGTATTGTTTTTCTGGTTTTGCTTACTTTACCTTGCATCATTTCATATATCTTTCTAGGCTTCTATGAATTCATCATATTCATCACAGTAATATTCCATTAAATCCATAGCCTTCGATTTGTTCAGCCATTTCCCAGTTGATGAGCATCTAGTTTGTTTCTAGTTCTTTGCTACCACACAAAAAATGCTGTTATGAATATTTTGAAACGCTTGGAACCTTTCTTTCTTTAACCTCCTTGAGATACATGTTTATCGATGCCATCTCTGGGACAAAGGGCATGAACATTTGAGTCACTTTTTAAGCTTAATTCCAAACTGCTTTCCAGAATGCTTGGCACATGAATTTTTTAAAAAACTTGCTCACCTTGCCTTGGGGATGAATTCAATTAAATCAGCCTTTTCTTCCTACTTGGCATAAATTCTTGCTGAGAAGGCCTTAGTTCATTCTAAAGTCTGATAAAAACATGTTCTCTTCAGTGGTCCTGAGTTCTTTCCTGAAAACCTGGAGCCCCTTTCTTCCTGCCCCATCCCCCTTAGCTTTCAAAAGCACAGAATTCTCAGTCCTCTGTTTCATTTTAACCTTGGAGGACAGCACTCAGGGCAAACACTACAAAGGAAATGTCAACTCTCTACTGAATAGGATGCCCTCAAACAGTCCCAAGGGGCTCCTGACAGTGACCCAAGGGTGATACATCTCTGAAGTACCTACAAAGTATTGTCTATCTGCATGCCAATTAGTTTGGTGAGATCTAAATTCTAAATATCTCCAGGCACACAAAGCATGGCTAGGTGCTTTTACTAGAGTGAATCCAAAATGGCACTAGCCTGGAATCCTATAGCAAAGAGTCTAATAAGAACCAATTCAGACTGGATCACCTGGCAACCAATGTATTATCTTCCTTTCCTCCCATCATTGTTTCAGAGAATTCCTAATTATGAAAGAGATCTTGACTAAAGAATACTTTTCTGCCACCAATACCAACATACTGACATCCTCCCCTTTCTCTTCTTTCATCCCCACTTACTGAAAAAATCATGAAATTGGGAAAACTTCAAGTTGCTTCTTAGGAGGAAAAATTGGGGATTTCTTTCCTGAAATAAGACCCAGGTACTCTGATAGTCACAGCATTCAGGATAGTCACCTGCCAGTAATCTGAGTGGAGTGGTATTCTTTGCCTTCCAAAGATGGTGAGGACCCATTTTTAGCTATGTCTGTTTTTCGATGTGCTCTTATTCCTGTAGGTGTATCTTATAAGGGTAACCCTGTCTGCCCTCTATGTGCATATATCTGCTATGATGATTGTTTCCCTGAGCATGTCTGTCTTTTCCTCTTAATCCTGAGAGGTAATTAACTGGGTGGGTGTATATTATGTGGTCATGCTTACAAAATGATTGCTATGAGGCACTTTAACTCGTTTATTTTGTTTTCCAAAGAGCTAGATTTTCTTGAACTCAACAATGCAGTTTTGCTGTGTAATTTCAGTTACCAATCTTAGCCCCAGAGAAGAGATGAGGAAATGTTTCTTTTCTTCAACAAGGCAGAAGAACTATGGGTGCAAAATGTGATGTGTACTAACAGAATGAGTTTCTATGTCAGCTAGTTTTACTGATTTGTTTTTTGTTGTTGTGAAGATAGACTTACTGAGATTGTATGTGGGAGATATATATATATATACATATATATAAACATAAACAAAAGATGCCAATAATACTTTATTTTTATTTTATTTTCCTTGGAAGGAAATTTTTTAACAATATCTTTTTTTCTGTACATTAAAGTTCCAGGTATCTCATTCCCTTCC
The DNA here is from genome assembly GCF_016433145.1 of Gracilinanus agilis. NCBI lineage: Eukaryota > Metazoa > Chordata > Mammalia > Didelphimorphia > Didelphidae > Gracilinanus > Gracilinanus agilis. The sequence goes on from NC_058132.1 coordinate 140,484,736, forward strand.
CTTTCTCCACACAAATAGAAGCCATCACTTGACAAAAAATATGTCTAACATGTAAAACCCAGTGGAATTGCTTGTTGGCTATAGGAGGATGTTGGGAGGAGGGGAGGGAAAGAACATGATTCATGTAACCATGGAAAAATATTCTAACTTAATTAATTAAATAAACTTTAAAAGATTTTTAACAAATTTTTTAAATTTTACATGAAATTGAGAAAAAATAAAAGAAGAGACATCAAAAATGTCTATATAAATTATGTCTTTCAGGTTTCTATTTGTCAATTCTTTCTCTGGAGAGAGACATTCAAAAATTATTCTTCAAATATTAATTCTGTAGCTGTATAACATGTTCTCTTTGTTCTGCTCATTTTTCTCTTAATAATTAATAAAATAATAATAAAAATTATCTTAAGTTTATTACCACTTTTAGTATGCCTGCTAGGTCTTTCCAAGTTTAAAAAAAATTGACCTCCTCATCATTTCTTACAACACAGTAGTATTCCAGCACAAGCAAATACCTCAATTTGCTCAGCCATTTCCCAACACAAAGAGAGCTGCTATAAATATTTTTGAACATATAGGATTTTTGCCTTTTTTCTACAATTTCCTTGGAAAACAGACCTAACAGTGATATTTCTAGGTCTTGAGATATATCTAGTTTTGTAACTCTCTGAGCATAATTCCAAATTGCTCTCCAAAATAGTTTGACCAATTTGTGGTTCTACCAACAGTGTATGTGTCCCCATTTCCCCACATTCCCTCCAAAATTGTTTCCTTTTATTATTAGCCAATCTAATAGGGATACAATTATATCTGATAATTGTTTTGATTTGCATTTCTCTAATCAGTAATGACTTAGAGCATTTTTTCATATGCCTGTATATTGCTTTGCTTTCTTCATCTAAAAACTGTTCACGTCTTTTGACCATTTATCAGTTGGGATATGGTACATGTTCTCATAAATTTGACAAAGTTCTCTACATATTTAGACATGATATCTCTATCTGAGAAATTATCTATAAATTTTCCCACCCCCAAATTTTCTACTTTCCTTTTAATCTTAGCTATATTTGTCTTATGTGTACTAAACCTTTTTAATTTAATGTAATCAAAATTATTCATTTTACCTCTCACAGTGCTCTCTCTTATTTGTTCATAGATTTCTCTTCTATTCACAAATCTGATAGGTGGTATATTCTCTGTTCTAATTTGCTTATGTTATTTCCCTTTAGTCTAGATGAAGTATCCATTTTGAGTTTATCTTAGTAAATGGTGTAAGACACTGATCTATACCTAATTTCTGCCAAACTGCTTTTCAGTTGTCCCAGCAATTTTATGAAATAGTGAATTCTTATCCCTATAACTTGGCTCTATACTTTTGTATATATGAAATATATACATATATAAGGTTATTATAATTGTTTATTACCACTTCTTATATGTCTGCTGTTTCCTACCAATCTACCTTCCTGTTTCTTAACCAGAACTAGATAGTTTGTTAACTCTTACCTTCTGTTTTAGAATTAATACTCTCTATCCACTAAACACCAAATAGTTTTGATAATTACTTTTTTATAATACAGCTTAAAATGTGGTACTGCCTTTTTTTTAAGGACTAAATGAATAAATACAGTTTGATACTAAATTTCATCTCTGGTCCTTAACTAGTCATATAATCTTGGGCAAATCACTTGTTTCTGAGCCTCAACTCCTTCCTCTGTAAAATGAGGATTGACCTTCAAAGTCTTTTAAAATCTAAATGTCATGGAGGCAACTGGATGGTTCAGTGAATTGAGAGCCAGGCCTACAGACTAGAGATAGGGGGTCCTGGGTTCAAATCTGGCCTCAGATACTTCCTAGCTGGGTGATCCTGGGCAAGTCACTTGAACTCAATTGCCTCCTTACCCCTCTTCTGCCTTGGAACAAATATTTAGTATTGAATCTAAGACAGAAGGTAAGGATTAACAAACCATCTAGTACTGTTTAAGAAATAGAAAGTTAGATTGGCAGGTAGGTAAGGGTTTTTAAGGGTCAATAGGGTGGAAGGTAAGGGTTTAAAAAAATAAATGAAATTGAAATCTCATGATCCTATGCAATATGCAAATATTATTTAACATATTACAAACCTGACTTTATCTACCTACCCCAAACCAAAGCTATTAAGGTTAAAAAAAAATTGCCAATAGCTGACAGTAATACGGCGGTTTCTAGCATGTCTTCACTATATCATTAACACTAGCCATAGGTTAGCCCTTCAGTAAAGTCCTGTTTTGGTGCTCCATGGTGGTGTGAAGGTGGCAGGGGACTGTGAACTTTAGGAGCTCCTGCCACTATGGAAAGGCTTCTGGGGAAGGCCTGGGAGAGAACGGAGTATCTGAATCTAAGGACCAACCGCTATAAATCTAAAGACACACATTACTTTAGAGCTGCCCCCGTACCACGGATTCCCCATGTGCTGCCAGAATAATAGCTTCAAAAAGCCATCTAGCAAGGCGTAGCAGCATAGGCTGCTCCGCATGAACAATGGGAATATCCACCTCAACAGAAGCACAAATCTATGAAATCCTGAAGTCAGAGGCACACTAGAAAGCCACTTAATGAAATTAATTTTCATATATCATGTCAGTCCCCACTTCATGGAGAGAAGGACAAAGCAACTCATCCCAACCCATTTGAAAGATAAGGCAACTAAAGTTCAAAGAAGTCAATTGACTTACCCAAGGTCATATTACTAGGAAATGGTAGAATTAGACTTCTAACCAATGAATCGACCAACAAGCACCTACTATGTGCCAGGGACTGATTTAGGCACTCTACAGAGGATGAAACAATCTCTTCTCTCAAGGAACTTACATTCCAAAGAAGAGGCAATAATAAAGCTCTTTCCATTTGCCCTTGCTTTAGTTATCTTGTATTTTTCATACCATGGGCCCAAATTGACTGTGGGATGAAAATGTATGGTTGTATTGGCAATGACAAGGCACATCTGGAATCTCTCTGTGAAGTGCAATCCCCTGTCTGGGTCTCCTTTCTTCCCCAAACCCCACACTGCCAATGAATGTCAGGGGCAGGAGCAGAAAATTAGGGAGAGGAGTGCAAAGCCCCAAGCATTTCAGGGTGTGCCCTTGCTGCAGACAATATCAAAGAATGGCAGTCCGCACCCCTTCCAGAGCTGTGCCAAGTCTTCCCCTTCTCCCTTGCAGAATAAGGCAAGGGGTTAGGGGTGAGGGGGGGTGGGTGATGTGACAGCAGCTCTGGCTCCCTATTTTCTAGGATAAAATACAAACTCCCTTGCTTGGTTAATGCTTTTCACAATCTGGCTCGAGAGGTATCTTGCAAACCTTATTTTTCATCTCTCATCTCACACTACCTTCAGTCAAACGGGATTGCTCTAAGGTTTGTTTAGTTTTTATAACCCTTTACCTTCAGTCCTAGAATCAATACCAAGTACTGGTTCTAAGGCAGAAGAGTAGTAAGGGGGAGACAATGGGGGATAAGGGACTTGCCCAGTGCATCACAGCTAGGAAGTGTCTAAGGTCAAATTTGAACCCAGGACCTCCCATCTCCAAGTCTGACTCTCTATCCACTGAGCCACCTAGTTGTTCCTCCAACCCCCTGTAAGGCTCAGTTCAAATGTCACCTCCTAGCACTTAACACAATGCCTGGCACATAGTAGGTGCTTAATAATTTTTTTTAAGTCCTTACCATCCTTACTCAATATTGATGCTAAGACAGAAGAGGTGTAATGGTTAGGCAATTGGGGTTAAATGATTTGCCCAGGATCACACAGATAGGAAGTACTTGAAGTCAGATTATGAACTCAGGTGCTCCCAACTCGAATCCTCTGCTTTATCCACTGTATTACCTGTCTGCCCCTTAATAGATGTTTATTGATTGATGCATAAGACCTTTGGTGATTTCTCTGACTGTTGAGAAGAAAGAAAAGGAAAAAAAAAAGCATTCATTAAGCATAATGTGCCATGCATTGTGTCATTTGATCCTTATAACAACCCTGGGAGGTAGGTGCTGTTATTCTCATTTTATAGTTGAGGAAACTGAGGCAAATAGGGATCAATGACTTGCACAGGGCAGCTTGCCTAGTAAGTATCTGAGACTGGACTTAAACTCAGGTCTTACTTGTCTGAGACTCAGCTCTCTATCCACTGGGAAACCTAAGTGCCTGTCAGTGTTCTCTCACGGTGAAATTACTTTGTATTTACCCTGCATGTATTCCTATTGATACCTGGCATTCATTTTGTTCCCTCCAGTAGAATGTAAACTGGAATGTCTTTTTTTTTTTGTCTTTGTATCCTCAGGCTATATAGTTCCTGGCACATAGTAGGCACTTATTACATTTTATCCAAATGAAATCAACCTAAATTGAATCGATGTAGCAATGGGAAGCCTAACCACACTGAACTAGAGAATCTTCATCAGAACTCAAGTCAAAAACTCTCTGAGAAATACTAAGCTTTAGTTGTTCAGAGATCCTTAAGTGGGAATGGATAATCAGGAGAAGAGGAAGAGGAGCAAGGTAGGCTCTCTCGCTCTCTCCACACCTGTATCTTCATATACCTCCCTCTAACACCCCAACTACTGTGTCACTGAAAAACCCATCCTACATGCCACAAGTTGTCAACTTCTTCTCTGCTATCATGATTGCAAAGGCAGGGCATTTGATCTGTAGGGGTAGGCAGGTGGCATCTGTTGGTAATGGCTCCCGCAAGAGTAACTACCATCCCCTTTCTGAAACTGCTTAGAGAAGTAAGCTCCTTCCCCTTAGATGGCCAATATTATAATAATAGGTTGTAATAATAAAAGAATTAATGATGAGGAATAAAAAAAAAAGTAAGCTCTTATCTGAGCAGGATATAAGCAGGGAAAATGCAGCCCTCTGAGCCGGTAACTCCTCAGCCTTCAGTATGTTCTCTGCATGCATATGGCATGGGTTGTGGGGCCCAGAGACTGTGCTAGAGACTAGTAAAATAAATCCCTCCCCCCCTCCCTGGGAGATTCTGTTTGGCACTAACTTTTAACCCAAACCAAACTTTCCCAGATGTATTCCTAACCAGTGAAATAGAGGTTTCTAATGGAAATCCTGAGAGACCTTCACTTAGAGCAGTTCTAGTGGGCATCACTCTAATTATTCAATTGCCTAATTCCATTTATCTTTCATGATCCATTATACACCACTGACAAACCACATCTTCCTTAGCCCGATATATAACCTAGTCTAATGGACTCCGGGCAAAGCCAACCAAATTGACTGAGGGATTCTGCCGGCACCTTATTCTTCCAAACTATTATTTTATAAATGAACAAGGCAGACAGACACATTTGCTGTTTTAGGATAAATATTTTATGAATTGCATCTCTGATACACAACATCATCAGTGCATTATCCTTCATCCTTGTCAGAGGAATAAAGAGGCTGGACATGGATTCGGTAGTATACCTCAGTGATTTTATTGAACAGAGATGCTTTTAAAATCTATTATTTTTCTCAGTGGAAAAAAGAGGCGATGATCTTGTTGCAGGAGAAGGAAAGGGTTTTTAAATTCTTTATTGCTCTTTCAGGGAGAGAGAGCTGTCATTTTGGGGCTTGTAGTTTGATTGAAGTGCCCTGGGCTTCCTTCAAAGAATTCAAATCCAATCTTGCCTTCCTAACACTACCCAACTGTGATTAATTGAGTGTCCTTTCAGGATCACAAGAAGCCTAGAAAGTTCAGACACTTAGTACATCCTGGATAAGAAACAGAAGCAGTACGGTTCAGCGGGAAGACTTGATTTGGACTCAGAGAACCTAGATTCAAATCCTAACTCTTAACACTTTCTTCCTATGTGAGACTTTGGTGAATTACTTCATCTCAATAGATCTTAGTTTCCTCCTCTGTAAATGATGGGATTAGACTAGACCTCTAGGTTCCTTTTGCCCCTACACCCAAGTAGAAGAATACCGTATAAACCATTACAGAAGGAAAAGGCTGAAAAGGTAAATCAATACAATTTTTCTCTATGAAATAATAGCTTGTTAATTTTTTTCAAAAAGTCCATTTCTCTCATTGGTCAGCCTGAGCTCCCACTGAAGCTCAGGCCAACATTTCTATCACAGGAGGTTTCTGGAGATCCATCACCTAGTAGGCATTTGTGCTACATGCTAAGTAAATAGAATTCTGTTATCTCTGGTTTAGAATCTCCTAGCATGGTAACAGGTAGGGGGCAGTTTCCTTGCACAAAGGGGCTCATTCATCTCCACTGAACCACTCAGCATGAAGAATAAAAGGAAATGGGGGTCTGAAGGTTTGTGGGGTTTGTTCTCTTGTTGGGGATAGCGATCATACCAATTTGTCGTGTTTATTAGTAGGAAGGTGTACATCAGTAAAGCTGCCAAGAGCTTTAATAAGCCTCTTTATCATTTGGTGGGCTCCTTACCACAGTGGGAGAGAAAGTGAGTAGGGTATTTAGAAAAAACAGGAAAGCAAATACAATTGATTTAAAAAATTCTCTCTGCTCCTCCACCTCACCCAACCCCACCCCCCCACCCAAATACACATACATACAGATCCCTGTAAGAAACGTGGAGATGCCATAGTAAAAAGGACAAGAGGCACCGTCATACATCATAGATGCTGGTCAGAACTGAGAACGAATAAACCAAATCAAAATAATTTTCTTCTCTTTGTAAATCGCTGTCACATTTATGCTGGAGATTATAATACCAGTATATCTGCTTATGAGACTCAATTTGATTTTAACATTTTTTATGGACTAATTAGAATCCATTTTATAGGAAATGTTGTGTAATAACCTCCAGTAAGATTCTCATTGAAGAGTAGGAGGGATGTGAAAGGAGCAGCAACAATTTTTATTAATGCATTCGCACCTTCTTAGGGTCTCTCTTAAGTATGTTTTACCTTTGCCATGAAAATGAAAACATTTAAATTTCTTTAAAATTACATTTGACTTAATTATATCCCAGCCCCGATACCAGTAAGCAGCCCATTTTGCCCACTCTCCATCGTCAATAGCTACCAAGCTCATCATTTCATAAAGAGTTGTTTTTCTACAGGATGCTCGCTCTGTGCAGAATGTTAATAGCGAGCTGAATATGAATAGGCTCTGTGGCTCCACTTGAAATATAGAAAAATGGCCCAGACATTAAAAAAGATAAAAGGGAAAAGGGCAGTAATGAATTTAGAGGAAAATGAACATTAATGGCACTAGCATTACTCATGTTCCACATAACAAATTATTGGAAATCTGTCAAGCACACCAAATTATCTACTCATCTGCTGTCGTGGGGCCCTTTGCAGCCATCCCAAACCAGCAAAAGCAAGACAATTTAAGCTAATTTTACTATTTATAACAATAGAACAGACCATTAAGATAAATTAATGTCATTATCAAGTTTCTATGAAAATGACAAATACCACTATTCCAGGCAGCTTAGGGGCTGTTGACTATAATGAAATCGGCTGTCCAGGCACTAAAAAGAAACACTCCAAGTAATTATTTTCTAGTAGCTTGTTTGTTTCCTGACCATTCATTTGCTTTCACCACAATTAGTTCTGTACACAATATGGTGGTAACTAAACAGTCAACACTCTGGAGCATTAGGCCTAATTGGGCCATTAGGATGCAGTTTTCAGCCTTTTAGGTCCTAAAGAGAGCTGAGAGTAAACAGTCTCGAGGCCACCAACAACAGCACGACACTGGCATGCATTGTTTTAACTTTAAGAGACACAAAGCAGGACAATAAAGGACGCACCATGGAAAGACTCGGGATAAAACACCACCGAAGGAGAGGGTTTGTTTAATGATCCAATTGGTCACTGCTCGGAGAATGTTCAGGGCATATCTTGCCATCCCTCTGGGGAGAAAGCTAGCAGTGTTAAGATTTCAGCCTGGCACGACTTAGGGCAGGGGATGATGCCTTCAAGATATGATAGGGCTTTACCGTCTCATGGAGCCGGGGGCTGAACGATTCCTAGACATAGACTTTGTCTTGATGCTCTTAAAGGTGCAGCGGGAGGCTGAAAGCTACATTGCCAGACCGGTTCCCTCTGTGCCAGTAGCAGTGCCCAATTAGTTGGGGATGGTTCACCACCAGGAAGGACCAAAATTCCTTAATTAGACATCTGTGGGAGAGAATTAGCCCTGATAATCCAATTTAAGGAAAGTTCCTCTTTAGGCCAGTCAATGCCTGCAATTTCCATTGGCTTAAGCTGGATCTGTGGAAATCTGGGAGAAAGAAAGGAATCTATATCAATTCAGGAAGGTCTTTCCCTCTTGATGTATTGTTCTTTCCGGATGATCACTCTGGGAGCTACAGTTTCAGAGGCTCAGAAGGCCTGTTTGCTTTGTGATTACCATCCACAACTGAACTGAGTGCCAAGTCCTCTAAATTGAAATAGTTCTGCTTTTCCATCTGACCAGACTTCTCTCTTTTCTCTTCTGCAAGAGGGGACTTTTACAGGTTTCTTTCCTCTTGCTGCGACAGTGATAATGACTGTGTATTGGACTGTGCCTAAGAGATTGTTGGTAATCAGAAGAGAAGACAATACCCCAATATCTTGAATCTCTAAGGACCTGAAAGCACTTTATCAGGATGTACACAACTAACAGGGTTGCCTGCACTACTTTTAAGGGATGGCCATCAAGTGTAGGATGGCATTATGGGAAGATCCTCAAACTTAAAGTATGAAGAAGTAGATTTAAAACCTAAGACACCCCCTTATGCAAGAGGCAGCATGGTAGCGTGGTATAGTAAATAGAGGGTTAGACTTAGGGTCAAGAAGACCCCAAGTTTTGAGTTCTACCGTGGATACTGGCAAACTATGACCACAGATAAGTCATATCAGTAATGTGTGACTATTCTTTTATCTATAAGATGGGACTAATAATACTTAAAGTACATACCTCACAGAGATATTGTAAGGTTTAAATGAGCTAGAGTAGAGTGCTTTCCAGTTCTTAAAGATGGAAGCTATTATTATGATATTGCCATGGGCAAAACACTTAAGCCTTCAAGCTTCAATTTCTTCATCTGTGAGATGGGGAGAATGATCTTTGTTGTGAGGAAATCACTTTGTAAAGTAAATCACTTTGTAAAACAAATCACTTTATAGCTCTAGGTAAAGAGGTAGACAATGGATATAGTCTGAAGTCTGAAGTCAGAAAGCTGAGTTCAAATTCAACCTCGAACACTCTGGACAAGTCATAAGCCCTATTTACCTCAGTTTCCTCTTCATCAGAAGAAGGAAATGGTAAACCACTCCAATATCTTTGCCAAGAAAACCCCAAGGGGGTCACAAAGAGTTGGGCATGACTGAAGCAACCTAACAACAACAAAAATCTGAGTTCTTATTATGCCTCTGTTTAACTGGAAAGCTTCAGGAAGAAAAAAAAGTGACCTCCCTTATATTTTTATTTTCCCTGGACCCTAAACCAGAGCTCTGCATATAGTAGATTAATAAATTCTTGTTGCATTGTATGAGTCATGGGGATAGTTTAACATGGGGATTATTTAACTTCTAGAGAGATCTGCAATGGAAGTGGGTGTATGTCTTTGTATGTCTTTGAAAACGAGGCAGTTACAAACATAAGTTTGCATATGACCCCCAAATGTGACTTCTCCAAAGGAATTACACAAAGCTCCTCATATTATAGATAAACAAACTTATCTACTGAGGGATTTAAGTGATTTCCTAAAGTCACATAGTATTTGGGATAGGAACACAGGAGTCCCTTGACTCCAAATCCCATGCTCTTTCCATTGTTCCACAGAAGACAGTGAATTAGTATACTGGCTATTGAGATTGGGACCTTGAAGGTTGGATCCACTAAAGCAGCATTGGTAGTGGGGTTGAATAATTGCAAGCTCTTTGTATATAGCCTGTGAGTCAGTTTACTTTACTATGAGCTTGTCCTTCCGCTTTATTCTGAATAGATTTTATTGATATATTTTGTTTCTAAATCTTCTAAATTTCTACTTAAATTCCTTCACCTTTCCCTCCCAGAGAACCATCTTTAATAACACAAAAAAATTTTTAAGAGAAAAAGAGTGAAAACATCTTTTTCTGACTATTAAGATTGCTATAGATGGATGCTAAAAAAAATGAACATGGAACTACAGAGTTGGGAATTGAGCCCAGAACTTCTCAAGACAGTCTGGTCAGGAAATATTTTGAGCTTAAAATGTATTGAAAGAATCCAGTAATTTTGAGGTCTAGATGCCCCCAGGTCCACAGACTCTCTGAGCTGCAAGAGATTTTGCTGTTGTTCAGTCATTTCAGTCATGTCCAGCTCTTAGTGACCCCATTTGCAGTTTTCTTGACAAACTCTGGTTTGCCATTCCTTTTCCAACTCATTTTACAGACGAAGAAACTGAAGCAGAGTTCAGTGGCTTGCCCAGGTTTACCCAGCTAGTAAATGTCTGAGGCTCATGAAGATACATCTTCCTGACTTTAGGCCCAGAATTATATCTACTACAGTACCTAGAAGACACCAAATACAACCAACATCTGACCAAAAATCTCCTCTGAAATGTCCCTGACATGTCATCTAGCTTTTGTTTGAAGATTTATAGTGTTGGGAAAGCAAACAAAATAAAATGCTTCATTTAAAAACAAACCAAAAAAAAAGGTTAGTTGTAAAATTTGGGAGCAAAATAGAAGAAATAAAACATATTTTCCTGTCCAAAAATATTGCACATGCATAATATGTATTTTTGATACTTATATGCATGCATTTGGGGGTGGGACTAAGGATGGAATTCGAGGAGGATCCATCCCATAGAGAATGTTTGGGGATGGACCTGTGTGGGTCATCACCAAAAGGATGTGTAGTGTCAAGTCTAAGCCATGGTCACTTTGCTTTGCCCACTTGTAGTCAGAGGTTACTGTTGGGACTCAATGTCAGACCCTATCCCTGCCTGTCATTGAGCAGGAAGACCCTCCTGCTGAGCCTCCTTTAAAAGCAGAGGCAATTTTCTTTTTCTTTTCTTCCCTTTTGAACTTATGGTCTGGGACTCTTTTCTTCCTTGGACTTCCTCTGAGAGTAAATACATTGGTCAGCCATAACAATCGCTCACTGATGCAACAAATGTATGTGCTTGTCCAAGTGAGCATGAAACTGGACTCTTAAGTATCTGGCTGCCTCTTCTATTTCATGAGCATTGTGGCTACTTTGGAAGTTTAAAAATTCCCAGCTTCCTCAGTTAGTATCAGCTACCTTGCAAGAGATAGTCCATGCATTTACTACAATTCCCAGAGGAAAAAAATAACCAGACAGGAGTATGAACTTGTCATGCTCTGGTTGACTAGGTGATATGGACCTTGAGTGAACGGCTTGGATAGTGCAGAGCCAAGATGAAGGTAAAATATCTGTTCATCAATGCCACAAAATATCTTACATCTTAATAATTTAAGTAGTAATCTCTCAGGAGAGCATAATAGGAATGAAAGATTAATCTATTATCTTTTAAGTAGTCATTGATATTTACTGATGAGTCAGCCATTACCATTTTTAATAATATTTTTCCTTAATTACATGAAAAAACAATTTTTAACCCTTTTTAAAAGTTTGAGACAAATTCTCACCCTTCTTCTCTCCCTCCCTTCTCCCCTCCCTGAGATGGTAAGCAATATGATATAGATTTTATGTGTAATAGTGTAAATATCTTTATAGAGTAGTCATTTGGTGACAAAGAACTTCAAGACACAAAAGGAAAGCAAAGAAATAAAGTGAAATATAGTATGGGTTGGTCTTCAGTCAGACTCTTATCAGTTTTTTTCTGGAGGCAGATGACATTTTTCATCATGAGTCCTCTAGGACTATCTTGGATCACTATATTGCTAAGAATATCCAAGTATTTCATAAATGTTCATCACATGATATTGCTGTTACTGTGTACAATGTTCTTCTGGTTCTGCTCACTTCACTTTGCATCAATTCATGTAGGTCTTTCCAGGTTTTTCTTAAATCATCCTTCTCATAATTTTTTATAGCATAGCAATATTCCATTATAATTATATACCACAATTTGTTCAGCCATTCCCCATCAATTAACATTTAGTAAACACTTCCTTTATGCCAGAGATTGTGATAAGTACAAGAGATACAAAGAAAAGAAAAGCAGTCCTTGTCTTCAGGGAGCATACATTCTAATGGGGGAGACATACATGAGAATAATTAGATGCATATAAGATGGATACCATGTAGGTAGAATCTTAGAAGGAAGGCATTAGCATGGGAAAAGAATTCTTGTTGAAAGTGGCATTTGAGCTGAGTCTGTAAAGAGTCTAAGAATGTCAAGAGGCAGAGGTGAGGAGGGTGGGAGCTCTAGGCACGGGAAAAAGCCCAGGCAAAAGCAAAGATGGGAGATGGAGTGCTGTGTTCAAGGAACAGTAAGTAGGCCAGTGGGAATGAATTGTTGAGTTTGTAGAAAGGAATGAAGTAGAAGCTTCAAAACTAGGAAAGGACCAGGTTGTAAAGGACTTAAAAAAAGATTTTATATTTGATCCTAGAGGTAACTGGGAGTCAGAAGAGTTTAGGAATATGAGCATTGCAGAGGGTAGGAAGAGTATTGACATGGTCATATTTTTGATTTAAGAAAATCATTTTGGCAGTTTGCTGGAGGATGGATTGGCACAGGGAGACACTTGAAGAAGGATGGCCAATTAAAAAGCTACTGTAATTGTCTAGTTGAGGGTGGTTGCTATGTGAGTATGGAGGATATATATATATATGTATAGATATGTGTGTGTGTGTGTGTGTGTGTGTGTGTGTGTGTATGAAAGATGATGTGAAGGTAGAAATGACCAGATTTGGCAATGGATAGAATATGTAGCCAGGAGTCAGGGGGACCTGAATTCAAATATGACCTTAGACAGTAGCTGTGTGACCCTGGGCAAGTCACTTAACCCTGTTTGCCTCAGTATAACTCATTTGTAAAAAGAGCTAGAGAAGGAAATGGCAAACTACTCTGATATCTTTGCCAATACAACCCCAAATGGGACCGTGTAGAGTTAGACATGATTGAAACAACTCAACAACAACAAATTATGTGAGATGAGTGAGTAAAGAGTCAAGAATGACACCAAGGCTATGAATCTAGGTGACTGAGAGATTGTCAATACCCTTGACAGTAACAGAGAATTTTGGAAGACAGGAAGGTTTGTTGAGTAGAAATAGAAACTTACTTGTGAAACTTGAGTGTTATGGTAGTCCACAGTTAATAAAGACCATTATATTAGATTCTGTGAAGCCTCTGCCTTAAATAATAATAGCTGGCATTTATATAATGCTTTGAGATTTACAAGATGCTTTATAAATATGATCTCATTTTATCCTCCCAACAACTTAGATACTTTTATTATTCCCACTCTACAGATGAGGAAATTAAGGGTAACAGCGGCGAAGGGTCACATAGCTAGTATCTGATGCTGTATTTGAATTCAGGGTTTCCCGGCTCCAAGTCTAGCTCTATATCCATCATGCTGGGTAGCTTCCTTCATGAGTTCATTATCTAAGTAAGTAAGATAGGATCAACATATATATTCGTTAGTCCAATTACCAAGAGTGGCAGAGATATATACATTTGCCTCACAGATCTTCCGAGCAGAGATGTGTTGGAGCCACTATATACCTGTTCCAAGTATACCTGCTTGGGAGCCCATTGTTAAATTTTCAGTGTAAGAATTTATGTTTTGGAAATTTGGCAAATATAAATCAAGGCTTGATGTATTATTTTATAGAATGTGTCTATTTAAGAAAGAAATGATTGGGGCAGGTAGGTGGTTCAGTGGATAGAGAGCCATTCCTAGTGATGGGAGATCTTGGGTTTCAAATCTGGTCTCAGACACTTCCTAACTGTGTGACCCTGGGCAAGTCATTTAACTCCTATTGCCTATCCATTACTACTCTTCCACTTCGGGAACAAATACACAGTATATATTCTAAGACAGAAGGTGAGAATTTTTTTAAAAAAGCAATGGAGAAAAGGAAATGTTAACATACTACTGGGCATATTCATAAGTATTAAAGAAATAGGATAAATGGAAGAATGGAGAAGCTACTGGAATACAAGACTTATTAAAGGCTGATAGGTGACAATATAAAGAGCACTAGACAAGGAATCAGGAAGAGCTGAATTTGAATCCAGCCTCAGACATTTACTAGCTATGTGATCCTGGTCAAATAATTTGATTTAATCTGTGTTTGCCTCAGTTTCCTCATTTATAAAATATAAAATTTATAAAACCTCCTAGATTGTTGTAAATATTTGCAAAGTTCTTTGAAAATCTTAAAGTACTATATAAATCCTAACTATTATTGTTATCAACTATTATTGTTATTAGTTTGGACCTTATTCCCTCACTCCATGACCCAACCAGAGGGGGCTTCTTGTTGTTCCTTACTCATGACATATTTTTTTCCATGAGTTTGTACACTGTCCTCCTCCCCAACTGGAATGTACTCTTTTTCACCTTTGTCTCTTTTTAAAAAATCATTACCTGTCATCTTAGAATCAATACTGTGCATTTGGTCCAAGGTAGAAGAGCAGTAAGGGGTAGGCAACAGGGGTTAAGTGACTTGTCCAGAGTCACACAGCTAGGAAATGTCTGAGAGCCAATTTGAACCCCAGACCTCCCATCTCTAGGCCTGGCTCCCTATCCACTAAGCCACCTAGCTGCCTCTATCACCTCCACTTTTTAAAAGGAAGTCAAGGAGCCTGCATTGCATTGTGGCTAGAGGAATGCCCTTGGTGTAAAAAAGACCTGGGTTTAAATCCCTCCTCATACTTGAGGGCAGAGACTGTTTGATTTTTCTCTTTGTACCTTCAGAATTTGAAAAAAGCAAAGGGCTTGCAACAAAAGTAGGTGATGAATAAATATTTGCTGATCATTTAGGGAAAAAAAACCCATGTCTTCCAATAAGCCATTTAACATCTTTCATTTTTAGTTTTCTCATCTGTAAAATGGGGATAATTAAAACCACCTACCTCCCAGTTTATCATAAGGGTCAAATGAGATAAAATAAAGGGATCCTTTGCAAATCCTTAAGTGCTATATAAATGTTAGCCATTTTATTATTATTATTATTAGAGTCTATAATTTCCTTCAAAGCTCAGACCAAATATTGTCTCCTATATGAGGCCTTTCTAATCTCTCCAGTTATTAGTGCTTCCCCCTTAATTCCTTTATATTCCTTTTGTGTATATTTTATGTATAAGTGTACATGCTATATCCTCCAAAAAATATAAGCTTTTTGAGGGAATGAATTGTTTCATTGTTGTTTATATATCAGAGCTTAGCACTGTGCCCAACACCCAGCAGGTACTGAATCGCTGCTTGTTAATGCATTATGAGGCTGAAGATTATTATGAACTTAAAGAGAATTAGACTAAGAAGCTTCATGGAAGAAGAAGCTAACTTAAATTTTTATCAATTAGTCAATAAACATTTATCAATAAATATTTTTTAAATGCCTACTATGTGCCAGGTATCTCAACAAGTATTAGAGAAAGAAGAAGTAGGAGACACATCCAAATGAGAATACTGGCATACAACAAAACAAATATCAGAGCAATTAATTTCCTCCTGCTTGGTAATGTGTTTAATAAGAAAAGAATTTGCTTGGGATATTTTCTCCCAGTTATGCATGGTGAACCAAGGCACAAAGCAATCCTAGCTGGCTGGCTGGATCGAGGGTTTGTTATGCTATTTAGTCTGAAGCAACATTTTCACCTTTCCTCAGGTGAGCAGAGACTTCTCCCTCTCCTTCTCCCCCTCCCCCTCCTTCCCTCTTCCCCAATCTATCTCCCTCTCCCTTTGTCCCTCTATCCCTCCTCTCTCTCTCTCTCTCTCTCTCTCTCTCTCTCTCTCTCTCTCTCTCTCTCTCTCTCTCTCTCCTTTCTCCACTCTCCTCTTTCCTTTCTCCACTCTCCTCTCTCCTCTCTCCCTCTCCCTCTTCTTCCCTCCCTTTCTTCCTCCCTCCCTCCCTCCAGCAGGACAGTTCTTCCTCAGCTCTCAACCTGTTGGTTTCAGGGCTTTGGGTCCTGATGCAGTG
>NC_058132.1:140500893-140666563 GCF_016433145.1 Gracilinanus agilis
AAAGAAAGAAAGAAAGAAAGAAAGAAAGAAAGAAAGAAAGAAAGAAAGAAAGAAAGAAAGAAAGAAAGAAAAAAGAAATCTTTCCTTTTCCTGCCCAAATTCCAGACTTGGGCCTAACTGATTTAGTAATTTAATAATCATAACAGTAGATTTGAATTGCCTGACTCTGTTAGTGACATGGCACAGTGGAAAATTCCACATCTGATATGTTGCTTCTGATTTAGTCGTCAGAGACAGCCAAAGTCACAGCTACAACCTAAAAACAAAGAAAAGGGGTCAAAACAAGAGAATCAGAATAGACTTGAAAAATGAGTGGGGAGCAAGAGAGGGGTACACAGGAAAAGGGTGAGTTGGAGTTTTTTTGATTGGCTGGATTAATTTTTTTGGTGGATTAGTTTAGAGAGCGGAGGAAGCCAGATATACTAAGCATTTTTTTCCAGAATCTTCTGGCTCTACAAGAAAAACAATATAAACACTTTTTTTTTTGAAGTTGAGTCACAATAACGTCAGGAATCTGGGAGGGCTATGAAATTAGTTTGTATTTTCATGTTTTTCTTGGGACCACTAGCTACTTTTCACTAAGAAATCCTAAGTTACATCTGATGGAGCTATAATTTATCCTAACATGGTCATGCTTATAAATTCTTTTCTCTCTTATTTTCCTGAATTGTGTCATCTGCTGTACTTCAAAGGTAATAGAGACTTGCTGGTTTATATTAGTGATCTCACTGATATGCTAGAGATGACTAAACTTTATATATTACAGTCAACAAGAAAACCATCACAAAAAAATTCAAGTACTAATGATACAAGTAACTATAAGAACTTCCTAAGAATTAGAACAATCCAAAAATAGAACAGGTCACTTCTAGAAGTAGTGAGTTCTATATCAGTAGAGGAGTTTAAGCAGAGGCCCAATAGCCACTCACTGGAAGTAGCTTATAGTGGATTTTGCCCTTGGGCTTAGGCCAAAAATTAGTAGGGGGAAGAAGAGGGAGATTGTATAAGATGGATCACTGAAGTCTCCATTGTGATAGCCAGTGGATCAAAGTGGCCAAGGGATGACAAAGTAGACCTTGGCAAGAACTGGGTCAGGCTTTACAAGGACATAAAGCCTAATAGCTGTAAAAGCTCATCTTCTGTCCTCACCCCAATCTTGTGGAAGATAAATGGCAACATTTTAAGGAATTATCAGGAACTGAAATGGATTGAAGAAGTCAAGAGAAAGAAAGGAGAAGAAGGATTATAGTTACTATTTAGAGAGAAAGTGAATTCTTCTACCGAATCTGTGAATCTATGTCAAACCTCATAACCATGAATTCCAAGGGATTGTCCATATTCTGATTAACCTCAATTTTTTGCAGTTGCAAAATACTGAATTAAATAAATAAGACTTTTTCTGGAATTTTAAATTATTTTTTTTCCATATATACACAGTGTTCTAAAAGCTTGGTATAGTTTTAAACTTTAATAAATTTAAAATCAGGCACAAGTCTAAGATTCTCCAAGTTCCCAAGTTGCATATTGAGTAAAGAGAAAATGCGAAATATCCAAAGGACTCACAGAAGCCCATGATTATATACAAATATATCTAAAGCATTCAAATAACCTACCAGTTCTGACCAGAAGGAAATTCTTCTATTCTACCTCACCCCCATATTGAAATGAGTACATTTTCTTGTCTCAATAAATACAGGAAACTGAACAGAACAGCATCTTTCTTTTGAGGGTCTGAGAGTACCTAGATGTTATCATCATTCTAAACACCAACTTAGAGGGAGTTTTGGCTATCATCAATGGACAACATGTGCTAGACATTTGTGTTGCTTTAATAAAAATACCTAAATCACTGATATGAACTTGATACAATAGGATTTGATTTTCTTTCTTTTTCTTCTTGAAAATCAAGTGCAAAATGACTACAGGAATAAATGAATGAATGAATTGGTAAATGGGTGGCTCTGACATAACTTATGGAAGGTTGTCATATTGTGATTTTGTTGTAATCGTATATAATGTAATCGTATATAATGTAACTAAATTTGCCTTGGAGAAATGCATCTTCTTTAATTTGCATAAAGCAGCTTGATTTTAATGATAGGACAGGGAACACAGTAGTTCTTCATAGATACTTGTTGACTTAACTTGACAAATGATCCAGTGTTCTCTTACAAATTCTTAACAAGGTTATGTTTTGCTTTTCAAATAAGAATCCAAGTTCCATTTTTTCCTAGCCCTTACCTTACATTTTAGAATCAATATTAAGTACTGGTTCCATGGCAGGACTAAGCAATTAGGGTTAAGTGACTTGTCCAGGGTCACATACAGTGTCTGAGGCCAGTTTTGAATGGCAAGACTTTCCATCTCCAAATCTGATTCTCTATCCACTGAGCCACCTAACTGACCCTGTTGGATTATGAAACAAATAATTTTCTAGACCCCCAAAGTTCTAGGTCTTTACTGGGTTTTTCAACTATAACTAACTACTGGCATATCATTCCTTAAAATAATATTTTAAATGATAACTTGATCAGTGTCCAGATTTTTTGATCCTTCCAAGGTTCTCACTTTCAGGGCATTCTAGCTTGCCTTAACTACATTCTGTCATTTTATTGATGGTGAGAGTCACTTTAAATGGAATAGGAAAGCCTGAATGAATGCTTGCCACAGGACTAGAGATCTAGGGAAAGAAGATGCAAGAAAGCACTGATGAAGCAAAGCAATCTTGGAAAGATGTTTCATGAAAATTAAAGCAACAAAGAGCAATGGGTTTTGTAGAAGGGGGGAGGAAAGTTATTAAATTCTTCATATTGTTGAGAAATGAATAATACATTGGGAAGCAAACACAAGCATTACTTCTCTTCTAATCAGTATCATGAAGCATTTACAAATTAACCACTTTTCCCAGACACTTACCATATTGAGTGTCTCTGGGTAGAGCTCCCATCAGGATGGACTCTGCCATCTGCATTTCAAAAATTGCCTATACATTTATTAAAGTGAAATTCACCCATTAATTAATCTTGTTCTCCCTGTAGACGCTCATTAGCACATCAAGCTAATTACTGAAACCAGAGGCCCAAGGTTTTCCTATTGCTGAAAAATCTGCTTCAGCCTTACCTTGATTGTTTTTTAAATTATTTTTATTTCATTGAATATTTCCCAATTCCATGTAAAAATATTTTAAAATTACTTTTAAAAACGTTGACTTCCAAACTCTCTACTTCCTTCCCCTCCTCACTCCTTGAGAAAGCAAGCACTTTGATTTTGATTATACACATAAGATCATATCATATATATTTCTATATTAGTCATGCTGAAAAAGAAAACACAAACAAAATAAAACAATAAAAATGAAGTTTTTTCAAAGTATGTTTTGATTTACAATCAGTTCATTAATTCTCTCTCAGGTGATAGTTTTTATTTTTCATCATGAGGAATTGTCTTGGATTGTAGTCTTTTTTTGAAAATTAACTTAATTTTTCTCAATTACATATAAAAAGGTTTTTAGAATTAGTTTTTAAAAAAATTAGTTTCAAATTCTCTCTCTCCCTCCCTCCTATTTCTCACCTCGCCTTGTGAAGTCAAGCCATTTGACATAGATTATACATGTGAAGTCATGCAAAATATATTCCATATTATTCATGTTACAAAAGAAACAGACAAAATTTTTAAGAAAAATAAAATTTTAAAAAGTATGCTTCAGGGGGCAGCTGGGTAGCTCAGTGGATTGAGAGTCAGGCCCAGACACAGGAGGTCCTAGGTTCAAACCCGGCCTCAGCCACTTCCCAGCTGTGTGACCCTGGGCAAGTCACTTGACCCCCCATTGCCCACCCTTACCAATCTTCCACCTATGAGACAATACACCGAAGTACAAGGGTTTAAAAAAAAAAGTATGCTTCAATCTGTATTCATACTCTATCAGTTCTTTCTCTGGAGGTGGATAGCATTTTTCATCATAAGTCCTTCATAATTTTCTTGGATCATTGTCTTGATCAGGATAGTTACGTCTTTCATAGTTAACCATCATTATGATATTGCTTTTACTTTGTACGATGTTGTCCCAGTTCTGCTCACTTTACTTTGCATCGGTTCATATAAGCCTTCAGAGGTTTTTCCAATACCATCCTACTTTTCATTTCTTACAACAAAATAGTATTCCATTATAATCATATACCACAACTTGCTCAGCCATTCCCCAGTTGATGGGCATCTCAATAATTTTTAATTCTTTGACATGACAAAAGAGACTACTATAAACATTTTTTCACGAACATGCCCTTTCTCCTTTTCTTTGATTTCTTTAGGATACAGACCTAATAGTGGTATTGCTGCATCAAAGGGTATGCACAGTTTCATAGCGCTTTGGGCATAGTTCCCAAATTGTTCTCTAGAATATTAAACAAGTCCACAACTGCACCAACACTTCATTAATGTCTCAATTTTTCACTATTCTCTCTAGCATTTGTCATTTTTATTTTTATGTCATATTGGTCAATCTAGGTGATATTTCAGAATTGTTATAATTTTCATTTCTCTAATCAATAGTGATTTAGAACATTTTTTCATGTGACTATCGATAGTTTCAATTTTCTTCTGGAAACTGCCTGCTCCTATACTTTCACCACTTATCAACTGGGGAATGACTCTTATTTCTATAAATTTGGCTCAATTCTCTCTGTATTTGATAAAGGAGGCCTTTATTAAGAGAAACTCCTTGCAAATCCCAGCCCCACCCCACAGTTTCCTGTTTTCCTTCTAATTTTGGCTGTAGTTTTGTTTTCGTAAAAACTTTTGAATTTCAAGTAATCGAAATTATCTACTTTACTTCCCAAATCTCCTCTATCTCTTGATTGGTCATAAGCTTCCTTTATCCATAGATCTGACAGGGTATTTTTCTAAGTTCCCTAACTTACTTATGATATCACCCTTTGTGTATAAATCACTTATCCATTTTGATCTTATCTTGGTACACAATGTGAGATGTTGGTTTGCCTAGGTTCTGCCAAACTGTTTTCCAGTTTTCCCAGCAATTTTTGTCAAATGTTGAGTTCCTACCCCAAAAGCTTGGATCTTTGGGTTTACTAAACACTAGGTTGCTATAGTCATATATTACTTTATATTGTGCACCTAACTGATACCAGCAATCCATCACTCTATTTCTTAGTCAGTATCAGATTCTTTTCAAGATTACCATTTTGTAATAGAATCTGAAATCTTAAACTGCTAGACCACTTACCTTAACATATTCTTCCCACTAATTCCCTTGATATTCTTGACTTTGTCCTTCAAGATGAATTTTGTTACTACTTTTTTATTTCTATAAACTAATTCTTTGGTAGTTTGATTAATAAGCATTGAATAGGTAACAACTTAGGTAAAATTGTCATTTTTATTATATTGACTTGACCTACTCATGAGCAATTAGTATTTCTCCAGTCATTTAAATCTGCCTTTATTTGTGTGAAGAAGTTTTTTTGTAATTGTGTTAATATAATCCCTGAGTTTTTCTTGGCAGCTAGATTCCTAACTGTTTTATACTGCCTGCAATTATTTTAAATGAAATTTCTCTTTCTATCTCTTCATTCTGAATTTTGTTGGTAACATATAGAAATGCTGAAAATTTATGTGAGTTTATTTTATGTCCTATAACTTTAAGCTGTTAATTGCTTTGATTAACTTTTTAGTTGATTCTCTAGGGTTCTCTAAGTATACCATCTTATCATCTGCAAAGAGTGATAGTTTTATTACCCCGTTGCTTATTTTTATTCTTTCAATTTCTTTTTCTTGTCTTAGTACTATAGCCAGAAGTTCTAGTACAATATTGAATAATAGTGGTGATAAAGGAAATCCTTAATTCACAATTCTTCTTATTAAGGAGGTTACAAGTATATTTAGAGAAAGCTTGCTCTTGGCTTTAGATAGATACTGCATAATATTTTAAGAAATATTCAATTGATTCCTATGCTTTCTAGTATTTTTGAAAAAGAATGGCTGTTGTATTTTGGCAATACTTTTTCTTCATCTTTCCATATAATCAAATGTTTTTTGTTGTTATTGTTGCTGATATGGTCAATTATGCTGATACTTTCTCTAATACTGAACCAAGCCTGCATTTCCTGGTATAAATCTCTCTTGGTCATGGTGTATGATTTTTGAGATATATTGCTATAGTCTCCTTGCTAACGTTTTATTTACACTTTTTCGCACCTATATTCATTTAGGAAATTGATCTATTGTTTTCTTTCTCTATTTTTGCTCTCCTTGGTTTAGGTATCAAAACCATATTTGTGACATGAAAGGAATTTTGTAGGAATCCTTCTTACCTTATTTTTTCAAATAGTTTATAGTGTCAGAATTCATTGTTTCTTACATGTTTGGTAGAATTCACTTAAAAATCCATTTAGTCTTGTGGATTTTTTTTCAAGCTCATTGATAGTTTGTTCAATGTCTTTTTCTAAGATAAAGTTATTAAAGTATTCTATTTCCTCTTTTGTAAATCTGGATAATTTACATTTTTGTAAATATTCATGTATTTCACTTAAATTTGGGGCAAAATATCTTCTGATAATTGTTTTAATTTCATTTTTATTTGTGGTGCATTTACCCTTTTCATTTTTGATACTAGTAATTTGATTTTCTTTTTTTTAACCAAATAAACTTTTGTGATTTATCTTTTTTCCAATAAAGCCAGCTCCTACTTTTATTTATTAGTTCCATATGTTTTTCCACTTTCACTTTTATCAATCTCTCCTTTGATCTTTGGGATTTCTGTTTTAGTGTTTAATTGGAGATTTTGCTCTTTTTTTCTAATTTTTTTTAGTTGCATGCCAATTTCATTGATCTGATCTTTCTCTCTTTTATTGATATCTCTTTTAGAGATATAAATTTTGCCCTAAGTTCTACTTTAGCTGTGCATTCCACAAAAATTGGAATGCCTCATTGTTGACATTCTTTTTAATTGAAATGATTGGTTCTTTCTATTTGTTCTTTGGCCCATGAATTCTTTAGGATTATATTATTTAGTTTCTGATTTGCTTTTTAAAAATTATTTATTTGTTACATAAAAATTTCCAGGAATCTCCCACCTTCCCTCCCCTTCTTATACTAGAGGAGGCATCATTTAACAAAAAGGCATGTATATGCAAACTATGTCTTGCTTGTTTCAATTTATCAGTAATTATCCTGGATGGGGGCATACACGAGTCATTCATCAAACAATATTTCTTTTGTTGTTTATAATGTTCTCTTGGTTTTGCTCATTTCACTCTTCATAATTTCATGGAGATCTTTTCCTGTTCTTTTAAAATTAATCTGCTCATTACTTCTTATGGCACAATAGTATTTTATCACAATGATATGCCATGACTTGTTTAGCCATTCCCCAGTTTATGAGCATCCCCAATTTGCTTTTAGATCTATGCTTCCATGGCCCTTTATTAAATGTAATTTTGATTGCATAATGATCTTAAAAGGGTACATTTAATATTTCTGGTTTTGTGCATTTGGTTGTAAACTTTTTATACCCTAGTACATAGTCAGTTTTTGAAGGTACCCTGAATAGTTCAGAAAAAGATATACTACTTTTTCTTCCCACTCAGTTTTCTCCAGGGGGCTATCATATCTAACTTTTCTAAGATTCTATTTATTTCCTTGACTTCTTTCTTATTTATTTTATGACTATATTTACCTAGCTCTGAGAGAGGGAAGTTAAGGTTCCCCACCAGCATAGTTTTACTATTTACTTTTGTAATTCATTTAACTTTTCCTTTAATAATTTGGATGCTATGCCATTTGGTGCATATACACTTTGTACTAATTTTACTTCACTGCCTATGGTTCCTTTTAGCAAAGAAGTAACTTCTCTGCTTATCTCTTTTACTTAGGTTTGTTTTTATTTTTACTTTTTCTAAGTTTATGACTGCTACTCCTGACTTTTTTACTTTCGCCAAAGCATAATAGGTACTGCTCTAGCCCCTAATTTTAACTCTGCGTGTGTCTCTCTGTTTCAGATGTGTTTCTTGTAAACAACATATTGTTGGAATCTAGTTTCTAATGTATCTTGACCATCTGCTTCTGTTTCATCCCATTCATATTCACATCTATGAATACTGTGTATTTCCTTCCATCCTATTTTCTTCTATTCACCCTCTCCCTTTTTATCTAATCCATCCTCTAAAATCTGTTTTGCTTCTGACCACTGTCTTTTATCTACCCTTCATTTTATTATCACCACCCCCTTTATTTTATTCCCTTCTCTTCCTACTTCCCTTTTGGGTAAGATAGATTTCTATTAGCAAGTGAGTATATGTATGTATATTTCCTTTTGAACCAATTTAGATGTGAGTGAGATTTAAGTGTTGCCCAACATGTATTAGGGGAAAATATATATATATGTAGCATGGTGGGTAGCTAGGTGACTCAACAGATAGAGTACCAGGTCTGGAGTTAAGAAAACCTGAGTTCATGTCCAGCCTCAGACACTTACTAGCTTGTGACCTTGGGCAAGTCACTTAACCCTGTATACCTCATTTTCCTCATTGTAAAATGAGTTGGAGGATTTTCTTTGCCAAGAAAATCCTGAAAGGAGTCACAAAGAGTTGGCTATGACTGGCATGACCAAATAACAACAATATATATGGAGTAACTGGAAAACAACCTGAGCTAGAAAAGAATTAGCAACTGGGGAGACTGGGAGAGACCTCCTGCACAAGATGGGATTTGAATTAAGTCTTGAAGGAAGCTGGGGAGACTGAGATGCAGAGTTGAGGAGGCAGGGTACCCCAGGTATTGGGGGAGAGGGGGACAGCCAATACCAAGACACAGATTCAGGCAATGGAAAAGTTATATTCAAGTAACAGCAAGTAGGTCAGAGCTGCTGGCTTATAATCTGTTTAGTGTAAACAAGCTGGAAAAATGGGAAAGATATAGATCAGGGATGGCAAACCTTTTAGAGACTGAGTTTGCAAGCAACACCCTCATGCTACATGTAAGATACCCCCTTAGCCCAGTCAAAGAGAGAAGAAACACTCCCATTGCGCTGCTAGGCAGAGGGGCAGATGATGTGCCCAGGCACGGTGGAGACGGGGAAGGGAGTAGCCCCATCCAGTATACATACCATAGGTTCACCAACATGGATATAGCTTATGAAGAGTTATAAAGAAATAGGGAGCCAGTGGAAGTTATGGGGAGGGAGAAGATGACATGGTGAGACCCTTCCAGTTTTAATTCTTGTGATTTTATGAGTACTTTGAATAAGATTAGTATAGCCAATCCATAACTTCAAAAGGCAACTAGTTCAGTGCTATCCAGCTCAAATAGAAATGGGTGTCACTAAAGCACGTAAAAGGATCTCTGTGGGCTACATATTGGCTTAGAACACCATACACATTTATGTATTTCTTTTTTTTTAATATATTGATGTTAAAATCATATTAAAGTCAGATAGGAATTACATTTTAATCTGGTTCCTGCTACCCTGGAGAATATTATTGGTTATACACTGCTTTGGGGCAGCATATTGAATACCTTTGATTTAAACCATCTTTCTGCCTACAAACAAAACTAAACTCAATATTCCCCAAAAGTATGTCTACTTTTTTCTTTAACATTGCCAAAGGAGATAATACTACATCCCTTAGTAATGTACTCTGTGTTTAAAGACTTTGAACAATTCTAGTGTCTGTCCTCTGTCCTCTCTGCTGCAATGTAAGCTCAACCTTCATGTGATATTGCTATAGTTCAGTGGCTCCCAAACTTTTTTGGCCTACCGCCCCTTTTCCAGAAAAAACATTATTTAGTGCCCCCCGTAAATTAATTTTTAAAATTTTAATAGCAATTAGTAGGAAAGATATATGTATTAATGTTTCTACCTTTTTTGTAAAATATAGTAAAAAAAGGTGTAAATTAGAAACATTGAACTTTGAAATTATGAAACTATTTATTGAAATCAGAAAAGAATGTAATACAAAAAACGTTAAAACTGAAGTCATCTTAATGAGAAGGATGAACCTTGTGTGCTGCTACCAATTTAGTAATCCTTGGCTCTATTTTCATCAGCAGTAATCTTAAATCACCTCGATTGACTATTTGCAATTGGTTTCTTTTTTTTTTTTTGGTTAATAAATTGGTTACCACATTGAATCCACATTCCAAAATGCACCTGTGGCCATCACCGCTTCCCTGGATTGCTGCAGCACCCACCAGGGGGCGGTGACGCCTACTTTGGGAATCACTGCTATAGTTATTTGAAGAGAGTTGGGTCACAGGAAAACTCATTTGTGCCTTTAAAGGGGAAGATTTTGGAGTAAAATATTTCATTTTTTTACTTAGTACTTTCCACAATGATGTTCTTCCTACTTTGATGCTTCATTATGGTATTAAGATGAGACTGAGAGTTCTTGAAGGGGGTGCTGGTGGACCACAAGCTCTGGCAGGTGCCTTCAGACAGAAAAGTCTCAGGTACAGGCTCAGGGATGACTTTCGGGTCTGCCATCAGAGCTAAATTCTACAGAAACTCCATACCTGGTGGGCTATAATTCTTAAAAACCATCGCCTAGGGCCATGGTGGCAAACTATGGCATTCACACCAGAGGTGGCACTCAGAGCCCTCTGTGGGCACATACACCATCGCTCTAGCCCCAGCACAGAGTTCTTTACTAGAAAGCCAGAGGGGCCAGGCTACTCCCCTCCCCTTCTCTATGCATGCCTGAGGACATTTCTAACTTCCCTTGTCCTTCTGCCCAGCAGCAGCCCAGAGAGCTTCCTCCCTCCCCTGTCTGGAGTTAGGCAGGGGTGGGGTCAGGGCAGTTTGGGCACTCAGTCTCTAAAAGATTTGCCATCATTGTCCTAGGATAAGGAGGAACTAGAATTTGTATACCAAAAAGGATAATCCTTAAAGGGTTGAAGCTTTGAGTATTCAGCTACTTTAGATAGTGTGATTTACATACAATAGAACTAATGAAAGCAGGGCACTGTTACTTATTTGAAACCAACTTTCTCCACTAATTTATTTTTTAAAAAACCTGGAGCAATTGCACCTGTAAAAGTGCATTTATATCTATAATCAGAAATGCTTTATATTTTTCATAATGATAATAAAATTGCAGAAATCTTTCCCTAATATGAGCAGAAACTGCTTTGACACAACTTTTGAATGTTTAAAAATAAAGTCCTTGTAGTGAATATAAAGGCAGATGTTATGGTTAAGGATGCCAGTCTTTGACCTATAGGTGGGGAGAGCTCATTCATATAAACATTTTAGGCTAAATCACCTCCTGGGGATGGTTGAGAGATGACTTCTAATACTACAAGGATCCTGCCTGTTTCTCCCAGGACCCAAAAGCCTCATTCAGCTCTATGCCCAGTATTGACTTAGTCATTGCTGGAAGTTTCTGGCATTACACAAGTGTATTTATGGATGTTTTACTTGGGGCTCTGGGATAAAAATCCATTGAAGGTGACAGGACCAGAGAATGAAAGATCTTTCACCTTTTGGCTTTCCTTGATCTTAAAGAGATTTCTGGACCTTTGAAGGAGAGTTTTGAGTTATGTACCTGAAGCCCTAACTCCTGCCAGCAATATCTGGAGGTCTTAGCCATCTCTTTGTATTCCAGGGTATTCTTTCCTAATTCCAGATATTCAAACCCAGGACAACAATTTCCTATTTTATTTTCAAAGATATTTATTTGGTTGGTTTTCCCCATACTCAAAGAGGACCAAAATGACATCACTGTGTCTGAGTCAATGTACAATGTATGTAACTGTGGCTGATCAGACCAATAAGGGTTCATAAGGCTCTATCACAGGATGGAGATGACCCTACATTTGTGTGTCATGTTTCTTTTAAGCTATTGCAATTCTGCTTTGCTTATAGAGCAAAGGACCTTCTTTGGGGTAGGCACACCATGCTGAATGGTTCCTGTGCCAATGACACCCATGTCTCACCAATGATACCAAAGTTCTTTGGAGAGACCTTTAGAGTATCTTTGTATCACTTCTGATTATCGTGGGAGCACTTGCCTTGTGTGAGTTCTCCATTAACCAACAGTTTCTTAGGCTAATGTATGAATGTGGCCAGACTATTGAGGGGAAATAATAAAAAAATTTTTACTAGTTTAAGTAAACTAGTAAACTTCACTCTTTGTCTCTCTCTCTGTCTCTCTGTCTCTGTCTCTCTCTGTCTCTGTCTCTCTCTGTCTGTCTGTCTGTCTGTCTCTCTCTCTCTCTCTCTGTCTCTCTTTGTCTCTGTCTCTCTCAAAATCCCTAATTTTCTAGGATTAAGTAAATATCAAAGTCCCTGGCTTTACAATAAGTTAACTAGGTAATACATAATAACATGAAGACATAATTATTTACAGAATTTGAGCTGAGAAAGAACACAGCCAGAGTGACCTCCTACCCTCACTTTTACTCCTCACTTCTCACTTCTGTAACACTGTCACCATTCATTCAGCTCCAAATAGTCAAAAACTCTCAAGAGTTCTCTTACTCAAATGCCAAGGTAACACTCAGACTGATCAAGGAATTATTTCTATCTTCTGAAAATTTCTCTGCAGTTATGATAAGAAAGCAGATTATAGTTAAAATTCATTGGTTTTTACAAATAGTAGTTAAAACTATCCATCTTGTCATAGACTCTTTATGAATAGAAATTAAAATTCATACAGTCCCCCTATCTACTAGATCCTTCTCCATTGCCTTCAGAGACAAATATATCTCCCCTCTCCTTACAAAAAAAATCTCATTGAATCCCACCATTTTTGCCAGCTAACATCCAATAGTTCTCCTCTCCTTGGGGAATATAGGCAAAGAAAGGATAGGAAGAGAACATAGGAAGTTCCTTTCTCTGCCATGCTTAGGAACCTGAATTCCCTGACCTATAGAAATGAATAGAACTTCCTTTTGCTCCTCAATTAACAACACCAAGGGTTGGATTGAATCAGAAGGCTGCTGTTGAGTTGATGGATTATTGGTGCTCAGTAGCATTTCTTGATTCCCAGTTCAACATTCTTTCCTTACCACCAAGGTTGCTTTTCCTCGTAAATTCAATAGACAAGCCAGTAACAAACCTAAACTCCCAAGGAGAACCAAAGCCATCGGTTACTCGGTTATGTTTTGATTTCGGAGGGTAGGGGTTGGGGGGAGAAGGAAGTTGTTTGAAGGAAAGAAGATTTTTTGGTGATTTTGGAGTAGAGCATAAAATAACTAAAATATTGAGCTTTGTGGTCCTGCTAATGCCTGGATGTCTTGTGACCTCGTCACGTCTCCTCACAGGAGGCAGAAAGAAGGCATTATTTTGGGTAGATAAAACTGCATTTGGAAGTGTCAACTCCCACATCCTGGCAAGCACCAGAATAAGAGTGCAACATCATGTTAAAAACATTTCAAGATTGTCCTATTTATGAAGAAATTTCAAGCCAAAATGTAGGGAAAAAACTCCACCCTCACCCCACTTATTTTGTTCCCACTTGGTTGAATGGGAGAAACAAAGAAAAGCAGACAACTTGATTCCTCTGAGACTTTGCTTGTGCTGTTCTTGGTATGAGAGAACATGCTTTTAATCCAATTCAATTAAGCACCTACTATGTGCATGGCTCTGAGGTGAATGGTAGAGATACAAAGGCAAAAACTGAGAGGCCCTTCCCTTTAGGAACTTACATTACATTTTATTAAAATATATTGCTATGACCATAAAGTGTGTTGAGCTCCAGATAGGAGCACCTAGCAGGTAGCACAGGGGTTAGAGCACAGAGATGGGAATCAAGAAGACCTGAGTTCACGTGGGGCCTCAGATGCTTACTAGCTGTGTCACCCTGAATAAGTAAATTAACCTCTGTCTACCTCAGTTTTCTCAACCATTAAATGGGGATAATAATAGTACCTACCTTACAGTGTTGTTGTGAGGATAAAATGAGATATTTTCTTAAGTCATTAGCACAGTGCCTGGCACATAGTAGGCACCTTATAGATCTTATTCTCTTTCTTCTTCCCAAGGGGTTTCTCCTTCTTAGTACTTTTCTCTATTCCCTTGGGCAGTGACTAGAAAGGATGCCACAGTCCTATAGTCTTATATAGAGAGCAGTCTAAAATGTACATCTCTAAACAAATGCAGTTTATCTTAAGGGGGCTTGGCTACACTTCCAACAACAGCAGCAGGGGAAGGATCAAGGGGAATGTCTGTTCCCTCCTCTTTCAAGTACATGAGATCTTAGAATGGTAAAGAACCTTTTAGGTCATACAGTCTAGGTATTGGCCTGGTGGATGAGAAACAAATGGGAAGAGGCAGAAGACACTCACCTTACTACTTTATTTTTTAAAAAACTTACCTTCCATCTTAGAATCAATTCTGTGTAATGGTTCCAAAGCAGAAGAATGTTAAGGACTATAAATGGGGATTAAGTGACTCGCCCAGAGACACAGCTAGGAAGTGTCTGAGGTCATCTCTGAACCCAGAACATCCCATCCTTTAGCCACCTGGCTGCCCCCTCACCTCACTACTTTAAAAGGTCTAGGCATATCATTTTTTAAATCTTCAAGACCTTCTGTTTTAAAATAGATATTAACTCTCAATTCTAAGGCAGAAGAATGGTGGGGGCGGCTGGGTGGCTCAGTGTATTGACATCCAGGCCTAGAGATGGGAGGTTCTGGGTTCAAATGTGACCTCAGACACATTCTAGCTGTGTGATCCTGGGCAAGTCACTTCATCCCCATTGCCTAGCCCTTACCACTCCTCTGTCTTGGAACCAATACACAGTATTGAGTCTAAGTTGGAAGGTAAGGGTTTTTAAAAAAATAAAAATAATAAAGAAGAATGGTAAGGGCTGGGTAATTGGGGTTAAGTGATTTGCTCAGGTCACCTACCTAGGAAGTGTCTGAGGCCAAATTTGGACCCAGGTTCTCCTGCCTCCAAGCCTTGTTCTCTATCCACTGAACCACCTAGCTGCTCTGGCATAAGTATATTGTTAAGTGTATTGGGGCCCACAAAAGAAAATTCAGCTCTAAGCAATCTGGAGACTCAGAGAAGGCTCCAAGTTTCATCAGAGGCTGATAAAAATCTTTAAGAAGCATTTCCATTCCATAATCAAAAAGGCAGAGGTTACTCTCCAGGCCCAGCCAGGTTTTTGTTAGCATTTCTAATAATAGTCCAGCATTTGTGTGAAAACTGAATCTCACCATTTTTAAAAAGGAAACCAAATTACTGATCTGAATAATTCAGCACAGGGCAAAACATCTGAGTTGTACAAACACATGACCTCTATAACTAATACATTAAAGCCCGCAAACTCCTGAAGCCCTTTCCTAGAGATTACTGATACACCTAGAAAGGGGGAAATAGCTTTTGTATGTACATAGTATGTATAGAGCACCAGAGACCTGTTACTAGAAGGTTGGGGTGAGGGAGGCTCAGTTAGAAAAGGAATGAGGACTTACAAGAACCAAGTTATACAGCAGGAAGACCAGGAGCCCTGGCTCATGGTTTTGGCTTTGTGACTAGCTATTTCACTTTGGACAGATCCACTGGCATCTCCAAGTCTCAGTTTCTACATCTGTAAAATACAAGATAAGGGTTGGACTTTTGCTTTTCAGTTGTACCCTACTCTTTGTGACCTCATTTGGGATTTTCTTGGCAAAGATCTTGGGGTAGTTTGCCATTTCTTTCTCCGACTCATTTTTTTATAGATGACAATCTGAGGCAAACAGGGGGAAGTGACTTGCCCAGGGTCACACAGCTAGTAGGTGCCTGAGGTCAGATTTGAACTCAGGAAGATGAGTCTTCTTGACTCTACTCCTGGAGCTCTATCCATTGTGTCACCTAGCTAGCCTACAGTTGGACTAGGTGATCTCTACTATCCTTCCTAGCCCTTAAATACTACAATTCTCTGAAACTATAAATATACATGACCTTCTTTAGTTTGACTATGTGCTCTTCAGTGATCAGGTAAAGGGCACCATGGTATTTTTTGACATCCCTACTATTTTAACTCTTCTGCCCTTGGGCAAGGTGCAGAGATTACTATTAATGAACAAAATGCCCTCAACATTGCTATAAAATGGTCTTACATTAATAATTAATAGAAAAGAGAGGCCTTTAAGAAATGTCAATCGGATCAGAAAACACACCTGGTGGTGGCTAGAAAGCAGGTTAATCCTCTCTATAGAATTCCAGTCTTGTATTTCCAACCATCTACTTGAAATTCATTGTCATCTCCAACTTAACACATTGGAAACCAAATTCATATCTTTCCATTGTCCTCCCAACAAATCCCCAAACTACTTCTCCTCTCTGTATAACTTCCTTCTCTCTCTTAAACTCACTATGATCCTGCCACTTGTGCCATCTTGCTCTCACTGACTCCCTGGGTTTGGTTTCTACATGCTTGCTGAACTCACTCTTCTCCTGATGACACTACAGGGAGCTCATAAAGTTACCATGCAAAGAATGCTGTGCAGTAGCAGCGGGGCTTCTTATCATACCAGGTGCACTCTCTGTCTCTGTCTCTGTCTCTGTCTCTGTCTCTGTCTTTTTCTCTTTCTCCCTTCCTTCCTTCCTTCCTTCCTTCCTTCCTTCCTTCCCTCCCTCCCTCCTTCCTTTCTTCCTTCCTTCCTTCTTTCCTTCCCTCCATCTTAGAATCAATACTGTGTATTGGTTCTAAGCAGAAAAGTGGTAAGGGCTAGGTAATGGTGGTTAAGTGACTTATCCAGGAGCACATAGCTAGGAAATGTTTAGAGACCAAATTTGAACCCAGGACCTCCCATCTCTAGGTCTGGCTCTAAATCCACTGAGCCATCTAGCAGCCCCCTCATCCCTTCCCCTCCCCCACCAATCTGGCTTTCTAATGCTTGTGTTGCCACAGGAAAGTGGAGGGAAAGATTATCAACTAGCATTCTGAACACAGCTCTGTCTGTCCCTTGCTGCACCATTCATTATCTCACCAAATCGCAGTGTATGGCACCCATTCAAATATATTCTGTCACCCAATTGCCATGCTATCTCTCCTATCACAAACGCTCCAAGGCCACATTTCTCCCACAATGCCTAACACCATAATTTAGGGCATGTCCCAGCATCTATAAAATAGGCACACAAAATTGCAGGCAATTGTATCTGGGACACAGCTGTTCCTACTTTCGACCCCAAACGCTAGCAATATTTCCTCCACAAGTCATCTCCTTCCACTTCTAGGAAGGAAGGTGGGTGGGGTGTAAATCAACTGCAAAACCCTAGATAAGAAATTGTCTCTGTGTCACTGGGATATGAGGAACAAAAGTATTGACAGTTTTCTTGAGTTCCTGCCAGCTCAGTTCTTCCCTTGTGTTTTTTGTGTTGTTAGTCCTCTCTATACCTTGTCTCCCAAGAAACTTAATATTGCTAAAGAGCAGCCCTGTTCTTTCCATTTTCTTCTTCCAAGAAGTACAGGATCTCAGAAATAATCTAGTTTGGGATTTCTCAAACATTTTTGTGACATGGACCCCTGAAGCAGTCTGAAGAAACCTAGAGCTTCTTTTTCTAGAATCCTATTTTTAAATGCATAAATAGAATATATAAAACAAAAAAGTTATATTTCTATTGAAATATAGTTATACATTTTTTTAAAATTCACAACCTCAGTTCAGAATGCCAAACTGAATCCATCCCATACCTGAACAGGAATCATCTCTGCAGTATGTCCAACAAATGGTAGTTCATTCTCTACTTACAGATTCCTAGGTTAGAGAAAACCACTCCCATCTCTGATGATCCTTTGCCCCTCCCCAACAACTCCTTTCTGATTTGCTACTGCAAATCTTCCCAAGAAAGATAAAAAACTCTGCTTGTTAATATTGTGGCTAAAGTGAGTCTTTGAAACAGGAACAGACAGTTCCACATGTAAGGGCAGTATAAAGGCTGTTACATCTATTTTTGTTTTATATAAAAAAAATGTTTCTTACTAAGTACATCAATATTCAGAGGATGGATCTCATCAGTGTGAACGGGTGTGCTCTCCATCACGTCTGAGACTTTGTATCATGTGTACTCCTCTACCATAGTCTCTCATCTCCCCCTCATCCATTATTTTTCCACCATGCTGGAGGCCTTTCTCTAGTAATGTCTCCATTTTGTGGGTACCATCAGTGGAGAGATTTATCCATTTGCTATATCCCTCCTTCTTGGTTAATGACCAACCCAACTCCCATTGCAGGTATAATGTCTTCAACAATATCCTTTATTTCTTGTACATAGATAAAGTGAAGAATGGCATGCTTCAAGTTGCATTCATGGTTGGTTCATTCTATTATAATAAAAATGATATTATTATCTAAAATAATTAATTACTTGTATATCAAACCTATGGCCAAAGTTTTACCTTATAGATATAGGAAAAATAACAATGAAATTCATCAGGAGCCACAAAAGTCCAAGAATTTTAAGTAATACAATTTTTTTTTAAAGTGGAAAGGGGACCCAGTAGTATCAGAGGTATAAGACTATACTACAAAGCAATTATAATTAAAACTATCATCATGAGTCCCTTGTTAAAGGTCTAATATCCAAGATAAATAGGGAATTGATTAAAATATATATGAAGAAGAACTATTCCACAAGAGGTAAATAGAGAAAGAATAGGAATAGGCATTTCACAAAAAAAGAAAAGCAAGCTTCAGTCGCCTTATGAAAAAATATTCAAAATCACTAATAATAGTAAAAATATAAATTAATGCAGTTGTGGTTCTGGGTTATGCAATTGGCAAACATGACAAAAAAGGAAAATAACAATGTTGAAGAGACCATAGGACAAACATAATAAGCGTTGATGGAGCTGTGAATTGGTCTAAGTCACCCCAAAAAACCACTTTGAAATTATGGAAGTGAAAAAGGATTTATAATGCTTCAGTAAATGCCAGGCATTTTGTTAAGCACTTTTTGTGGTTATCATTTCATTTTTAATATATAACATAATATTGTTATAAATATGTACTAAATTATAATAAACATGCTTATCCAAGAGAAATGAATTCCTATCCTAACTATGTCCAAAAATCTATACTTCATTCTTTTTTCCTCCCTCTCTCCCACCCCTTCTTCTTCTCCTTTCCCTTTCCCAAGAAGCCAGGTAATATGATATAGGCTGTACATATGTTGTCATATACTACATATTTCCTACCTTGTTATGTTGTAAAACAAGACACATATTTCTTATCCTAGAGAAAAATTTATGGAAAAGATAAAGTGAAGAATGGCATGCTTCAACTTGCATTCAGACTCTGTCTGCTTCTTCTATGGAAGTGGATATCCTTTTTTGTCATGAGTCCCTTGGAGTTGTCCTGGATCCTTGCCTTGTTGATAATAGTCAAGTCATTCACAATTGATCATCATACATTATTGTATACAACACTCTCCTGGTTCTGCTAACTTCACTTTGCATCACTTCATATAAGTCTTTTTTTTTTGTAATCATCTTGTCATTGTTTATGGCACAGTAGAATTTCATTACAATTATATACCACAACTTGTCCAGCCATTCCCCAATTGATAAAGATCCTTTCTTTTTCCAGTTCTTCGCCTTCACAAAAAGAACTGCTATAAAATATGTTTGAACATAGTTTCCTTTCCATTTTTCTTGATCACCTTAGGAAATAAACTTAAGTGCTTTTTTATTTTTCCCCTTGCATGCTACTTATTATTTATTTATTTTTAGGGTTTAATTAATTAAGAGTATTTTCCCATGGTTACATGATTCATATTCTTTCCCTCCCTTATTCTCTCCCCTCCACCCCCACCCCCCGGAGCTGACAAACAATTCCACTGGGTTATACATGTATCATTGTTCAAAACCTATTTCCATATTATTAATATTTGAATAGAGTGATCATTTAAAGTCAAAATCCCCAATCACATACCCATGGAACCATGTGATTGATCATATGTTTTTCTTCTGTATTTCTGCTCCCACAGTTCTTTCTCTGGATGTGGATAGTGTTCTTTCTCATAAATCCCTCAGAATTGTCCTGGATCATTGCATTGCTCCAGTAGAGAAGTCCATTATGTTCGATTGTGCCAAAACGTATCATTCTCTGTGTACAATGTTCTCCTGGTTCTGCTCCTTTCGCATTAAGTGCTTTTTATAAGTATTATTTCATTTGATCGTCACAATAATTATTCAAGTTAGGTGCTATTGTTATCTCCATTTTACAGTTAAGGAAACAGGTTAAGTGATTTGCCCAGGATCACATAGCTAGTAAGTGTCTAAACTGGATTTGAACTCAGATCTTCTTGACTCCAGTCCCAGCACTCTATCTAATGAACCACTAGCTGCCTCTGTACTATACCTGAAAAGTTATTAAGCCTTGCTTTCCTTTGACTCAGTGATACTACCAAGTGGATAAGAGACTTGGAAAAGGACCCCATATATACCAAAATATTTGTAGTGACACTTTTTTTTGTAACAAAGAATCGGTAACTAAGGAAATGTCCATCAATAACAGGATAGTTAAACAAAATGTAGTATATGAATGGATTGGAACATAGTTGTGCCATAAAAAATAACCAAATAGATAGATCCAGAGAAACCCAGAGAGAGTTGTATGAACCGATGCAGAATGAAAAGAACAAAATTAGGAAGACAATTTCTATAATAACTCAAACACTGAAAAGAAAGTCGATTTTCAAAGACTTGAGAAGAACGGTTGGTCCAGTTGATTCCAGGGACCCATGACGAAATCTTCTGACAGAGAAGTGATAGACAAGAGATGCAGCATGAGACATATTTTCAGATACTATCATTATATGGATTTATTTTTTTTAACTCTGAATAACTATAAGAGAATTTATACTTGTACTTACAACGTGCAAAGCAATGGGGATAGAAAGAGAAATGCAGGCAAGTTCCTACTGTCAAAAACCTTACATTTTGTAGAGGGAAAAGAACACACATATAAGAGGTTTGAGCTGTAAGCCAAATGGAAAGACTCAGTGGATCTTAGGGTATAACATCAAGACAGATGGTAATGCATTTTTTTTGCTATCATTGACATTGATAAAAACTTTAATTGATATTGATGCTGACTTTGGTGGTGAGAATTCTTTTTCAGTTCATCAATGGCTGTGTCTTCCAGGGAAGTCAATAAAGTGGTACCTACAGAAGCAGTTGAAGGGTTGCTCTCCTCTATTTTGGCTGTGAGGACAATTCTGGCAGCAAGTCTAGTGGCTGGGGTGGGGGTGGGCATTGCTAATTCCCAGCCCCTTGAGTTCTGACCTGGAATGAGCTCACCACGGTCCAAGGGGTGGTGGTAGCGATGGTTTAAACTACCTGGCATATGCCACCTGCTGCTTCTCCATCAGGTTATCTTACTAACTGCTGGGTCAGGGGTAATTGGTCTCCAGGTGATGGTGATTGTGATGTATTATGTTTATTTATTATAAAGGACTGTTAAAAATGGCAGGGGGGTTCAGGAAGGACTGTAGGGATAGTGATACCAAAAAAAAAATGAGAAGCAAAAGAGCGCCAATGAAACAATTTTTAAATGCCAGGAAAAGAACAGAAGAAAGTGAAGAGGCAACTACAGACAAGCAGAATACCTTTGAAATCTATCTGCTAATTTTAGTACATATCTTTTTTTTTTAAAACTCTTACCTTCCATCTTAGAACGAATACTGTGTATTTGGTTCTAAGGCAGAAGAGCAGTAAGAGCTAGAGGCTCACAGCTAGAGTCTGAGGTCAGAATGGAACCCTAGACTTCCCATCAGGAGGCCTGGTTATCAATTCACTGAGCCACCTAGCAGCCCCAAGTAAATATTTTTAAAAAGGAAACAAGTTGATGGGGATTTATGAGTTTCTGTGTATGGGAATGTTCATGCTTGTTGATGGCTATCAAATTCAGAATAACTTTTTTAAAAAAAACAGACAATAGGAAATTAATTTTAAGAAGGCAACATTTTCCCTTGATACTTTCTAGCAAGCAATATCAATTCATTTTCTACAAAGAAGGGTGGCATGCAGTTTTTTAAAAGTCCTAAATAACAAAATTAGTTTTATTTTATTTTGAGAAAGGGTATAGAAACTAAAAGCAGACATTATGAAATGCATTGTGCCAGGCATGCTTTAACAGAGTCACTCTAAATTTTAATTCTTGGGAGATATTGGTGCTCCAAAATTTACAAAATCATGAATTTCATGGTACTCAAAAATGTACAAAAATGTTAAAAACCGCACTGAATTAATAGGCAAACATTTGTATTTTTAAAATGGGTTTTGGGGGTGGGGTGCAGCTGGGTGGCTCAGTGTATTAAGAGCCAGGCCTAGAGATGGGAGGTCCTAGGTTCAAATCTGGCCTTAAGAAATGCAAACTGAAACAACTCTGAGGTACCACCTCACACCCAGCAGATTGGCCAATATTACAGTAAAGGAAAATAATAGATATTGGAGGAGATGTGGCAAAATTGGGATTCTAATGCATTGCTGGCGCAGTTGTGAATCGATCCAATCATTCTGGAAAATAATTTGGAATTATGTCCAAAGGGCTTTAAAAAGATGCATGCCCTTTAATCCAGCAATACCACTACTAGGTTTGTACCCCAAAGAAATTAAAAAAAAATGTTTGTACAAAAATATTTGTAGTCATGATCTTTGTGTGGCAAAAAAAATTGGAAAATGAGGGGGTACCCCTCCACTGGGGAATGGCTGAACAAATTATAGTATATGATGGTGATGTAGTACTATTGTGCTATAAAGAATGATGAATTGATGGATTTCTATAAGAACTGGAATGACCTACATGAATTGATGCAGAGTGAAATAAGCAGAACCAGGGGAACGTTGTACATAGTAACTGAAACATTATGGGATGATCAGTTGTAATAGACTTTGCTACTAATAGCAAAGCAATGATCCAGAACAATCCCAAGAGACCTATGAGAAAGAATGCTATCCACATCAGAAGAAAGAACTGTGGGAGTAGAATGCAGAAGAAAAACACATGATTTATCTCTTGTTTATATGGGTATAGGACTTGAAGTTTTGGTTTTAGAAGACTACTCTATTACAAAAATTAAAAATAAGAAATAGGTTTCGAGTGATAATATGTGTATAATTCTGTGGAATTGCTTGTCAGTTCTGGGAAGGGGGAGGGAAGTGGGAAAGGAGAGAACATGAATCATGTAACCTTGGAAAAATATTTTAAAAGACATAAATTTAATTATGAAAAAAAGACTTGAATAACTCAGGGAACAAAGATTCAAGTCATTGATGTAGTTTCCTGGTTTCTTAAGTACAAAAGGCAGCACAGAAATAAGCAGGAGTTGTTTTCTCTCAGGATTGACCAGCAGCTCATTGTGGCCAATACAAAGTCAAGAAGTTGTGTTCAATGAATCAATGCTTTGTCCTTGCTGAGTATCCTTTCCAAATTATGGCTAAGAAAACTTCTTCCTTGTTTACTTTTTATATGATCTATGAATGTCTCATTTCATTCCAAATCTGAACCTAAAGCAACAGAATAGTCTGAATTAGCCTACAACAAACTGAATCCTTTGTGCTAGCTTTTTCAGCATTTATTTGCCTTTTTCAGCATCTCTTCTCTCATTTTTACTCCCCTACCAAAGTGTATGATGCTTTTATTCTATCCTTTCTTAGATTCAGAGAATAATTCTGATAAAATACATAAGATAATAGGTGCAGTACTTAATATATTATTTCTCCCCACATCCAAATCCCTTTTAAGAAGACCAAAGGCAAAGACAATATTTAACAGAAAGCAATGAATTCAGCAGGCTGGGCCAGGCCCTTCAGAGACCACAAATCCTATAGAATTGGGATAAAGAAATATTTAAAGAGAAGTAGAAATTAAGCTATGGTAAATAATTTATCTAACACTGAAAGCAAGAAGAACTGAGGTTGTAAAATAAAGGAGAGATAAAGTCCAGGACTAGGTCACCCCAAACCACATACAACTCAGTGACAAAGAGAAGCAAAATCTGACTATCCTTGCATCTTCTATCTTTCATCACTGAGGCAGCTAGATAGTGTAATCATTACAATACCTAGAATGCAAGACTGGTGTCAAGAAAATCTAAATTCAGATCTCACTTTGGACAATTACTAACTGTGTGATCTTGGGTGAGTCACTTAACCTTTGATTGCTTTAGTTTCCTTATCTGTAAAATGCAGATAATAGAGTTGTTGTGAAGACCAAAAGAAATAACACGTATAAAACGCTTTTGCAGAGCTAAAAGCACTACTATTAGTATTAATATGTATTTTTAATTATTCGTTTTCCTGTATCCTTTGATGATTTAAGTAAAAGAGTAATTAGCATGATAAGGGTCTGATAGTTTGTTTCATCCAAATCCTGAATCTGAGGCCCCTTTGGGGAAAAAATCATTGGGAGAATTTCATTAAGAGTGACAATCTGGGACAGAAAGCTTTTTTGGCATCCTTTATAATACCAGGTAAGTGATCAACTATTCTCTCAACTTAACAAACCTAGCTCTAATTATAGTGATCTTTATTGACGCTGACAAAATGAAACTTGTAGTGTTTTTAGAAAGGATATAAGAAGCTATAAAATGGCATGAGGGTTAGACCTGTGGTCCAACCTGCCCAGTATTCTGTCTCCAAAAGTGATAACAAGATTCTTGTCTAGGTAACCATTAGGACTAGATAGACTTTGAGGCCCCTTCCAAGTCTGAGATTCGGTGATCTTTGTGCTCTCCCTGTTCTGGCATCACCTCACGTTCTTTCATATCCATGGTCCTAATCCTGTAGGACTTTGCTCTCAGGTCTCCATTAATTTTTGCTAAAGTATCAGATGATAACTGCCTAACCTTCCCTCCACCCAAGTGATAATTTTAGCAGGAAAAAGAAAAAGCTTGCAAAACCCAAGTAAAAATACATTTTCAGGCAGTGGAGGGATACTTTTGGTACACTCAAATCTGACTTCCCACAGCTCTATGTGTACCTGAAAATGTCCCTATGAGCCCTGTCATTCCTCTTTCCATTGATTAGGGAAAAAAAAGATGAGAGGGAGAAAAGAATTGGAGACTGAGAATAAAACAACAGAAGGAAGAATATACAGTTTCCATCTCATCTCTGAGAAGGTGGCCTGGAAGGGAATAAGCAAAATATTCCATGATAGGTAGAAAGAAGAAGACCTGCATTCAGTGCATCTCTATTCTTAAATCAAACTCTAAAGTCTATAAATCCTCCATCAGCAGATTAAGTAGACTAAATAATGAGTTTCTTTTTCATTGAGTGTGTCCTATTTTCAA
Organism: Gracilinanus agilis; assembly: GCF_016433145.1. Lineage (NCBI taxonomy): Eukaryota > Metazoa > Chordata > Mammalia > Didelphimorphia > Didelphidae > Gracilinanus > Gracilinanus agilis. The sequence continues at coordinate 140,526,137 of NC_058132.1, forward strand.
TTTATTTTTATTTTCTCTCCCAATGGCTTGGGAAATGGGCTGTTTCTCATTTATAACAGTTTTATATATACTTTATGCATATATTTGAATTTTGGAATGCCATTTGCAAACTCCCACAGGGCCCCTCCTCCACCCTGCCTTCCTAGTCTAAACTAATCTCAGCTAGGCTTTATAATAATAATGACTAACACTTGTAGCATTTTAAGGTTTGCAAAAAAGACTTCTGGGTTAAGATGGCAGCAGAGTAGAAGCAGCTTGCTTAACCTCTCCTAACCCACACATATAGGACTCTTAAAGAAGACATAAAAACAAATCCAGTTGAAAGAAGTGACCCCACAACAGGGCGCAGCATTGAAGGTACGTGGAATTGGGCATTTCCATTCTATGAGGGGATGAAACAACTCTCACTAAAACCTGAGCTGAACAACTCCTCCCCTCCCCCACACCACCTACAGTGCCAAAGCCAGGGCAAAAGAGTTAGAGCAATTTTGGGGCATTCATTAAGTCCTTGACAGCCATCTGGGAACACCATGGCCTGCTCCAGAGAGCAGCAAGACTTAAGACCCCAAAAGGCTAAAAAACATGCGGACTTTGAACAAAGACCTTGAGCTCAGGTGTGGACCTTGGGTGGGGACCCAGTGCAGAGGGGTGCATGACTGTGGAAGCAATGCCCTGAGACTGTTAAAGGAGCTTCGGGCAGAGGAACAAGCAAGGGGACCACCAGGAGGGTTTACCTTGAGAACAACTAGATCTGAGACCTCAGGAGCCTAAAGAGTGCAGAGAGACCCTGGGTGTGAGGATAAACCTGAGAAGGCACTCGGCTCACAATGGCAAGCCATTCACAAGAACCCCAAAAGAGAAAGATCAACACAAAAAAATCTTTAACACTCAACAACTTTTACACAGAGAAAATCCAGACAACAGAGCAAACAGCAGAGGAGAACAAACAAATAATCAGATCCAAAGCTTCCCAAAAAAATGAAAATTGGTCACAAGCTCTTGAAGAGTTCAAATCTGAGATGATGAGAAAGATGGAAGAGATCTGTCAAGAAAATAACAGTTTAAAAGGCAGAATTTTGCAATTGGAAAGTGAGGCTCAGAAATCTAATGAACTGATAAGCAAATTGAACAGCAGAAATGACCAGATTGAAAAGGAAAACCAGTCCCTAAAGGCTAGAATTGAGCAATTAGAAGCAAATGATCTCTCAAGACAGCAAGAACAAATAAAGCAAAGTCAAAAGACTGATAAAATAAAAGGAAACATGAAATATCTTAATGAGAAATTGACAGATCAAGAAAACAGGTCTAGAAGAGACAATTTGAGAATCATTGGTCTTCCTGAAAAAGCAGAAATGAATAGAAATTTGGACTCCATACTAAAAAAAATTATTCAGCAAAACTGCCCTAAAGTTCTACAACAAGAGGGCAATATAGACATTGAAAGGATCCATAGATCACTCTCTACTGTAGACTCTGAAAAGACAACCCCCAGGAATATAATAGCCAAATTCAAGAGCTTCCAAGTAAAAGAAAAAGTTTTACAAGAAGCCAGAAAGAGACAATTCAGATATCAAGGAGCACCAATCAGGATCACACAGGATCTGGTAACCTCCAGACTAAAAGACCACAAGGCTTGGAATATGATATTCAGAAAGGCAAAAGAACTGGGTCTACAACTAAGGATCACCTACCCATCAAAACTGACTATATACTTCCAGGGGAAAGTATGGGCATTCAATAAGATAGAAGATTTCCAAGTTATTTGCACAGAAAAGACCACGACTAAATGGAAAGTTTGATATCCAACCACAAAAACCAAGAGAAACATGAAAAGGTAAATAAGAAACAGAAGGGAAAGAAAGAAAACTCTTATTTTTTATATTTGCCTCTTTAAGGGCTTAAATAAGATCTAATTATTTGTATTCCTATGTGGAGAAATGTTATGTGTGATTCTCTGTAGTGAACTCTATTCGCTATTATAGTATTCACTATTATAGTAATTAGAAGAATTATTCATAGGGAGAGGTTGGAGTACTAAATGGTCTAAGATGATATGGGGGGGGGGGAAGAGGGAGGTGAATAGTAGAGGTCACCAAGAGAAAATTTATTGAATAAGAAAAATAGGATATTCTAATACATATAAAGATGGCATGGGAAAGGGAGGGGATGAATACTATTATAAGAAGGAGAGGAAGAGACCATTAAGAGGTAATATTTAAACCTTGCACTCAGTGGAATTAACCCTGAGATGGAAGAGTAGCTATATCCATTGGGATATAGAATTCTATCTAACCCTACTGAGAAAGTCAGAAGGGATAAACCAAGGGGAGCAGAGGAGTGGGGAGGTCAAAAAAGGGAGGGGAGGAGAAGGGAGAGGGAATTCATTAGGCATTAAAAATAAAAAGAGAGGAATAATAAGGTAGGGGTAGAAAGGGAAGTAAATCAAGGGAGGGGATAAGGGTTACTGGCTTAAAGCAAACCACTGGTTTAAAAGGAAATAGTGTAAGAAGAAGAGGTAGAACTAGGAGAGGATACCAAAATGTTGGGGAATACACAACTGATAATTATAACTCTGAATGTGAATGGGATGAACTCTCCCATAAAACAGAAGCAAATAACAGAGTGGATTAGAAACCAAGAGCCTACCATATGTTGTCTACAATAAACACATATGAGGTGGGTGGACATATACAGGTTTAAGGTAAAGGGTTTGAGCAAAATCCTTTGGGCATCAAATGAGAAAAAGAAGGCAGAAATGGCAATTATGATTTCTGACAAAGCCAAAGTAAAAATAAATATGATTAAAAAAGACGGGGAAGGTTATTACATCCTGATAAAAGACAGTTTAGACAATGATGAAATAACAGTGCTCAATATGTATGCACCAAATATCATAGCATCCAAATTCGTAAGGGAGAAACTGGCAGAGCTCAAGAAGGAAATAGATAGTAAAACCATACTAGTGGGAGATCTAAATATTCCTCTTTGAGATCTAGATAAACCATACCAAAAAATAAATAAGAAAGAGATAAGAGAGGTTAATGAAGTCCTAGAAAAATTAGATTTAATAGATATGTGGAGAAAAATAAATAGGGACAAAAAGGAATACACCTTTTCAGCTGCACATGGTACCTTCACAAAGATTGACCATGTAATAGGGCATAGAAACACTGCAAACAAATGCAAAAGAGCAGAAATAATAAATGTTAACTTCTCAGATCATAATGCAATAAAAACAATAATTAGTAAGGGCACGTGGACAGGCAAATCAAAAACTAATTGGAAATGGGGACAGCTGGGTAGCTCAGTGGATTGAGAGCCAGGCCTAGAAATGGGAGGTCCTAGGTTCAAATCTGCCCTCAGACACTTCCCAGCTGTGTGACCCTGGGCAAGTCACTTGACCCCCATTGCCTACCCTTACCACTCTTCTGCCTTAGAGCCAATACACAGTATTGACTCCAAGATGGAAGGTAAGGGTTTTTAAAAAAAACTAATTGGAAATTAAATAATATGATTCTCCAAAACCAGCTAGTCAAAGAAGAAATCATAGAAACAACCAACAATTTCATTGAAGAGAATGACAATGATGAGACATCCTACCAAACTCTGTGGGATGCAGCTAAAGCAGTACTCAAGGGGAAATTTATATCCTTGAGTACATATATTAACAAATTAGGGAGGGCAGAGATTAATGAATTGGGCATGCAACTTAAAAAACTAGAAAGTGAGCAAATTAAAAATCCCCAGATGAAAACTAAATTAGAAATACTAAAAATCAAGGGAGAAATTAATAAAATCGAAAGTAAAAGAACTATTGAATTAATAAATAAGACTTGAAGCTGATATTTTGAAAAAACAGATAAAATAGACAAAAGTACTGGTCAATCTAATAAAAAAAAGGAAAGAAGAAAACAAAATTGACAGTACCAAAGATGAAAAGGGAGACCTCACCTCTAATGAAGAGGAAATCAAGGCAATCATTAAAAACTATTTTGCCCAATTATATGGCAATAAATATAGAAATCTAGGTGGTGTGGATGAATATTTACAAAAATATAAATTGCCTAAATTAACAACAGAAGAAATAGAATATTTAAATAATCCCATATCAGAAAAAGAAATTGAATAAGCCATCCAAGAACTCCCTAAGAAAAAATCGCCAGGGCCTGATGGATTCACAAGTGAATTCTATCAGACATTCAAAGAGCAACTAATCCCAATACAATACAAATTATTTGATATAATAAGCAAAGAAGGAGTCCTACCAAATTCCTTTTGTGACACAAATATGGTACTGATTCCAAAGCCAGGAAGATCAAAAACAGAGAAAGAAAACTATAGACCAATCTCCCTAATGAACATAGATGCAAAAATCTTAAATAGAATACTAGCAAAGAGACTCCAGCAAGTGATCAAGAGGATCATCCACCATGATCAGGTGGGATTTATACCAGGAATGAAAGGATGGTTCATCATCAGAAAAACCATCCACATAATTGACCATATCAATAATCTAACAAACAAAAATCACATGATTATCTCAATAGATGCTGAAAAAGCCTTTGACAAAACACAGCACCCATTCCTATTGAAAACACTGGAAAGTATAGGAATAGAAGGACCTTTCCTAAAAATAATAAACAGTATATACCTAAAACCATCAACAAGCATCATATGCAATGGGGATAAATTAAAAGCCTTCCCAATAAGATCAGGATTGAAACAAGGATGCCCATTATCACCTCTATTATATAACATTGTACTAGAAACACTAGCAGTAGCAATTAGAGAAGAAAAAGAAATTGAAGGTAACAAAATACGCAATGAGGAGACTAAGCTTTCACTCTTTGCAGATGATATGATGGTCTACTTAAAAAATCCTAGAGAATCAACTAAGAAGCTTGTAGAAATAATCAACAACTTTAGCAAAGTTGCAGGATACAAAATAAATGCACATAAATCATCAGCATTTCTATACATTTCCAACACATTAGAGTAGCAAGAGGTAGAAAGAGAAACACCATTAAAAATCACCCTAGACAATATAAAATACTTAGGAATCTATCTACCAAAACAAACACAGGAATTATATGAAGACAATTATAAAACACTTTCCAAACAATTAAAACTGGACCTCAACAATTGGAAAACCATTGATTGCTCATGGGTAGGGTGAGCTAACATAAAAAAATGACCATTCTATCCAAATTAATTTACCTATTTAGTGCCATACCTATCAAGCTACCAAAAAACTTTTTTTCCTGAATTAGAAAAAACTATAACAAAGTTCATTTGGAAGAACAAAAGATCAAGAATATCAAGGGAAATAATGAAAAAAATGTGAAAGAAGGTGGCCTAGCAGTACCAGATATTAAACTATACTATAAAGCAATGGTCATCAAAACAGTATGGTACTGGCTAAGAGACAGAAGGGAGGATCAGTGGAATAGACTTGGGGTAAGTGACATCAGCAAAACAGTGTATGATAAACCCAAAGAGCACAACTTTTGGGACAAAAATCCACTATTTGACAAAAACTGCTGGGAAAATTGGAAAACAACATGGGAGAGATATGGTTAACTTTAGATCAACATCTCAAACCCTACACCAAGATAAATTCAGAATGGGTGAATGACTTGAATATAAAGAGGGAAAGTATAAATAAGTTAAGTAAACACAGAATAGTATACTTGTCAGATCTCTGGGAAGGGAAAAATTTTAAAACCAAGCAAGAGTTGGAGAAAATTAAAAAAATGTAAAATAAATGATTATGATTATATTAAATTAAAAGACTTCGTATAAACAAAAACAATGCAGCCAAAATCAGAAGGGAAACAACAAATTGGAAAAAAATCTTTATAACAAAAAACTCTGACAGGGGTCTAATTACTCAAATATACAAGGAACTAAATCAATTGTATAAAAAATCAAGCCATTCCCCAATTGATAAATGGGCAAGGGACATGAATAGGCAATTTTCAGATAAAGAAATCAAAAGTATCAACAAGCACACGAGAAAGTGTTCTAAATATCTAATAATTAGAGAAATGCAAATCAAAACAACTCTGAGGGATCACCTCACACCTAGCAGATTGGCTAAAATGATAGCAGGGGAGAGTAATGAATGTTGGAGGCGATGTGGCAAAATTGGGACATTAATGCATTGCTAGAGGAATTGTGAACTGATCCAACCATTCTGGATGGCAATATGGAATTATGCTCAAAGGGCTCTAAAAGACTGCTTGCCCTTTGATCCAGCCATACCATTGTTGGGTTTGTACCCCAAAGAGATCATAGATAAACAGACTTGTACGAAAATATTTATAGCCGTGCTTCTTGTGGTGGCAAAAAACTGGAAAATGACGGTCTGCCCTTTTATTGGGGAATGGCTGAACAAATTGTGGTATATGCTGGTGATGGAATACTATTGTGCTCAAAGGAATAATAAACTGGAGGAATTCCATGTGAACTCGAAAGGCCTCCAGGAATTGATGCAGAGCAAAAGGAGCAGAGCAAGAAGAACATTGTACACAGAGATCAATACACTGTGATAAAATTGAATGTAATGGACTTCTGTACTAGCAGCAATGCAATGACCCAGGACAATTCTGAGGGATTTATGGGAAAAAAAACTACCCATATTCAGAGGATGAACTGCAGGTGTGGAAACATAGAAGAAAAGCAACTGCTTGAACACATGGGTTGAGGCGGACATGATTGGGGATGTAGACTCGAAACTACCACACCAATGCAACTATCAACAATTTCGAAATAGATCTTGATCTATCTATACACATTCTAAAACCAGTGGAAATGCGCATTGGCTATGGGGGGGGGGTTGGGGGGTGATAGAGAAAGTAAGAACATGAATCACGTAACCATGATAACTTTTCTAAAAAATAAACATTATTAAATGTTAAAAAAAATTTATAATGCCTCGAAAATAATGTTTCAGGTATGGTCTGACCAGTAAAGAAATATGAATAGCACCAACTCTCTTATTCTGGATATTAGATGTCAATTATTCTACCTAAGGCACACATCTGTATAACTCTTATATTAAAAAAAGATTGCCTACTAAATAAAATATAAACTCCTCATTTAATGCTTTATAATACTATCTCTAACTTATCTTGCCTTAATTATTTTATATCATTTTCCTCAAAATTTGTGAATTCTTTTCTTCTAGCTCCATGCATCTTCCCAATCTTCCCTTTTTCTATCTCCATACATTTTCTATCCATCTTGACGAGAACTAGGTTCTTCTTCAAATCCATTATTGCATCCTCACTTGAACTGCCCCCCCTTTTTAATTGTTCTACTACATTTTTAAAAGGTGGGATTCATAGCCATTGTCACTGCTTCCTTTTTAATTCAATAATGGGATTTGACTTCACTTTATAAAGACCTCTTTAGATGTGGCAACATTTTTATACTGGCCTATAATCTATGTCTATATTGTAGTTAGACTGGACCACTGACTTCCCCCTGAAGTTAACATTCTATATCTTGCCTCACGGCTTTTGTGGTCTTTCCTCAGTGTCTGAAACACTCCTCCTCACCTCCACTTTTTAGCTTCTATAGCTTTTTTCAAGACGATCTCGTGTATACAAAGTCTTAATTGATGGCCTCTATCATGCCACTAGTTAAGGTTCTCAGTTACTTTGTATTTACTCATGTGTGAATGTGTGCTATTCCCCAAGTCGAATGGAAACTCCTCAAAGGCAGAGATTGTTTTATTTTTGCCTTAGAATCTCTTGTACCCATCGGTGGGTTTTGCAAGCAGGTTTATTGTGTGTGTTGAATTGGAAGGGAACTGAATTGAATTACAAGTAGGCTAAGATTCTGGCAGATCTTTTGGGTTCTTTGCTGTACTGTTGATTCACATAGAACTCTTAAGCCCAGTAAAGCCCCTATATGTTTTGTACTAAGCTGCTCTGTAGGTGTATTTCCCCTAGAAGGCAAGGACTACAACCACCATAAAGAAACTAATAAAGTATCTCAAGTTCCTTGAGAGCAAAAACTACTTTCCCCCATTTATATCCTTAATTCTTACCATAGTTCTTAATACTGAGCATCGTATATTATGAGTATATGTGTACTTAGACATAATACAAAAGAAAAAAAACACATAAGTGCATACATAAGGAATAGCAAAAATCTTAGTGTCATTTTAACCTTTAATAGATTAAATCAGCATTAAGATTTTTGGAACATTCTGTATATATGGTCTCTGATCCTTTGAAAAATAAGAGTTTATAGGCAACAGTTCACCTGAAGCAGATGTGGAGAATTTAGTGAAGAAACTCATTCTGAGCCATTCTGAGTCAAAAGAGCTAATGCAATCTTAGGCTGTATTTTACAGGGTCAAACTCATTCAAACAGATTCAACATGAATGCACAGACTATATTCCCTGCTCTTCAGAAAAAAAGATATTTCTAGTCATCAGTTCATATGAACTGCAAACTCCATGTACGCCAACAATGTCACCTATATAGCAAAAATACCACTATGGTTTCAGGCTACAACTGGACTATGTATTCTTTAAAATAAATCTTATTAACACCCTTAGTTTTTATGTGAAGGTCATTTCTGGAAATCATCTCTACCCATTACCACCATTGAACCCTCCAATGGAACAAGGTATTGAGTTAAGTAAAGCCACCTGAATCAGTGACCTTGCCTGACAATGTATGCCACATCTGCCCCAGAGGTATATTTCATGATTGCTTCTGTATTTTTGTATATCCCATTGTGCTTTATACATAAGAGAGGCTCAATAAATATTTTCAATTAATTAAAAAAAAAGGTTTGCAAAATGTGTTACCTAAGATCACAGTTTTAGAGTTAGGAGGAAATCCAGAGGCCATCTAATCCAGCCCTTTTATTTTAGAGATAAGAGAATTAGGGCACAGGAAGTTGTCATTTACTCATAGGAAGTGACTGTCAGAGGTGAGATTTGAACCCAGGTCCTCTATCTCGAGCCAATTCTCCCACCACTGCTTGCTCTCATCTGATTCTCCTAACTACCTAACCCTAAAATATTTGACTAACTTTCAATATTCTTCAGTCTGTAAATAATAGCTTTATTTCACCCATTGTGATAGACATGATTATTATCTCCATTTTAGAGAGGAGGGAACTGAAGGTCAAGGAGGTTAAGCAATTTACTTGTGGTCACATAGCTAATAAGTATAAGACACAAAATTTGAAACCAGATTCCTCTTGGCTTCAAGTTCAGCGTTCTTTCTATCATACATACAATAGCTGCCTCTCAACTGAAATGAAGAAACCATATATTTCTATGATTAAATCAGCAGCACAGCTGTATTTTAAAAAAAAGACTATACAACTTTAACAGAGATGAAGTTTTTCCTCCCAGCTAAGCTTTTCTTGCATGTGAAATGTTTCAGATGTGAGGGAGGCGAGGGTGATGGCCCAGGAGATATTATGTTAATGAATAGCTGGATGAATGTTCCAAATGATTTGCATAGAAGGAACCTGACCCCAGCCCCTCTTTGAAGAGGAAGTCCCAGAGGAGATGCCCTAGATAATGGGCTTTTCCTTCTCAGCCAGAGATCTGAGAGAACAGTCACCGAGTCTAGGAAAACAGGTTCACAATTTCTCTTTCACCCAGAGAACAATTGGAATACATAACAGCATTTTCTATCAAAACAGTCACTCTGCAATTGCCTGTATTTATTCTGTTTGCTACAATAATCTACAGTATCATATCCTTGGGTGCCTATCATCAATGCAAACTAGTCAAAGGAATTATGCTAAGAGCACAGTTGTGGTAAATTTTATTCCCCGGGTAGAATTTAAGGGTCTCAACAGCAAAGTTTTTTGCAGGTTTTTTTTCCTATCCCTAGCTCCTGGCACATTGCCTTGCATGCAGTAGGAACCAAATTTCCCTTTTATTTTCCCTTTTAAACCAATTTGCCTTGAGTATTATAGAAGAAAAAATAAAGATTTACTGACTCAATGGGGTATGCATTCCTGAATTCACATTTCAGTAGCCATGATATTCCACCATTCCCTGGCTATTCTTAGTTTAATAACCAAGCTCACTAACTTTTAATAGAATTACAAGTTTGGAGCTGGAAATGACTTTAAAGGTCAGCTCATCCAGTCTTCTTATTTTACAGCAAAGGAAAATGAGAGTGGAAAAAATTAAATGACTTATTCAAGGTCGCACTGGTAGTAAATGGAAAAACCGGAATTGACTCAGGACATTTGGCTAGTCTCCATCATCAGGGAGCCCTATAGCAAGCCACCCCACACTCACCAACTTCTACTTCTCTTCGTTCAAGATGCTCCCCAAGGCCTTTTCTTTACTGTGTCTTTCTCTAGGATTCTCCCTCAGCCCCCAGTGTGACAAGATATCTCTCCTTCAATCACTTTTTCCTCCAGATGGGTCTACTGTTCATTTCCTCCCATTCCTGGACCAAGTAGTTTATATATATAAACTAATCAACTCCTTTCTCCTTTTCCTTTCTCAAGACACTGTATTCCTCTATCTCAAGTCACTTTTGGATTCATCCTAGGACCAAATGATCTCTGGGATCTGTCTTCCTAGGCAGACTCTGGTATGTCCCATTTCCAATGATGATCTCAAGTTTGCCCTCCAAAGATCAAATAATTTCTCATCTCTATTTAATTCTACATCCTCTAATAAGTTCCCCAGAGCCTCTAATAACCATAACCAACTAATAAATGTCTTTCCATTCCCCCCCCCCAAGAAACCTCACCCCTAGCATCTATTCCTTTAAGACCAATTACCTTTTCCTTTCCTTGTCTTTCAGGATACGCTCCAGAAGCCTTCTCCACACTTTGGCTCTCTCTAATCCACTCTTCAAGACTACTCCAACTTCACTCCTCCTATTCCCCAAAACCTTCATCTTCTCCACATTGATAAATGTCTCCCCTCCCTTCCTTTTATGTGCTTGTGTAATTCATAGAGGACAACTATCAACTAGAAATAGTATCAGATAGAAAATTGTCAGATAAGAAAAGTACAGCTTAGCAGGGGATTTCTATGGACCTTGGAAGAATCCTCATGTTCTTTCTCCATCTTGGAATGCCACATTGTTATAAGGGTCAAATACAATGTCGCCTTATTGGGGAGGAGAAAAGGATAGGCAATGATATTTTATACATAATTCCAGGACTAGTCTAGAATAAAAGGCTAAGTAAGGGTACAAGAAAGATGAAGGAAAACTTGGGCTACTTCAAAATTATTGGCTTGAACATATCTAATATCTCAAGCACTCTTCCTCACACTATATAAGGCCAGTATAGGGAGTGAAGAACTGGAGTAAATGTGAAGCACTAGATGATTGCAGATTAGGCACTCACTACACAAGAGTTAAGTGTAAAAGACTTTCAGATTCTGTCTTCTCCTTTCCAAAGGGGAAATTGTGTAGGAGAGGGAGAAGCGGCCAGATATGAGAGGAATAAGAAGGAAAAGAATATATAAATAAGATTTGAAGAGCTCTGGAATTGTAAAGAAGGTCAAAGATTCACTTTGAGGAAGAGAAATTTGAGAGAACTTGAGAAATTAAAGGAAAAGGGCTGAAACATAAGGGAGAGAAGGAAAAGGAAAAGGACCTGAGAAAGTGGATGGGAATGAACAAAAAAAAGATGAGAAGTATTTTAACTTTCTCCCTTTAACACTCCCTATACAAGACTATTACAGAGAAATGCCCAAAACTTGCAAAAATGGATAATGGTTACCTACTTTAGAGGATATATACCTGGGTGTTAATAAAGGAATCTAAAAAGCAATGCTAAATTGTTACTAAAAAATTATGAAGTCGAGGTTGAAGACCACCAGTGAAAGGGGTGGCTGGCCTCAGAGTTGAGATTTAGGGGGAATGGTGATGGAAAGCCTTCTTGATAGTACTAGAATAAGGGTTGTAGTTCTTTCTGAAAGAGCCTAGCGGTGCCCTAGACAAGAACTTCATTAGAATCAGAAGCTAGAGATTGTAGAAACTACAGCCAACCTGCCCTCCCATTAAGAAGCAGTATAAAGGACATCATGAGATGAAGTCATGGGTCTTAAAGCCCTGAAGTTATAAATTGCTCTTATAGACATGTTACCCATTTATAGTCCTATCATGTGTGATCCTTGTGGCTATTCACTTTCCCCACTGATGAAGTGTTTTGGGAGGTGGAGGGCAGGTGGAGAAAACACTTCCTGTTTATAAGAGAATGTTTAATTGTAAATCTTCTTACTATTTTATTTCAATAAAAGCATTTTGCTTTGTGGTAAGGTGTCCTCTGGCTAACTAGTGAAGGCAAATGCATCAGTGGGGGCAAATGAGCGATAGTTTTGGAATATAGAACACAAAGTGCTTTGAACCAGAGGCAGTCCTCCATGGGACTTAGTCGGTGAGTTCCAGTTACTGCCATAGTGTCCTGGGGAGCCACCCTGGCCCTCTGAAATAGATTTCAACACATCAGTGTCTCTGAGGTGTTCTTGTAGCAAAACTTGGAGTCAGGAGTAAGCCCTGGATGTGGTGCTATAGAGTTACATTGAAGTGAAACAGCAGTAGCAAAACACATGTTAAAAAGTTGTATCCAATTTGCTCAACTGAGGAAGTTTCAAAGAAACCTTACCTGTGGTTTTATTTTTATTTTTATTTTATTTTTTAGAAAAATTTTCCATGGTTACATGATTCATGCTCTTACTTTTCCCTTCACTCCCTCAAAATCCCCCACCCCATAGCCAATGCACATTTCCACTGGTTTTAACATGTGTCATCTATCAAGACCTATTTCCATATTATTGATAGTTGCACTGGTGTGGTCTTTCGAGTCTACATCCCCAATCATGTCCACATCAACCCATGTGTTCAAGCAGTTGTTTTTCTTCTATGTTTCCATTTCTGTAGTTCTTCCTCTGAGTGTGGGTAGTGTTCTTTTCCATAAATCCCTCAGAATTGTCCTGGGTCATTGCATTGCTGCTAGTACAGATGTCCATTACATTTGATTTTACCATAGTGTATCTGTCTCTGTGTACAATGTTCTCCTGGTTCTACTCCTTTCACTCTGCATCAATTCCTGGAGGCTTTTCCAGTTCACATGGAATTCCTCCAGTTTATTATTCCTTTGAGCACAATAGTTTTCCATCACCAGCATATACCACAATTTGTTCAGCCATTCCCCAATAGAAGGGCAGACCCTCATTTTCCAGTTTTTTGCTACCACAAAGAGTGCGGCTATAAATATTTTTGTACAAGTCTGTTTATCTATGATCTCTTTGGGATACAAACACAGCAATGGTATGGCTGGATCAAAGGGCAAGAGCTCTTTGGGCATAATTCCATATTGCCATCCAGAATGGTTGGATCAGTTCACAATTCCTCTAGCAATGCATTAATGTCCCAATTTTGCCACATCGCCTCCAACATTCATTACTCTCCCCTGCTATCATTTTAGCCAATCTGCTAGGTGTGAGGTGATCCCTCAGAGTTGTTTTGATTTGCATTTCTCTAATTATTAGAGATTTAGGACACTTTCTCATGTGCTTATGGATACTTTTGATTTCGTGTCCCTTGCCCATTTATCAATTGGGGAATGGCTTGATTTTTTATACAATTGATTTAGTTTCTTGTATATTTAAATAATTAGACCTCTGTCAGAATTTTTTGTTATAAGGATTTTTGTTGTTTCCATTCTGATTTTGGTTGCATTGTTTTTGTTTGTACAAAAACTTTTTAATTTAATATAATCAAAATTATTTATTTTACATTTTGTAATTTTTTCCAACTCTTGCTTGGTTTTAAAATCTTTCCCTTCCCAGAGATCTGACAAGTATACTATTTTGTGTTCTCTTAATTTATTTACAGTTACCTTCTTTATATTCAAGTCTTTTACCCATTCTGAATTTATCTTGGTATAGGGTGTGAGATGTTGATCTAAAGTTAACCTAATCTCTCCCATATTGTTTTCCAATTTCCCCAGCAGTTTTTGTCAAATAGTGGATTTTTGTCCCAAAAGTTGGGCTCTTTGGGTTTATCATACACTGTTTTGCTGACATCACTTACCCCAAGTCTATTCCACTGATCCTCCCTTCTGTCTCTTAGCCAGTAACATATTGTTTTGATGACCATTGCTTTATATTATAGCTTAATATCTGGTACTGCTAGGCCACCTTCTTTCATGTTTTTTTTCATTATTTCCCTTGATATTCTTGATCTTTTGTTCTTTCAAATGAACCTTGTTATAGTTTTTTTCTAATTCAGGAAAAAAGTTTTTTGGTAGTTTGATAGGTATGGTACTAAATAAGCAAATTAATTTGGGTAGAATGGTCATTTTTATTATGTTAGCTCATCCTACCCATGAGTAATCAGTGTTTTACCAATTGTTTAGATCTAGTTTTAATTGTTTGGAAAGTGTTTTGTAGTTGTATTTGTATAATTCCTGTGTTTGTTTTGGTAGATAGATTCCTAAGTATTTTATATTGTCTAGGGTGATTTTTAATGGTGTTTCTCTTTCTACCTCTTGCTGCTCTAATGTGTTGGAAATATATATAGAAATGCTGATGACTTATATGCATTTATTTTGTATCCTGCAACTTTGCTAAAGTTGTTGATTATTTCTACAAGCTTTTTAGTTGATTCTCTAGGATTTTTTAAGTATACCATCATATCATCTGCAAAGAGTGAAAGCTTAGTCTCCTCATTGCGTATTTTGTTACCTTCAATTTCTTTTTCTTCTCTAATTGCTACTGCTAATGTTTCTAGTACAATGTTAAATAATAGAGGTGATAGTGGGCATCCTTGTTTCACACCTGATCTTATTGGAAAGGCTTCTAATGTGGTTCTCTGCTTTCTCCAAAGAGGAAAAAAGGTTGCCTACAGTTTTGGAAACAGAAAAAATGTTATTGTTTTAAATCTCCTTTTTGTAATACTAAGCCTATTGTGAGTTATAAATTGCATTAAGTAATCTTCTTTTTGTCATTGCAAAAATAAAAAGGCAGATATAATCGTACCTAGAACTCTGCAACCAACTTATATTTTTAAAAGAGGTGTACATAAGGGATGACTGAGTAGGAAGGAGAAAAGGGATTCATTCGGACAGGCAGATGATATAAAAGTTTAAAAATCAACAAAAAGATTAAAAAAGGTGTAGAGAAGATGGAAACCTAGTAACAGTGTAAATAATAGATTCAGGAGTGCTTAAGATCAGAATGCTATAGACTGGTGAGAAAAGCTAATGAAAAGGGGGAAAAAAAGGCAATTCTGACTATATTGGAGGGAAAGAATAACATTTTAAAAAGCTTCCAACCTAATGCTCAGGCTGGGTAAATTCGTAATAACTAATGAATTTTCTCTGCCAAAGAGAATGATCTTTGGACTGGAAAGAACAAAACACAAATATATTTTAAACTGTTTTTATTCACAATAAGATAAGGAGACTTTCAGGGAGATTCTAGTCATCTTTGATGTGCTCAAGTTGTCTATCCATAAATGAACCACATCCTTGAGTACTGAAAAAAATAGCTGCTGAGTGCTAATCTGTGTCTCCAAAAAAGATTATAGAAATTTTGTTGAAGAAGTGGGAAACTGTGGCTATTGAATGTTGCAAATGTTGTCAGTAATTGGTTTCACTGAACTTTTGTCTTTTGTTTTGAATATTTGTTAAAATGAAAGGCTCACTGGACAACACATTTTGGGTCACTTACTGTTTTTCCCCAAACTCACTTCTTTTTCTGCTAAGAGCCTCATCTTTCTTCCATTCTTCCAGGCAAGTATCTATAGTATTATCCTTGACACCTCACTCATTTTCTACCAGACTTCTCATAACATTGTCATTTCAGATCTTCCCACATCATAGCAAATCTACTACTGATATCACATACTGTATTTGCTGTTTTAGAAGACAGCATCTTTGACATCTCATTCTGTCTCATTTCATCTATCTAACCAATTGACAAATGTTGCTTTTTGTACCTCCTTGGCATGCTCGTATAGTTGACATCTTGGTTCAGACCCTTATCCCCTCTCACCTAAATAATTGTTGATCTGCTAATTGATCTATCTGCCTTCCATCTCTTTCTCCATTCCAATCCATCCTCCGCATAGCTGCCAAAATTCTTTATTTTTGTTTTTGTTTTTAGGCATAGATATGATTATGTCACTCCTCTATTCATTAAACTTCAGTAGTTCTCCACTGATTCCAGAATAAAATATTAACTCCTCAGTTTGGCTTTTAAATTCCTTCACAAGTTGGTCCCAGCCCCACTTCCCAGGTTCACGAAAACATTACTTCCTTTCTTGCACTTTATATTATAGCTGAAAAAAAGGCAACCATGGAATTTCATCCCCCACTTCTATGACTTTGAACTGATTCTTCCCTAATCCTGGAATAAATTCCTTCCTCACCATTGCCTGTTAGAAGTCTTCATTTCCTTCAGGATACAGATCAAGCACTACCTGTCCTGGTTTCCTTAACTTTTGTGCCCTTCCTCCCTATGTTATTATTTTCTATTTATACTGTACATATTCTAAGCAAGCAAGGATGTAATCTCCATCCCCCACCTCCAACTCAGTTAATTTAGTCATAAGATTTAGTCACAGATAATGAAGTTTTAATATGCCAATAATGTGTAAAACTAACTTGAAAATTGTGACCACTCCCAGTGATCCCTTATGATATGGGAACTCTACTCTTTCATGGAATTAGAGAGAATAGGTTCATTAAACAAGCAGAAATTTGGATTTGCCTTTGTAGGACTTTCAAAAGCTAAGCCCTGGAAGGTGTCCTCATCCAATAAGGCAGGCTTTAGAGTGCTTTGTGGAGGAAAAACTATTAAGAGATGGGAGGGAGGTTCTCTTCCCCGCATTAGCCATGGAGTCTAGAAGTGACTTGCCCAGAAGGAGACACCCTAAAGTTCAAGAATTCAACAAGTCAAGAGAGTTCAAGGCACAAAAGAAGGAGCAGAGAAACATTAAGACAAGCTTGCATAGAGAATCACCCAAGAGAATCACAAAAAGCTTGACCTTTGGCAACAGAAAAGTATCTGTGGAATCAGGTTGAACTGTGGAGAGAAGCAGACCCTGGAACCCCAGCTGAGCAAACTACTCACAAGAAATGATGTGCCTAAGGGAAATGTTTGGGAGGATGCTACAAAAAGAGAGAAAACTTATTGACTCTGAGGTTCCACAGTTGAGCTGCTTTCGCACAAGTGTTCCCTAACCATGGGCCCCACTGTCACTGTACTCTTCTTAAGTTGGGGGTCCAATCTTCCCACAGAGATTCTGTGTATTTATAGGAGCATATGCCTCCCCTCTTTCTGGAGGAGAGAGTATATGTAGCTACTATGTTTACTACGCTATCTTTTTTTTTTTTTTTTTAATTTAAAGCCCTTGCCTTCCCTCTTGGAGTCAATACTGTGTATTGGCTCCAAGGTAGAAGAGTGGTAAAGGTGGGCAATGGGAGTTAAGTGTCTTGCCCAGGGTCACACAGCTAGAAAGTGTCTGAGGCCAGATTTGAACCCAAGACCTCCTGTCTCTGGGCCTGATTCTCAATCCACAGAGCCACCCAGTTGCCCCCTACTACGTCATCTTAGTAAATACTTTTGCTAAGAGCTAATTGTATCGACTGGCTAATTGTTAATTAGAAGCAAACTGACAGAGGCTCATGAACTAGAGTATAAGGAGAACAGATCCACAAAAGTACCCCTAGAACTCAAGGTCACAGCTTCCCTCTGGGGGCTCAAGCCAGAGGATGATAGGAAAATAACTAAGAGGGAATGTCACCTATTGACTTTGAAATCTAATTAAAAACCATTTCATGTAATATTAATAGGGATGATTAGAGAATATCTAGAAAAGGAAGCAGTAATCATAAAGAACTAGAATTCTTATATCTGATCATATCAAAATAATGGAATTCCTCTTTTTGACAGAAAAATGATGTAGATATAGCTTATCAAGAGTAAAGCAAAGCATTTGATAAAGCCATGGTATTCTTATGGAAAAGACAAAGAGATATAGACTAAATGATAATAAAATTAGATGCATTTGAAAGTAATTCAACAATCAAAGGGAGAAAAAATATCATTAGTTGTTTTTTATGTCAATTTCAAAAGCAATATGGTATAGTGAAAAGAACTCTAGATCTGAATCCAGATGGACTGGGTATAAATCTTATCTTACCACCTTCTACCTATGTGATTGGGAAAGTCACTTAACCTTTTGGGGTCCTAATTTCTTCAAATATAAAATGAAAGGGTTGAATTGGATGGCCTCTAAATTCCCTTCCTACTCTAAATCTATGACTTATGAACCCAAGAAAGAAGTCTCTGCTGAAATGTCTCAAAGATCTGTGTTTGGCTTTATGCTGTTTAACATACATGTTAATGGCTTGGATAAAGGACAAATAGCAAGGATAAAATGTCCAACACAAAATTTGGGAGCGCTAATTAATACATTGGATGGATATTAGGATCCAAAAAGACCTCAAACAACTAAAATTTTAGACCATGTTAAACAAGATGAAAGTTTAAAAGTGATTAACTTGGGCAAGTAATCACTCATAAAGTTTATTTTTTTGAACCAAAGTATGAGATAAAAGAAGGTTGCTGGAGAACAGTTCATCCAGGAGGGAAAAGAAAGACCTAGACATTTTAATGGAGTGAAAGCTAAATATAAATCAACCTATGATATGGTCACCAAGAAAGCTAATAAAATATTAGGCTGTTTTGGAAGAGGCAGAGCATTCAGGAATAAATTTTTGACCATCTGACTGTAGTCCACCTTGTCATACAACATCTGGAGTATTGTGTTCAGCTCTAGGCTCCATATTTTTAGACATGTAAGCTGGTGTAAATATCCATAGGGCAAGTAGGATGGTGAAGACTTTGAGTTCATGGCATTATGATAGCTGACCTTCATACTCAAAAAGGATCAAAATGATATCACTGTGATATCAATGAACATTGTGCCAGCTATGACTGATTAGACTAATATGAGCTCAGAAGGCTCTACCATAGGTTGGGCACATGTAGCCCATATGAAAATTGACATGATATGGATTAGTTGAAAGAACTGAAGATTTTAAGTCCAGAAAAGAGAAGATCCAAAGGACTCTTATAGCTATCTTCAGATATTTTGAGAGTTGTTATTTAGAAGAGATAGTAGACTTGCTTTATTTGATTCTAGAGGCGTCAATTGAGGCCATTGAGGACAATAAGTGGAAGTTACCAAAAGTTTCAGCTTCTTACCAGGAAAAAAAACTTTTATTTCAAACAATTAAATCTGGGGACAGCTAGGTAGCTCTGTGGGTTGAGAGTCAGGACTGGAGATGGAAGGTCCTGGGTTCAAATCTGGCCCCATATATTTCTTAGCTGTATGACTCTCAGCAAGTTACTTAATTCTATAAGCCTATTCGTTACAGATCTTCTGCCTTGGAACTAATACACAGTATTGACTCTAAAATAGAAGGTAAGACTTAAAAAAAAAACAATTAAAGTTATCCCAAAATGGAATGGACTATTGGCAGGTCTTCATGCTAAAAGCTGGGTGATCCCTTGGCAAGTTTGTTGTAGAGTACATTCTTCACACACCTGTTGGAGTATGTATCCTCTGACATTGCTTCCAACTGAGATTTTGTGATTCTGTAATCATTTCCCAAATATTTTTTCACTGACACTTTTAACACTGAGTTAAATTCTATGAACTCGTCTGAATTTTAGATGATGAAAATTTCTTCTTCCTATAGGTATTCCCTGAAAAGTAAAGTAAGGCAAAAAACATCACCTTCCTATGAGGCACTATGGAATAAATGCTTAGAGAACTCATACAAGTCCTGGTACCTACACACTTTGAAAAAGAATGGAATATGCCTATTTTTGAAAGAGGAATAAGATAGCAATCTCCTCACCTGCCAGATGTGGTCTAAGAATTAAGTAATGGCTATGAAGATCTTAAAAAGCTTCAGCTGGATGACAGGAGCAAGGTTAAGTATAATGTATTACTTAATGAAAGTTCTATACTTTGAACTTGACTCATGTATTATGCATATCAGACCTGACTCTCTGCATCAAAGTTGCCCATCTCCTTTTTGACATACAGGTATGCTTGAGATGCGGAAGAAGAACTACGGCTATGAAGAAGGGAGGAGATTTGAACTATTCATTTTTGCATGGGGACTAAGGACAGCAGTCATAAATCACACACCAGCACAGCACACAGAGCTCCAAAAATAGGACAGAGGAAACTTAATCTAAAGGAGTAGATAGTATTGAGCAATTGCAATTTTAGTTTCCTTTATACAGTCAAGACTTTTTGGATAAGATCAAGATTTCTTCCCACTCAATAATATTTGATCCTTCTTTCATGAAAAAAAAAAGTTTTTAGCTGCTAATGACTAGCTATGATGTCAGTCTCTAGGGATGAATCTTAGAACCAGTCGCTTTAGAAACTATGCACTGGTTGTTTGTGTATTTATGAATTTTTAAAGATTTTTTTATTTGGTGTCCTTCCCCCAAGGAAAAGTGAATCTTGCAATGAACTTCTTCCCAATGGTGCTACCTTTGCTGGATACTGGTGGAGTTTCCAGTGGCTAAGGTCATTGTGAAAATCAGAACACTAGATCCACAATTTTAAGTCTCAGGGCAATCCATGGAAGACAAATTTCAAACAGGGTGAGTCCAGGGATCTTAACTGACATCCACAACCACTTGAAGGGATCTGATCTAGGTTGGAAGTTCTAAAAATATCTCTTAAATTGAGCTTTCCTGAAGAAGCCTTTAGATTCCAGATTGACCAGTCTAGGTCGAGTGATATGATATGTCCAGTGATTCTAGGAGAAGCCAATGGAGTTTGAGACACAATCTGGGTCCTCCCTGACACAATCCACCGAACTGAACAGAGCCCTAAAGAAAGACCCCAGAGCTACCTTGAAGACCATGGGGTTTTCCTGGGGCCACTTCAAGGCTGTAATTATGAATCTCCGCACCTGAAAAATGTAGCAGGAAAAATCACCTTAGGTGTTATAGGGTGGGAGAGTCAGGCAGAGATTCTAGGGCACTGGCACTAACTGTGTGGGAGAGGACTCAACTGTGTATAATATCTTTATAGCTTCCAATTTTAACTAATTATTATTCCTAACTCACAGTGACTCAGGAGGATGTCTACTCCAAGCATGTGAAGACTTCCCCCAGCAGAATGGGAGGATGAGAACAATTTGTTCCAAAGAACATGAAGGCAATTATAGCAGGCTCTGTGAACTGCTTAGAGCTTGATCAGATATCAAAGCCATCCATGCCATTGACATTGGACTTCAATAACTCTGGAAGAGAGAGTGAGGCTGATAACTTTGTGCAACTCTACCTTTAATCTAATTCACTTGCAAGTCAAGACATCACCCTGTAATGGAACGCACCCTCTTAAAAACAAAGGATGAATGATAGTGTTGATAACTAGGAGTTAGGCAATACATGGCTAGTTTGGGGGACCTATAATGCTAGGTACAGAGAGTAAAGTAAATAGATATAATTTTTTCCCCCTTACCTTCTGTCTTAGTACTCATTCTAAGACAGAAGAGTGGCAAGGCCTAGGCAATTAGGGTAAAGTGACTTGCCCAGGGTCATATAGCTAGAACATGTCTGAAGCCACTTTTGAACTAAGGTCTCCCTAACTCCAGACCTGGTGCCCTATCCACTGTTCTACCTAGCTGCCACCAAATGGATATTCTTTTGCATTCACCTGCTTTTCCTATCAATTGCCACCATCACAGTTCAGTTCTAGATGGTCATTCTTCTACATCTTCCTGATTAATCATTCAGTCAATCAATCAACAAACACTTTCTATATTTCAGTTACTATGCCAAGTGCAAGGAATACAAAGGCAAAGCTGAAGCAGCTCAAGAAATGTAAAGTATAGCCAGAAAAGACAACATGTACATACATAAGTATATGCAAAGTAGTTTATGCTACAATATACTTGAAGGGATCTGACCTAGGTCTGAAGTCCTAAGAATATTTCTTTTCTTTTTGAAAGTTGCTTCACCCCATTCCTTGTTGGTTCTTTCACTCCTGTATTTGCTTTGTGGCATTATTTTAAGATTGGCTGGAAAATATTCTCATGGTAGTTTTTAGCCTCCCAGCTTCTACTCTGCCATCTTGGCTCTGGAACTGGAAAATCAAGAATATTTCTTAAATTGAGCTTTCTTAAAGAAGCCTCTAGATTCCAGATTGGCTAGTCTAGGCCCATTGATATGTTTTGCTCTAGGAGAACCTAATGGAGTTTTGAGATACAGTGATCCCTCACCTATTGTGAGAGTTACGATCCAGAGACCCTTGCGATATATGAAAATCAGAAAAGTAGCAGCATTATATTTATTTTATTATTTGTTTGATTTTTTAGGCTTTATAAATCCTTCCTACTCTAATGTTTTCTACACTCTTATTAACCTTTCCCACACTCTTATAAACACTGAGCCAATCAGCATCCGGGATACGGAACATAGTGTAATGGTTGGTCACCTTTCAGCCAATAGTGTGCTGTGTACAATCAAACTTGTGCAAATGGTAGTAGTATACTGCATTTCCATTATTACAGTACAGTATTCATCCACAAAATCCCTGGATATAGTGAAAACTGATACAGAATTAGATTTTTTTTTAAAACCTGTGATACAGCGAAACCTTGATAAGTAAACCGTGATATAGCGAGGAACAACTATATATACATATTGGGGTGGGGTATGCAGGAAAGTAGGAGCACCTGAGAGATTCACATAGAAAGTGGAACCTGAGCTGAGCCTCTTAAGAAAGTAGGAATTCAAAGAGGTGGCGGTAAAGAGAGAATGAAAGATAAATAGTGCAAAGGCACAGAACAGAGATGGAAAGGAGAGATGGGGTGATGGGGAGAAACAGTAAGAAGACCAGCTTGGTTTGGACTATAAAACATGAGATGAGGAGTAAGTGGTCTATATAACCCTTCCAGCAATCTGAGTTCTAATCCTGAATTCGCCCTGAGTTGTCTGCATAATATTTCTAAAACAGAGGTAGATCTTCAGGTCTTGACCTCTAGAGCCACTTGAGGTCCAGAAAGTTTCCATGCTACTCTGTCTTGGGTAGTAGCCCTATCTCTTGCCAACCACAGGCAGAATATTGCAATGAGTATGAGAAGCAGCTACTCTAAACAGAGAAGGAGATTGAGGGTGGGGGTGTGCATGGAATGAGGCTGACATTTTGATATATTGCTAACAAACGGCAGGGTTGCGGTCTGTACTGTCCTGGAGAAAGACTGAACCCAACTGAGTAATGTGCCAGACTATAAACAGCTCCGTAGATATGAGTGTCTGAAGGTAACGATTTCACATTCTTAGGATGAAACTAACAGTGTTATGTCAGGCATGGCATTTTAACACTTGTTTTTCTTTAAAAGGACTTTAAAATGGTGCAAAATGGTGACAAGGAAAGGCCTCTATAACTTTCCTAGCTAAACAGCAATACTGTTATCGCCCTTTCTTTCAAAGTAGTGCCAGGAAGCATTATACCAACATTCAGATTTTGACTTTCTGATATAACCCCTCTGTTGCTTTAAATGACTCTGTTGCTTTAGAGGGCATCCTCAAGAAAAATAATTTCACATCCACTATATCTGGAAGAACTATTTATATTGATAATGATTCAAGGCAAAATTTCTCTAATCTTAATTGAATTCAAAGAAACTTATATTTTATTGGAGGATTAAAACATACATGTGAACAAGTAAATGCAAATCATATACAAAGCACTTTCAAGAGAGAAAGAGATTACTAATAACTGGAAATTAGAAATAAGGAAGAAATCCATTTTGGACATGGTGGGGCCGTTTTTGCAAAGGCCTAATGACAGACATGAAATGTCTTGTACAGAAACGACTAGTAGGCCAATTTAACCAGAATAGAATGTTCTGGAAGAGGAGTAATGTAAAATGAGACAAGAAAAATAGATGGGATCCATGTTGTTGAAGATCTTTGCCAAGTGTAAATGCTGGAGAATATAGATTAGAACAAAATGTAGGAAATAAAATTAATATAAAAGGATAGTTTTAAAAATATTATGGATATTACAGATTTATTGGTAGCCATTGAAAAATGAAGCCATGTGCCATGCTAAGAGTCAGTTTAAAAAAACTGCGCACTTTGTCTGCTACCTCCAGAGCCAGTCCAGCCCCTTCAGTCTTATGCTCCTGTCTACATCATCCCGTAACTGTCTATGTCATCACGCAAGACAGGAAGCCAATGGGCTTGGGGGAAATGTAGTTCAAGGACCTGAAATTCCAGGGGAAGCTAGTGGGCTCATGGGAAATTTAGTTCAGAGACCCCAAAATTCCAATAACACAAAATCCAATACTATTTCTTCAAAAAACAACTCATAACAAATATCCTACACCTAAGCAGGCTAGTAACATCATCTTCCTGTACAGAGTGAGGGAGAGGGAAAAGAGAAGGGAATAAACATTTATTAAATGTCCACTATGTGCCAGGCACTGGGCTAAGCACTTTACAAATATTTTATTTGATTTTCATAAGAACTCTGGAAGGTAGGTACTATTATGATCTCCATTTTATAACCGAGGAAACTGAGACAGAGATTAAGCAACTTAGCCTTAGACAGCTAGTAAATGTTTTGAGGCTATATATGAACTCAAGTCTTCCTGAACCTAGGCTTAGCATTCTATCCACTCTGCCGCCTGGCTGCTCTATAACAAGGAAACACTTTATGCTTTAAGTTAAATTGGCCTGCTAGTTGTTTCTGTATAAGTCAGTCCAGAGTCATTGATGTTTCCAGTGGCAAAACAAGTCAGGATGACTTTTGATGGTCCAGGATGCAATTGGCCCGGGATGACCTGAGTGTCTTCAATGTCTGAACAAGCTCTAAGTGCTCTACAATACCTGCTCCAGCTGCTTCATGACTATTAGAACAGATTATTCTCACTTTCCCATTCTGAAAGGGGAAGTCTTCACACACTATGGGTTTGAATCAGCTAATGGGGTTTGAGGCTTGTTAGTTATCTTCAACCAGGATTAGTCGATCTGCAGTGATGATTTTTACCAAGGTATGGCTATGTATTCTATAGCTTCTTGGAGTCATAAGTGAGAATTAGGTGAAATGTTGGCACCTAAGATGGATGAACAGTCCTGAAAAAGGCTTGGTAAGTCCTTAAACCAAAGGTATTAGTCCTCCTGGAACACCTCGAACATACTGGTAGATACACTAATGCATTGTTGGTAGAGCTGAAATTGGTCTAACCATTCTAGAAAGAATTCTGGGATTGTGGTTTTTAAAAGCCACTAAAGTATCTATGTCTTTTGGCTCAAAGATCCCACTGCTTTATATATATATATATATATATATATATATATATATATATATATACACACACACACACACACACATATCTATCTATCTATATCGATATCAATATCGATATCTATATCTATATCTATATAGATAGATATATATCCAGGAAGTTTAAGATGGAAAGAAAAGTTCTATATATACCAAGATATTCACAAAAGAACTAGAAATGAGATTAAGTGCTGTCACTGAAGAATAGTTAAACAATTATTGTATATAAATATGATAGAATATTAATGTTATACATAAATGACGAATATGAAGGACTCAAAGGAGTCTAATATGAATTGATACAGAATGAAGTAAACAGAATAAGGAAAACAATAGATGTGAGGATAACAATATGAATGAAAGGGGGGGGGATGTAATCGAATACTGCTCAATTATAATGACCAAGAAGCTTTTCCCTGGAGAAGCTGCTAAAATATAACATTTTTCTTTACAAAGATGGGAGACTATGAGTGTGCAATATTGTCTTTACTATGAAACCTGACTGATGTGTTGCTTGCTTTTAATGAGCTGATTTTTACCCTCCATTTTAAATTCATTTTTGCAAGGGATGATGCACTGGGTAGAGACAGAGGAGGGAGGGATGTACTTGGAAATAAAGGTAATATAAAAACAAAATAGATGAATAATTTTTACAGTTTCAGATAGTTCATGTCATCTCAAGCTGCAAAAAGCTTCATAAAAGTCAAGCACTGAATTAAATTTCATGTTAAAACTAGCAAGTAGGGGCAGCTGGGTAGCTCAGTGGATTGCGAACCAGGCCTAGAGACAGGAGGTCCTAGGTTCAAATCTGACCTCAGACACTTCCCAGCTGTTTGATCCTGGGCAAGTCACTTGACCCCCATTGCGTACCCTTACCACCCCTCTGTCTTGGAGCCAATACACAGTATTGACTCCAAGATGGAAGGTAAAGGATTTAAAAAAATAAAAAATAAAACTAGCAAGTAGATTCTAGCTAAAATCTAAAGGGAGGAGGGGTGAATGGGATTGTGATATCTTTAGTTTTTAAGTGTAGGATGGAAAGTTGACTCTTCTTGCCTGAGAAAGGAAAAGGTTAAATAGGCTTTTAATCTTAATGTGTAGAGATGTCCTGCATAACTGCTGTCTCCCCTTTTGTCCTTTGGAAAAGGGAGCAAAGAAGCAAAAGGGACTGATCCAAATATTCCTAGCTGTTGAAGAGTGTCAACTATGCAAACTAATGGTTTGTTGGATGGAGTGCCAGGCCTAGTCAAGGAGACCTTAGTTCAACTCTGGCCTTAGATACTTCCCCCACATACCACCCCACAACAAGTCACTTAACCTCTTTCTGTCTGGATTTCCTTATCTGTGAAGTGGGAATAATAGTAGCACTTATCTCCCAGGGTTGTTGTGGAGATAAAATGTGACAAAATATTTAGAAAGTGCTATGTAAATCTTAAAGCACTCTAAAAATGTTAGCTATTGTTCTTGGTGTTGTTGTTGATGAAGATGACATCAGAACTTCTATGAGAACAAGAACTAATCGTGACTCCATTAAGCTGATGCCAAAGCATGCCTCCATACTCTTCTCTTGGTGGAGCGGGGATAGATTACAAGGTGAAGAATTAAGCACATATACATCAGGTAGTGGCAATATATTGATTTCTCTTGTTTAACTCAATCTCTGTTGTGAAGATGAGGCTGGAGGGGAATCAATGGGAAGTGTCAGAAATGTGTTAAAAAATAAAAAAATATCAAGAAAATTTTTTTCATGAAGAAAAGAAATGCAAACTAAACTCTTCCCTCTAATTAGTCCCAGCAGCCTAAACAGGATGAAATAGACCATCTGCAGCTGAAGTAGAGAAAATGAAGAAAGTATCATTGAATCTTAGACCGTTAAAGCTGGGAAGAAGCGTGGAGTTCACCTCCATCATTTTATAGATGACAAATCAGAGGCTGAGAGAGATTAAGTGACTTGCCAAGAGACAGAAAGTTTACGTGGTTCATTATTAGAAGTACAGACCCATTTTGGTCATTATACAGAGAATTTTTCCATATTTTCCTGGTCATTTTCATGTTTTAAAAGTATTTCTAACCTTAGCTTCTTAAAAATGTTTATTATGCTTAAGAAATGCAATTTTTTTTCCTGATGGCTATGTGACTCCAGTTATGTCACTTAATCTCTGTCTGACTCCATTTCTTCAACTGTTAAATGGGCATAATAATAGCACCTACCTCCCATATTTATTGTTAGGATCAAATGAAATATTTGTCAAATGCCTTGCAAATGTTAAAGCACTATATAAATGCTATTTATTGCTATTATTATTATTATTGTAATTAATAAGGAAGGACTTCTAGCTCCTGTATTATTGCCAAACCACTTTGTCTGGAGCTAGCCAGAGAGTAGAGAGAAGAGAGAGGTCATTTTAAAAAAAAGGAGCTTCTCAATCCATATCTTCTTCAATTTGTTGTTGTTATTGGGGAAAGGGGGTGTAGACCAGGGAGAACAAAGATGACATAGCACAACCATTATGATTTAGAGCTGACATCCCTAAGAAATCAGAAAGTGATCCCAATCATGTCAAGAAAGACCCTTCTTTTAGTCAGGAATGGAAGATGCGTCCAGATAATCATTTGATCAGGAGAGAGAAGCTTCCATATGTGCGGGCTTTTGTTGGGAATTAATTCTGATCCTTACATTTGGGTGTGCAGTTAATAATTACTGCTTTCTTTTTTAAACACTGCTCTGGTGGAGCTGGAATGTCACCAGCAGAGGAGGCAGGACTGAGATGAAAACCCAAATGTATAAATAGCCCCTGTAAGAGCACAACAAAGGCCTGGTTGTGAGCTGCGCTGCAGAGCAAGGGCTTCCAATGCTCCCCACTGTGCCGTGGGGAACATGAACAACATATATGCTCCCAATGCACATGCACCTCCTATTCTCCTTGCCTCCTTCAACAATCTGCAGTGGAGGATAATTCAAATAGAAATGAAACAAGCCTCCGACATTCCTGTTCTGTCATGGCAATGGATTGTTAACTTGGGCTGATGAGCAAGAACTGGTTTGGTCAGAGCCCACCATACACTTGGGTGGAATCTCAAAGTGATTCCACTGACAAGCTTTCAAATGCTCTGCCCTCATCCAAACTGTCCACCACAGACCTGAATTTCCCAGCATTAGAGCCATTAATAGAAAAGAGAATAAAGGCAGAGGCACTATTTCCAGGGGGGTCACAGCAGAAAAGACGGGTGCTCATTGCTTCTGATCATAGTGATGCCCTGCTCTCCCCCATCCTTCTTGAAGTCATCTACCTACTACAAGGATGTTATTTTGCCTTCCTCGGTGACTTCAGCATCTGCTTCGTGGTCTGCCTCTTCTAATTACTATTGCCATAATAATCATGATATGTAATCATAATGGCATAGCACTTGCCCTTCTAATAAAGAGCTGGGGATGAGCATGACCCAGAAGCATGCCTGTGGCTATGCAGATGACAGAGAAAATGGAGAGAGTGTGTTTTAAAAGAGCCTAATTTTGAATCCATTAAGCAATAAATAAAAACTCCTTAGTATCTCATATGAACCAGGCACTGAGCTAGGCACTGGAAATACAAAGACAAAAATGAACAATTGCTGATCCTCTAGAACAGTGATTCCCAAAGTGGGCGCCACCACCCCCTGGTGGGTGCTGCAGTGATCCAGAGGGGATGATGGCCACAGGTGCATTTATCTTTCCTATTAATTGCTATTAAAATTTTTAAAAAATTAATTTCCAGGGGGCTAAGTAATATGTTTTCTGGAAAGGGGGTGGTAGGCCAAAAAAGTTTGGGAACCACTGATCTAGAAGCTTACATTCTATGGAATATGAGGGGGGAAATTGGCAGTAAGGAGCAATGAAGCTATGGGCAACTTTGGTTTCACCCTGTTCTTTCTGACTTTGTGGGACTGTGATCTCTAGGAATCTTGAGTCCTATGAGGAAAACACACTCAGAGTTGTCTGGTATTAAAAGGTAAAAGACCAATTAAGTGTATGCATCATAATACAAAATGAATACAAGATCTGGAGACTGGAAGGGGAAATGCAACCACTTGAAAACAAATCCTATCCTATTTTGTTCAACCCATTTTGACCAGAGAAGAGAACTCCCCCTTCTCCAAGGCACTATGGATTCATTTCATCAGCTGAAAAGCTAGCCCACCTTGATGTGTTAAATAAAAGTTCTTGCCTCTTCTGGCTAAGAGGGATGAAAAACTGAATATTCAGGCTCTTTGGGGGTTTGATCTAAGGCTTGGTACATATACTATATATCAGCCAGCTAGGTTGCACAATGGATAGAGCAATGGGACTGGAGGACATGAGTTCAAATTTGGACCCAGACATTTACTATCTATGTGACAATGGACAAGTCACTTATCTTTTGTTTGCCTCAGTTTCCTCAACTGTAAAATGAGGATAATAATAATAAAAAAGCCTCCCAGGGTTGTTATGAGAATTAAATGAGATATTTACAAAGTGCTTAGCACAATACCTAACACATAATAGGCACTTAATAAATGCTTTTTTTCCCTCTCTGTTCCCTTTGAACTATGTTTTGTTTACTTTACCTACTTAAGTAAATGTTTTTCTAGGCAGTCATTTGGGGTAGTTGATTGAGTATTGAATCTGGAATAAGGAAGACCTGACTTACTAGTTGTGTCATCCTGATCAAGTCATCTAACATCTGTCTATTTCAATTTCCTTGTCTGTTAAATGGGGATATAACAGTACCTGCCTCCCAGGGTTGTTGTTAGGATCAAATGAGTTATTTGTAAAACACATTATAAATATTAACACACTATATAAATGCTAGTTAGTTATCATTATTATTATTATATTATTAAATATTAACAATTGACTTAGACAGTACTCTAGGGGTGGATGAAGCTAGTAAATTGGGGCATAGGAGACATGAGATGTATTTGGAAGATGCAGACACAACCTCTCAATAGCTACAATACATCCATGAAGAGGATGAGCCAAGGGATATCAATCTGTCGAACACTTGGTAGATATCCTCATATGACCTATGATGTTGAATGGCAAGGGCATTACAATAATACCAGTAAAACACCTCTAGCCTCAGTACAACTCAGCTAAATACTACTCAAGAAGTGGCTTCCCAACTAAGACAAATTACTTCCTGCATTTTCTCTGGTCTTTCCAACAAGAGATGATTAGAGCCCAAACACTGCCAGACTTGTTCCAAATCACAGAAACATGGTAGAATTGAGGGATAAATCAACATGAATTGTTTATCTAGAGTCTTCTAATCACCTACTTTATCAGTAGAATTCGCTACTGTCCTGACTGCATCCTTTCCCCAATCATTAGCATACTCTAACCCCCTCCCACTCCTTATATTTTCTCCAACACTAGGATATCATACCACCCTCTTTAACCCCAACTCAGTTGACCATTCCTTCATTCGAATCCCCCACAATCCTACAGTCCCTCAATGTCTCAGTTTCAGATCTTCCTATGATTTCCACTCTGCCTTGTAGAATGCTTGCTTCATAATTATGTCTTAAACCTTTTCCTATCCCACTCACTTCATAATTTGACATTCAGTGAGAAGTTGTTCCCTCCTTGAATTACAGTAAGAAAAGGGTGCATTTTTCTGCATTTGTTTGTGAGGGGTTTTTTTTTGCCTCAATATATGATCAATTGTTGTAAAGGTGCCATACACAGTTTAAAATATGTTTACTCCTTTCTATTCCCTTTCAGTATTTTCCAGAGCTTCTCATATCTAATTTTCATCAAATTCTATTCCTCTCATTAACTTCTTTCTTATTTATTTAATAGTTCTAACATTCTGAGCGAGGAAAATTAAAGTTCCTCCATTAGAATAGTTTTGCTGTTTCCTCTTGTTACTGATTTAACTTTTCCTTCAAAATTGTATACTATGCCATTTGGTGTATATATGTTGAGAATTAAAACTAATTTATTGTCTACATTACCTTTATTAAAATGTGGTTTCCCTGGTTATTTCTTTTAATTAGGTCTATTTTTTATTTTGCTTGGTCTGAGATCAGAATTTCTACTCCTTGGAAATGTGCGTCGGCCATGGGTGGGGGGAGAGCGGGGAGTGAAGGGGAAAGTAGGAGCATGAATCATGTAACCATGTTAAAAATGATTATTAATAAATGTTTAAAAAAAAAGAATTTCTACTCCTCTTTTTTAACTTTAGTTCATAATAGATTCTGCTCCAGCCCTTTATTTTAACTCTGTGAGTATTTTTCTGCTTCAGGTGTGTCTCTTGTAAACAATATATTGTTGGATTCTGGTTTCTAGTCCATTCTGCCATCCTCATCTGGTTTTTGGGATGTGTTTATCTCAGACACATTCACAGTTATGATTACAAACCTGGCCTGATGACAATGCTTCTATCACTATCCTTCTTCTATTGTTGATCACACCTTGCCAAATCCAAAGCCTGGATTAGTCTCAGCATCCACTTTCATTATTTCTACTTACATGCTGCTCAGTAGAACTGGAGGAAATCATGAAGTCATGCTGACTGGGTCCACTATACAACTATTTTAGCTAATCTCATCTAGGCCCTCTAATTAAAGCAAGACAATCCTACTGTTACTCTTTAAGTTATTCCCTATACACGTAACCAGAAGTTACTTCAAACCCTTTCCTCTCTCCTTAAGCTTCCCATGCCACTTTCTACCAAAGTCCTTGCTTCCTACCTTACTAATGAAATAAAGGGCATTTGTTAAGTTTCCTCTTCTCCTTTCTTCCTCATTTCATGCCTCATCTGCCACTGGCCTCCAACTATTTCCTTCAGTCTAGTTTCTGAATTTAAAGTGACCCTTCTGCTCACCAAGGCCAACTCTTCTATCTTCTGCCTTCAATCTTCCCATCCTTCATCCTCGCTCATTTTCTCCATCAGATGGCTGCCACCGACATAATTTTCTCTCTCTGTCAATTGGCTTCTTCCCTCATACTACAAACATGCCCAATTCTCACTATCATTTAAAAAATCCATACTTTGTCTGATCATTCCTGCTGGCTATCATCCTGTTATTCCTCTCCTTTTTTAGTTAAGTTCTTTGAGAAAGCTATTAACACTTCTCTCAGTTTCTTAACACTTTGAAATATGATTTCTGACTTAATCATTCAATTGAAACTGTATTCTTCAAAATAAGCAACTGTGTCCTAATTGACAAATCTAGAGGTCTTTTCTCAGAAAATCCTTCTTACCCTCTCTATAGTATAATCTTTGTCTCCTAGATATTTTTATCTTCTCTGGGTCTTATTTTCTGATTCTGCTCTCTCTATCCTCCTTTTGATTGCTTCTTCTCACTGTCTTTTTCTGGCTTCTCATTCATTTCATAATCAATAACTATGCAAAGCATAGTTCCAAAGCACTTGTTTTGTTAATCTCTAGTATTTAGTAATGCACAAAATCTGCTTCTTTTTCTTTTGCTTGAGAGCTGTTTAATGTTGCTGGTGAAATTCATATAACCACGTTGACTGGGGCTACTGCAAATTCAGCCTGGATCTTCATTGTATTCAAGTATTGTTCAAGTCTTGGTGATTCTTTGCCATATTCACTAAAATAGTTTTTAAAAGACTTTCCCCCTTTCTTTAAATTCAGTATTTTATCTACACTTTTTTCCTTTCGGCAGATAACCTTTTTCTCCTTCTTTACTAAAATTTGAAATCATTCAACATAATCTCCTTTAGCTTCCCTCTTCCTCCCTCAAAATTTCTTTGTATCTTGACGGGCTCTCTTTTCCTTGACTCTTTCTTGCAAAGACTTTTCCTTTCACCTATATTTTTGATCCAATCTGTTCCCATTACTTCTGGGATCTTGCTTCTCCAAGAACTCTCTTTTTTAACTCTTCAGTCTTTTCTATTCTGCTTCCTTTTTTCTCTCTCCTACTTCTCTCCTATTTACAACTACACTGTTGTTGTCCCTTAAAACAAAACAAAACAAAACAAAAAGACAGAAATACTCCCAAGATTTTCCCTTATCCTTGTTGCGGTCTTCAAGAAATTATCTTATATCTCTTCCCTTTAACTACAATTTGTCAAAGAAAAGAAGACTCAATTTTTCAAAGAAAAGATAATTGTATTTACTTCAGAATCCACTTGACCAATATAGCTTCTACCTCCAACACCACCAAAATTCTTCTTGCAAAAGTTGCCAAAAAACATTTTAATCACCAAATTTTCATAGTCCCAATCCTCAACCTTTCTTCAATTCAGCACCCATTTTGAGCACCTATTGAGTTCAGCTTTTCTTATTTTTTCATGTGTTGATTTGATTCTTCCCAGATTATAAGCAATTTATGAGAATAAAGACTATGTTTGAATTCTCTTCATTAGTTAGCATACTGATAAACTAGCAAGCTATCAATAGTTATTAACTGATTGACTGAAATCTTATTTCTTCTTCATTTGCTTAGGCCATTTCAACCCATTTAAATTCCTTAAAACATTTTAAAAGGCATCATCCTTAGAATTTCAAGGATGTAAGGGATTTCGAAGATTATTTACTCCAAATCCCTCATTTTAAAGAAAAGGGAACCCAGTTTCAGAGAGGTTAATTAACTTTTTCTTCATCAAAGTTGTTGTGGGCCTAGAGTATTGGTGGACCAGGGAAAATGTGAGTTAATCTACCATACTTCCATAACACCAGTCCAGATTGTTGCAAGCAAGAAAGTTATAATATGTAACTGAGACAATATAGATTAACTTTATTTATTTCTAGGTATTGACCTAAGACCCAGATGTGGATCCTTTAGGCAAGAAGTGTATAAAAGAAATTTTGGAAATCTGACAGGAAGCTCCTGAGATTCTAGGGAATCTACCTGCAGACTGATTTTAACTTTGCCAACCCCACCTTGTATCTGTCTTTCTCTTCCTGAACTGCTTTTAACCCTATTGAGAACTAATCCTACCAGGGAGTATTAGAATATGGGGGATTTGGAAGGGGGGTACAAAAAGGACTTTGTTTGAATCCTTGAGCTCTGTATGATCCATTACATCCAAGAATCCCTACTTGAACAACAGGATTCATAAGTGGCAGAAGTGAGACTTGAACCAAGATCTTTTGACTCATAGTCTAAGTATTCTTTCCATCATAACATACATACTGTGTGTGATTTTGCTTACAAATATACCTGCAATTTTCCTCTTCTATGGACTTAGTGTCTTAGGATTTGACTCTTTCTCCTCCAAGTAGAGTGTTGGCAGTAAAAGGGAAAATTACTGAAGGATGGTTTTAATACTTCAAGGGTCTGTGACTTCACTTTTCAGAGACAATTGCTCCCTCTGCCAATGCAGATTACAACCTCTCCACATTTTAGTAAAGAGTTTAATGAGCCACACACACACACACAATCCATCAACTAAATGCTGCTACTAAATGCTACCCTTCTGAGTCAATAGTTGATGAAACTTAGCTAGGATGGTCCTTGGATTCAGGCAGTTAGTCTGGGCTCCAAATATAGGCTTCCAGTTTGATAGGACCAGACAGAAGTAGCATTCCATTGGCATAGCCTTCGAAAATCTAGGGTCACTTCAGTGGCCCACTGATATGCTAAATTAGGGTTTTGGAAGATAACTATATGATTTTTTAAAAAGTAAAATAGTAATTTGAGGTACAGAGCATCTGGGTGGATCAGTGGATAGAGTGTTGGGCCTGGAGTCAAGGAGAGCTGAGTTTAAATCCTGCCTCTGATGTGTATTATATATGTGTGATCTTAAATAAGTCAGGAAACCTGTTTGACTCAGTTTTCTCAAAGGTAAAATAAGGATAATCATAGTACTTATCTCCCAGGATTATTGAGAGCCTAGAATAAGATAATAGGTGTAAACCACTTAGTGCAGTCCCTGACAAATAGTAAGCATTATATAGAAGCTAGCTTAGCAGCAGCAGCTGCTGCTGCTAGACTGGTAGACTAAAACAACAAAAAGCAAATGTTTGAAAGACTTTGCTAAACTGTAGTCTTCTCTGGAGGAAAGGATCAAACACAACTCAGCGTTCATGGTGGCATTACTGTTAGCACAGGCAAAGTTACAATATCTTTGCTACAGATGCGAACACCATAAATGGAGTCC
This sequence comes from Gracilinanus agilis, assembly GCF_016433145.1. NCBI lineage: Eukaryota > Metazoa > Chordata > Mammalia > Didelphimorphia > Didelphidae > Gracilinanus > Gracilinanus agilis. The sequence goes on from NC_058132.1 coordinate 140,561,592, forward strand.
CACTCTCTAGTAGCTTACTTGCTGCTGCAAGCTTTAGTATGTACAGAGATCAGTAAATACAAAGTATTCAGAAAAATACAAAATGATTTTGGAGGAAAGAAGGACTCATGAGGGAAGGATCAGAAAATGTTGATGTAGCTTCTTTGCTAGTATTTTTTTCAATATTTTTCCATTAATATATAGTAGAAATTCTGGTTTATAGCAACAATTCTTACTATTTTGTGTCAAGGACCCCTTGGCAGTCTGGTGGAGTCTATGTTCACTTTCTAAGAATAGTACATTTGTGTGTGTACACACACATATGTATGTATATGTATATATGTATGCAGGCACGTGTATATAATGGATATGACAGAAGTAACCCTTGATTTATAGTTTTCTTAATCTCTTCTTAGTTTAGGTATCAGGATTATATTTATCTCATTAAAGGAATATGGTAGGATATTCCATTTCTTTATTTTTACAAATATTCTATATAATATTAGAATTAATATCACTTTGACTTTTTTAATAAAATTCACTTATAAATATTTCTGGTCTTCTGGGTTTTTTTGGTTTGGGAATTTCTTTATGACTTTTCAATTTCTTCTTCTGAAATGGAGTTATTCATGTTCTCCTATTGATTTTGGAATTGTATAGATAGGATCTTCAAGTATGATTCAGATAATTATTAGTTATCAGTCACTTCATTAGTGGGATTAGCACCTCCACCTCTACCAATACAGACCACAACTATTCCTTCTTATAGTGTATAAGTTTTGTCCATGTTTCCCATAAATCTTTAAGAGAGGAGCTATTCAAAACACATTTCACTTCCTTTTGTTTTTGTTTTTTTTCCAGTTCTTTGACGGTTTTGTTGTACAGAAGAAGGCATACTCATCTGTTATTTCTCATTCTTGACCTATTAATAGTTGACCTCCTTTACTAGTATCCTCAATAGTACATTTTATGTCACTTTTCACATACAAGTAGTTATAACATGCTATCTCTATTGAGGCGCCAGATGGCTCAGTGGATAAAGTGCTAGACCTGGAATCAGGAAGATCTCAGTTAAATCTAGCCTCAGATATTTACCAGCTATATGACCCTGGGTAAATCACTCAACTTCCTTTTGCCTTAATACACCAAAGGAAATTACAAACCCCTCTCATATCTTTGCCAGGAAAACTCCATGGACATTATCTACTGGGATCATGAAAAATTGGACACATCTGAAGAACAACAACAAATAACTTTTTCATTGCCATTTGAGTTATCTGTAATTAACTCTCCTGAGATTGTGATGTTTCATGGTTTGCAGCCATACAGCATCACCAAAATATTGATGTAAGACATGGATTTTTCCATCAGTAGATAGCTTAGAATTCTTGAAAGCACTGCACAGTTTCACAAACATAATCCAGATTGATTTCTGCCTCCTACTTAATTTTAGACTCAACTTACCCTCTCTCTTTAGCTCTGGTCCAAGATACACATACTAATGTACTAATGTGATAGGCTGCCTACTCATATGCATGTTATAAGATTATGTGATCTCATATTTAGAGCTGGTAAGTACCTTAGAGGTCATTTTAGTCAAACTCTTTTCATTGAGGAAATGAAGATTCAGAGAGGTTTAGTGCTTGTCCAAGGTAATGCAGGTTGAAAGGGAAGAACTTAAATGCTCACCCAAATCTTCTCACTCCAAATTCATAATCTGAGCAATAAACATTTTTCATCCACTTTGTTTTTCTATTAGAGATGGTCAGATTCATACTTAGTAATAATGTGATCTGCAAGAGATTGTTGAATAACCTCATCATTGGTAAAGAAACCTCATAGAAGATTTTGTATAATACCAAGTGACACTAGAGAAACATAAATATTCATTTAGCTAGTTATCTATGTAATAACACTTTCAGTTCCTGACTTTTTATGTACCTTCTCTAAGGAGAACTTTCAAAGTTTCAGTTTGCTCTAGTGAGTTAAATGTTTCTTTTAAAATCAATAAGCTATAGATCCAGAAGGATTTTGTATTATGTACATCTCTTTTAATTACATGACCATAAGGTATGGGTTTTTTTTTGTAGAAAATCATTCATGAAAGCCTGCTTGTTCTCTACCCATTTTTTTAAATCAAGGATGCTCTTGGTGCTGCATATAGGTCATCATTAAAAAAAAGACACAAAAGATATCAAAGTGGGCATATGGATTTCTTTTTGCTAATATCTTCCAATATTACATTTTTTTGGATGAAGGAATAATCTATGATTTTTTCCCTTTTGGAGGATCTTTCTGTCTTTCAGTCATTTTGAGAATTGATAACTGAATATTTTAAAATAACAAGCATCTTTGCCTATTTATTAACTGAAAGAATTCTAGGCTTATATACCTTAAGAATACAAAACTACTTGGTAAAATTTTGTGAATATCACATGTATTTTCCCTTTTACACTTGAAACTTAAAGATGAAAAAGAATTAACTTTTCTAAAAGTGAAAGTAGGCCCTATCTTATTCTGGAAAGGAAGGTAAAAAAGAACATTTACAGAATCTATGACCCAGCCTTTTGTCAAAAGGACAAGTTTAGCTTTCGCCAGTTTTTAGAAGCTAACTATGATAGAATAAAGAATGTAGAATGGTAAGGACATGGAAATGGAAGGTGGTTCTTGTTGACTGAATATCAAAATTTACCGTCACTTATTTCACTCGCTGATTTGTATACACTGCTATGTCATGAGAGATTTGTGGCAATCTTATTTTCAAGGATGCACTGGAGCAGAAAATTAAATACCCTGCAAATGCAGGACAGAGAATCCAATGCTACCACCTAGAGTATGTTAGATCCAACTGGTCTGAGTTAGGATATCTCACTAATTATACCAACTGTTCTGCTTGGATTGTTTTTGTTTCAGTTATTTTTTCTAGGTGATTTTTATTTAACATCTTCAGTTTTCATTTTGCTTATGGGACCCTGACAATGCCACTTCTTTTCCTTTCAGTATCATCCTAGCTGACACATTTCTGATACTTCTATATCTCTGGAGTGGCAGATCTCTTACCTATCTTTCATGTAAGTTTCCCTTGGCTGCTGCGTGCTATTCTTCTTAGGGATGACAGGAACATACACCTGGACCAAAGGACAAGTGTTGCTAACATTGGTCATAATGGAAAGACACAATTTTTTTGTTATTATTAGCAATCTGCAGATAGTAGGAGCTGAGGTAAAAATCATTATTATTTTGCTATGCCCATTTGTTTTTAAATTTTTCTTTATCTTTCAATTATTATTTTATGATGCCTTTTGTTTTTTTTTATATCACAGCCACTTAGTAATACATTTCTATTCACCCAGTGAAATTTGTACCAAAGGAAAATAGATAAACAAAACCAACTGACTTAATGATCGCATTTAATAGTATATGCATTATTTTGTGGCCCAAATCCCCCTTCTCTTCAAGGAAAGGAGAGAAAAACCACGATAGTTTTTCGAGTGCTTTATCCAGGTCAAATTTATTCCTATATAGACCCTGATTTACTATTGGTAGAGGGACTTTCTCTAGAAAGTTAACCTGCATGGTAAGGTTCACTCACTAATAATCTCCCGTGGAAAGAATAGAAAATAAAATGACCCAAATGAGTTTCAGTGTAATTCCTTAAAGAAATTCATCAAGTTAAACTTCTATGTGGTGGATAAGGAGTGTTCATAACACTAAGTGATAGAACATGAAAAATATATTTCTGAGAGAACTGATTTTGACAGGATTCCCCTTTAATCAGTTAAATTGATCTCTATAATAGCCTCACATAATAGCTATAATTACAGTAATCATTCGCAATTTGTAGATGAGGAAACACCAACACCATTGTACCTTAAACAAGGAACATAAGCACTTGCTTTATTTTGCTAATTTATCTCAACCCAGTCCCTCTAGACACTCACCATAAAGCTGTAAAAATTTTATGTTTCTGCCATTTAGATTTATCAGTTAAGATATCTGCAAATTAGAACCCCGACTACGATTCTCTACTTGATTCCGGTGTACCTTGCGAAATAATCTATTCCTGCTTCTACCAGGCCCTGTTAAATAAAAATGATTTTGGACTAGCATCTATCCTAATATTTGATGTCTTACTAAATTCTCTTTTTGTTTTGGTTCTGATGTTTTTGACTTGAAACAAGTACAGATATACATAGTATGTAAATGCTGATGGACAAAGATAGTATATAATATAAAAATACTAGTGGACAAGAGATGGTAAATCTCTCTTTCCTCCAAGACAGAATTAATAGAGTTGGGAATTAAGAATGATAAAGACAAAGAGAGGCATGGCATTTGTGTATGGAGAGCTTGTCTAGGATCAGAGTACAAGAATAGTTTTAAAAGAAAAAGGAAAAAATTCAATTGAAGCAGATTTAGTACTAGTTAGAAGAAGATTTCTTAGGCAGCACAGTCTTAAATTTAGTATGGGAGATGGTATTTATAAACGTTCTAGGAAAAGCCAAGGGAAGGGATGCTTGGTTTTAGGTGAGGGAGTCGAGAAATTCATTCAGATTGGGTGAGGAAAGCATTAAACAACCATGATCAAAGCTAGATTCTATTTACTCTGCACATCTGTGTTGCCTCTTAGCTTTAGGAAAGCATTTATTAAACTAAATCAGTGGTTCTCGAAGGGTGTGCCATGAAATTCTGGATATTACATTGTTGTCTTTGAGTCATTTTCAGTTTCGTCTGATTTCATTATAGGAAGAAAATGTATATTTAGGATTAGAAACACAAGTTAAGATCTTGTTCACTGAATAGAAAAAAAACCCCAAACCTAGCAAATTCACAGTGCCTCTCTGATAACGTAAGACACTTAACATAACTACAGTGATCCTACACCTATCACAAGAGTTACATCCCAGAGACCCAGCAATAGGTGAAAACTCATGAAGCAGCAGGAGAGCAAACAAGCCAATGGTACAGTCACTGAGCCAGTCAACACCCAGGCTACAGAACACAGCGCTGTTTCATTCCATCAGCCTATAGTATACAATCTCATGTTGGCAAACTTGCGCAAGCAGTAGCGGCATACTGCATCTCCATTGTGTACAGTATGGTATCCATCTGCAAAACCCTGTGATATAGTGAAAACTCCATGATATAGAATTAAATTTTTAAAAAAAAAACCAACTGTGATAAAGTGAAGCCACGATAAGTGAAATATGATATAGGGAGGGCCAACTGTATTATATAAGCAACAGGAAAGCTATGCTCTTATTAAATGTAGACTTTATTTTCCATGTAGGCAGACCTAGTTCACTGATGCTAGAGAAATGCACTATCCCCTGCAGAATTCAACATAGTATGAGTTTTTATTTTATTCAAAATATGCTTTCATTAACAGTAATCAAGATTAAAATCTCAAAGTTATACTAACTTTCCAAATTCGATGAAAATCTAGTTAGATATTTTTTCTTATATTTTCTCCCCTAACAGAGGCAGATAACTATCTATTTATTACATAAGAATATTGGGTCTGAAGATATTTAATTCCATAACATAATTCTAATTGGAAAAAATAAGGGAAAAACCTGTCCCTTTTTTAGGCCATTTAAGATTATTGGGGTGGTGGGGTTGTTACAACAAATATAATTCTCCTGGAAAACCAGTTTTGATCCTATTTAATCAAAGTAAATTCAATAAATCAGATATAATAAGGAAACAATTGATATAATAAAGATTTCTGACAAATAAAGAAAGTTTATCCTGGAGTCTTTTATCCTTTAATTTAAAAAAATTATTCTAGTGATGTTTAAAACTATATATTCATCCCAAGACAATATTTAAGTCTCACTTTAAAGTTCTTAATGCTTTTAATAAAGTTTTTATTTTGCATTTGTTATGAAAATTCTCACTTAGGATTAAAATATGTCCTTGAAGAAATAGAAAATATACTCTGTATATAATTTTCATTAAATACTTATAAGTAAGAATTTTAATCCACTGAAGCAGCCTATGAAATACTAAACCATGCTGGATATAATTAAAGGAATTAGGAAAATAGGACATAAAGGAAAAATAATTAGAAATGTTATTATTTTTTCTAATTTTAATAACCGAGGAATGAAGTGATAGATGAAGGGATTGGTTTATGATTGGGGTTATTTCAGTTGACATGATCTCTTCTACCCAGTACTGCTAAAATTCTCTTCCAAAATCAGAACTGTGAATTTGTTGGTCCTCTTCTATAAATGGCTATCGCCCTTCCTATCTAGACTATGTTCTCATATTTTAAAAGGTTCATTTTCTGTTCTCAGACTATAATTTCATTCAACATCAATTCAACAAGATTTCTCAAGTGCCTTTCAATGTGTTGGGAACTGCACTAGATACTGAAAATAAATATAACAAATACACTAAGTTTTAAAATATAATGAAAGGAAAGGAAGAGGGAAAGGTTCACAAAAAATGATGGCATAAGAGAGTTTGAGATAAATGTGAAGGATAGGTTTTAAAAAGTCCTATGAGAAATTTAAGGGAGGCAAGCTAATTTTTATTTTTATTTAAGTATTTTTCCACGGTTACAAGATTCATGTTCTTTCCCTCTTTTTTTTTCCCTCTCCCCTCCCAGAGCTGACAAGCAACTCCACTGGGTTATACATGTATTATCACTCAATACCTATTTCCAAATCATTCATTTTTGTAATAATCTTTTAAAAACCAAAACCTCACATCCAATGCCCATGTAAACAAGTGTAAAATCAAATGCTTTCCTTCTGCGTTTCTACTCCCACAGTTCTATCTCTGAATGTGGATAGCATTCTTTCTCATAAGTCCCTCAGGATTGTCCTGGATCATTGCATTGCTATCAGTAGCCAAGTCAGTTACATATGATAATCCCACAATGTTTCAGTCTCTGTGTACAACATTCTCCTGGTTCTGTTCATTTCACTCCACATCAGTTCATGGAAATCTTTCCAACTTGTATGGAAAACAAGCAGTTCATCGTTCCTTATTGCACCGTATTATTCCATCACCAGCATATGCCACAATTTGTTCAGCCATTCTTCAATCTAGAGATACCCCCTCATTTTCCAATTTTTTGCAAACACAAAAAAGTGTGACTATGAATATTCATTATTATCTCTTTGGGGTACAAACCTAGTAGTGTTATTTCTGTGTCAAAGGGTATGCATTCTTTTAAAGCCCTTTGGGCATAATTCCAAATTGCCTTCCAGAATGATTGGATCAATTCACAACTCCACCAGCAGCATATTAGTGTCCCAATTTGAGGCAAACTAATTTTAATCTGGATGGTAGAGATAACAAAGGAAGAGCTTCATGGAAGAGGTTGAACCCAAGTTAAGCCTTTTTAATTTTGTTTTATTATCTCTTGATGTCTTATGGTTTCATTAGCTTCTATTTGTCCAATTCTATTTTTTATGGAGCTATTTATTCCTTAAGTTTTTGTATTTCCTTTTCCATTTGGCTAATCTTACTCTTTAAAGAGTAGTTTTCTTCAATTTTTTTTTGCCTCCATTTCCATTTGGTCCATTCTATTCCTTAGGAAGTCATTTTCTTCTATGTGTTTTTGTGCCTCCCTTCCTATTCTATTTTTTAAGGAGTTGATTTCTTCAGTGGGTTTCCCCACCCATCCCCCTCCCCTAGCTGTAGAGTTTTTTTCTATCAATTCTCTTCTTATTAATTTTTTCTTAACCTCTTTTCAAATTCTTCCAAAGGTTCTTTTGGGGCCTGATGTCCTTTCAAACTTTTCTTTGATTCTTTACATGTTTCCTTTGGGGCATTATTGTCCTCAGAATTCTGAATTTGTATTTTGGCCTTTCCTGTCACTAAAGTAACTTTCTAAGGTCACTTTTTTTGGACTTTTATTCACTTTTCTCATTGTTTTTTCTCCCCATTACCTTATGTCTCTGCTGAGGTACTTCTTTGTTCCTGGGGTAGAGGGCACACTGCTCCAAACTTCTACAGTATTCTTCTCTGGTACTTGGGATTGACTCAGCTGCTTTTGTTTCTCACAGTGTGTTTGTAGAGAAGGTAGCCCTGCTGGCTTGCTCTGGGGAGACGGGCAGCTGTTTTATCCAGCTATATTTGGCACCTCATGTTAGCTATTCCCTGTTGTTTCACAGCCTGGGCTAATTATCTCCACTCTGTGACTTCCCTGCCCCTGACAAGTGGCTTGGACTGGACAGGTCCCCTGCTCTGGGATCTATTGCCTTAGGCCCTCTGCCGCCATGTGTGAGGGGAGGATTTCTTGCAGTTCAGCTGCTCTCTCTCTCTCTCTCTCTCTTCTTACCCCCCCTCCCATCCCTTGTAACCTCAGTGTTCTGCTGCCACCTGGAAGTGTAGAGTTTCCTGCCTTCTATACCATGTAGGGTGACTCAAGATGGGCTCCTACCCATTCTACAGCTTCATTGCCTCTGGTGGAATTGTGGCATGTTGGGCTGCTCCAAGTTCTGCCAGTTTTCACAGCTGCTGTGCTGCCTGAGCTCCTCTTTCTTCCTACCCCAGTGAGACATGTTCCTCCAGTTTTCCTTTGTTTGAAGGAGATTAATTTTCGTGTGTGTGTGTGTGTGTGTGTGTGTGTGTGTGTGTGTGTGTGTGTGTGTGTAGGGATTGCCAAGTGGCATGTTCTTTATTCTGCCATTTTAGCTCCCTCAGTTAAGTCTCAGAAGAAGGAATGAACTTCACCAAATAGTGTTTTTCTAGGCCTGTAGAGATTACTGGAAAGGGTTGGTGATTAAAATCTCCTGTCCCTGTTATTTCCTACATTTAGTATCAGACACTTATTTAAAAGAGCAATTTTTATTCTAAATAAGTAGACACATTAGGAAAGGAAAGAAACAAGCCAGCCGGCTAGGACACTTATGAATCCTAGTGAGATATATTGAAGGATATTCTTTATAGACAAAGTGATACTATTACTCTTGAAGTTTGTGTCTCAGGTCTCTGTTAGCTGACTAGGAAGCCACTTAGGGTGTCAGAGCATCTCATAGGAGCACAACCATAAACACTTCCCTCTGTGTAGAGAAAATGTCCCATTTTGGATGTCTATTAATAATGTTCACCAGTTTTCCTTACTTCATAAGTGTTTCCAGGCAGTAACTTCTGGGGAAATAAAGAATTATCTTTCATCTGCTTCAAAATTTATGCTTTGGTAATTTTGTGCATATAATAGCTTAAAGTGGCAAAGGAGGGGGAAAAGGATTTTTTTTTTGTTCAGCATTTCACATATTGAGTTAGACCCAGTAGACAATTACTAAGGGATAGAATAGATAGAGTTGATAGAGTACCAGGCCTGGAGTCAGGAATACTCATCTTCCTAAGTTCGAATCTGGCCTGAGACACTTTACTAGCTGTGTGACCCTGGGCAAGTCACTGCATTTAGTTTAACTAAGCTTCCTCATCTGTAAAATGAACTGGAGAAGGAAATGGCAAACCATGCTAGTATGTTTGCCAAGAAAACCCCAGTAGGGTCACAAAGAGTTTGACATGACTGAAAACAACTGAACAAGAATAGACCCTAGAATTGACTGCAGCGGTGGGGGAAGGCAGAAGGCAAGAAGATGTTAGTGTGGATTTCCGGTAAATCAAGGATAACTAAGCACTAATCTTGGAAGGGGACTGGAAGCTGACTCCATGGAACTCTGAGAGAATTCCGTTTGGGAGGGGCCAGCAGCAAGAGGAATTTGGAGGAGAATTCTGAAGGTCCTCAATGGTCGCTTCTCTCCTGACCAGATGAGGAGTTGGGAGGTTGGTTCTTTGGTTGGGAGGGTTGGATGTGGGGTAGATCCGGAGTGAATTGGGTTCCTCTGTACTTGTATGTGTGACTATTGGGAGATCACAAATATCAACAAAGAAGACATTGAACAGCCGTTCTCCAATTTGGCTGGAGAAGCTGAATTCCTAGGGGTGGCTTTGAATGAGGGGGGGAAATCCCTTCCCTGTTCCTGCCTGAATCCACTGGTCCTGTTACTTCCCTGTGATATTAGTTTAAAAATATTTGATAGGAGACTGTAGGTGGGGAGAGAGAGTGAGCTACTGTGACCAAGCCACAGAAGAAGTCCAGATCTGCTCTCTTGGGGAAAAGACATAGTTGATAGTGAAGTTCATCCTTTCCCTCCTTCCTTGTTTGCCCTATACCTTTTCCCCTTGTACCCTGAATTTAATTTATCCTTTAATAAGCCCCTGACAGTTTGATATTTAGAGTCTGGAACAGTTACATTGAGGCGGGGAGAAGACTGATCTTGTGGCTGAGGAGAAGACCATTTCCTGACTCCATCTTGAGGGGTAAAGCTACTTGTACTTGGGAGTTGGGGGAGGCTTGTCTCAACAGGGCTGGCTCTGGGGTTGGAATCCCATCCATTAAAGTCACAACTGAACCCCAATACCTTCCTTCAACATCCTCATTATAGCTTTGCCAATTTGGGAAGGTCGTTGAGTTTATTCCCCCATAGATCTTCCCTGGGGTGGGGGTGAGTGAATAACTGATCTGGCCCATTGAAAGCTAACAAGGGGGAAGTCTAGATATTTCCGCCCCCCCATCAATACTCACCCCATACAAAGAGCTGGAATCAGAAAGACCTGAGTTCAAACCTGACCTCTGACACTTACTAGCTATGTTGCCCTGGTCAAGTAACTTAACCTCTGCCTATCTTAGATTTTAAAAATGTAACTGATGTTGCATCAGGTGTAAAAAATGGGGATGACAATGGCACCAATCTCAGAGGGTTATTGTGGGGAGCAAATGAAAAAGTATTTCTAAAACACTAAACCTAGTACTTGGCACATAGTAGCTATTTAATAAATGTGTTTTCCTTTCCCTTCTTCCCCTTCCTAGACATGGGGCCAATGTGAACAATGTGGCAGAGATGGGAAACGACAGGTTAAAAAATGTGGGATGAAGAGCAATTTACTTTGGTTGGCTCCTAGGATAAATGAAGGGGAGTAATTTGATTTAAGGTAGATTACAATGGCCTTTTGGCTTTTAAACAGGCTGTTCCCAAATCTGAAATACACTCCCTCTCCACAAGTATGACCTCTCACAGGAAACCTGTCCTGATTCCTGCCTGCTCGCCCCCCAGTTCTAGGGCCCTCCTCCCAGAAATTATTTTGTATCCACTTCATATAGGTTTTGTATTAATTTTATGCAGACATTTCCTATCCTTCCTATATAATGTAACTTCCTTGAGGGCAAGAACTGCTTCATTCTTGTGCAATGGGGGTCTGGCCCCGGCATATATCTCGTCAGTTTGCTCAGTGTCTTGATGATGGCTGCTATAGAGTTTGCTTCCTGGAGAATTGTGACGATGTGCCTTGAAAAGGCCATTTTGTAACTGCTTCCGGTCAGCTCTTTGGCAGAGAAGAGGCTCTGATGGCTCTACCATTCGAAAAGGCCAGTTAGTTACGTCACCGTTGGTGTCTCATCAGATTCCAAGAGTGAAAATCTCCAAAATGCCCCAAGAGCAAATAAGGACCAAAAAGGAGGGGGTGACAGTGGAAGGCCTTTTCAAATGTCTCCACAGTCAGTCCAAGAACCTCCTCTCTACCATGTCATTAGCTGGCTAGAACCCGTTGTGGAAGGTTTACACAAGTTCCATCATCTCTGCAAGGGATTTATCCTCGACATCTATATGATTCTACCAGGAGCAAGTTCTATAGCCTTCTCCATAAATGCACCATTACCTGTGTCTTTCTCTCTTCAGGCTTTATTACAGAGTCTGGCACGTAGTAGACATTTAACAAATATGTATTGGATAAAATTCACATATTCTGTTTCCTTTGTCCTAAAGGCTTTCTCCTTGGAGGCCCTCTTTTTTTTTTAATTTTTAAAAAATTGTTATTTAGAATATTTTTCCATGGTTACATGATTCATGATCCTCCCACTGCTTTCTCCTCCCCTCCCACCCCCAAAACTGACAAGCAGTTCCACTAGGTTATGCATGTATCATTGTTCAAAACCTATTTCCATGTTATTCATATTTGCAGTAGCATGATCCTTTAATGCCAGTACCCCAATTATATCCTCATCACATTATGTGATCAATCATATATTTTTCTAATGCATTTCTGCTCCCACAGTTCTTTCTCTGGATGTGGCTAGTTTTCTTTCTCATAAATCCCTCAGAATTGTCCTGGGTCATTGCATTGCTGCTAGTACAGAAGTCCATTACATTCAATTTTATCACAGTATATCAGTCTCTGTGTATCATGTTCTCCTGGATCTGCTCCTTTCGCTCTGTATCAATTCCTGGAGGTCATTCCAGTTGACATGGGATTTCCTTGGAGGCCCTCTTAAAGTCTGACCTACATTAGCCTTCAAAAAACTTTCTATAGATCAATGAAAGAAAGGAAGTGATTTTCCCCCCTCCCACTCAATACCCAATCAAAGTAAGTTAATAAATAATTATTGAAAGTACTGTAAAACTGTGCTGAGTCTACATAGTACAAGGACAGCCAGGTGGCTCAGTGGATTGAGACAGAAGATCCTGGGTTCATATGTAGCCTCAGACACTTCCTAGTTGTGTGACCTTGGACAAATCACTTAACCTCAATTGCCTAGTCCTTACCACTCTTCTGCCTTACTAAGTATTGATTCAAAGGCAGAAGGTAAGGGTTTGTTTTTAAAAAAGAACTACATAGAACAATAAATATTATACTCTCCATATAATGGGAATATAAAAACCTTTATTTATAATATGTTTACATATAAACATAGGATTTATATAATACTTACATAAAATATGATAAAAATGTGAGTAATGAAAGATTTTAATATGTAAAATATATGTTTAGTAAAATATATATTTAATGGGCCTAGTTTCTGTTATAGATTTTCTTCTTTCTTTCTTTTTTTTTTTAATTTTAAACCCTTAACTTCTGTGTATTGACTCATAGGTGGAAGAGTGGTAAGGGTAGGCAATGGGGGTCAAGTGACTTGCCCAGAGTCACACAGCTGGGAAGTGTCTGAGGCCGGATTTAAACCTAGGACCTCCCGTCTTTAGGCCTGGCTCTCAATCCACTGAGCTACCCAGCTGCCCCTTCTGTTATAGATTTTACAATGCTTGTAAAGTTCTTTTTATCGGTACATCTTTCTTTTTTTTTTTTTTTGTTACTTCTTTCTGTTGTAGTTCTTAGATTATTAGTATTCATACCAAAATTTCTGACTTAAATCAGTCATTTGCACATACTAAACAATCATCTGGATTGAATTTTGTCCTGCGTTAAATAAAATATTATATCAGGTACAGTCTACCCTGAACCAAAACCACACTGAGTCTAAAATACACCAGTGCTTGACAAATACCAACAACCAGGTTATGAAAGTGTCTAATAATTCATTATGGTACCTAGAATATTTGGTAAGACTTTAGTCGAAACTGTACCGACATATTTCTTTCTTAATCCTTGCTTACATTTTTTTTTATGAAGGCAACATGGCATAGTAAAGAGAGGTCAGGATTTAGAATCAGAGGATCTTGAGCTGGAAACCAACTTCAACATTTACTAGCTACATGACCTTGGAAAAAACCCTTAATCTCACTAAGTTTCAGGTTCTTAATTTATAAATGGGAAATAATAACACTTTGTATTTTCTACCTTAATGGACTATAAAGAAATGCTTGTAAATTTTAAAGCATTATATAAATATGAGTTGGTGTTATCTATGCCTGTGATTTCCTTGATTTAGGAACTCTTGGTGAAGAAGTTTCTTCCACCTATAGGGATCTGTATTTGTTCTGGGACTCATCATTCTAGGCTAGGAAAACTTCCTAGGATGTGAGAGTTAATTGACTTATCTATGATCACACAACCAGTATTTGTCAGAGATGGAACTCAGATTTTTCTGAATCTCAACTGACTATGTATTATGCAGTATTACCTATTTATTATTATAATTTAATAGATATTCTTTAACAGAAATAATGATGATGACAATGTGGAATAGTTGAGTATGCATTGGTCCAAAATCAGAGGATCTGCATTACTGAAAACTATGAAGGGAGGAAAAAAAAAGCTTTTGAACTCCAAATTATTTGTCACAAAATCACACATTTGACTCTAAAACACTTGGCTTGCTTGTTTACTCATACTAGATATCGCTAAAATAAATTTTATCTTATTTTTCGGATTTAGCAAATCAGCAAGCATATTTTAGAGGGGTGAGGCACTACAGCATGGTAGGACAAATTAAGAACTTGGAGTTAGGAAAACCTGGACTCAAAGCCTACCTCTGACACATATTAGCTGTGTGTCCCTGTGCAAATCACTTAACCTCTCAATTACTCAAGCTTCTCTCTTAGAATATGTTACAGGAGTTCCCTTCATGGATGAAATCACAGATCTGGATCTCCCCCTAACCTTAGAAAACAAACAAACAAACATTAGAGGGGAGTTGCTAGAAGGTGATAAGCTAAGGAAAAAGAAAAACAAAAACGTAAGCATACAAGCTCAAAAATCAAAACTAAGTTCAGTATATAGCAAGACAGTTGTTATTGTTTAGGCATTTTCAGTTGTGTCCAACTCTTCACCAGTGATTTGCCATTTCCTTGTCCAGTTCATTTAGCAGATGAGGAAGTTGAGGCAAACAGAACTAAGTGACTTGCCCAGGATCATACTGCTAGTAAATGTCTGGGGCCAAATTTGAACTTAGGTCTTCCTGAGTCCAGGTCCATCACTCTATCCACTGTGCCACCTTACTGTGCCATCTATTTTAAAAATGTCCAAGAATATATGAATGTTTTGTAGTAATGGATATGTACCTCCTCTTAATGATGGCCATGACTCCATCAAGGAGACGAGAAACTTCTTGATAATCCACTGGAATTAAACATTTCTTAAATGAATACAGCACATAAAAGAAGTTAGTTTAAGTTATCTGGAAATTTACTCTGTGAAACCCATCATTTCTACTGCATTAACCCTGACCTAAGTCATTGTCAAAGCTTATTTTAACCACTGGTACTGTGATGTGTAAACTACAACTAGCTGTTAGAAAATTTACCTGCAGGCACTGTAGTTCTACTTTCCAAAATGACAACTAAAACCAGAATGACCGAAGCCCTTTAATTTTCTGTAGTCACATTGCTAAAATGAGTTGCACTCTGCATCTGTCAGTTAATTGATCAGTCAATAAGCATTTATTAAGTGTAAACAAAGTTCCAGGCATTGTGCTGAGTGCTGGAGATAAAAGAAAGGCAAAAGATCATCTCAGGGACTTCACATTTTAATGGGGGACAAAAAATTTAAGCAACTATATGTAGACTATAAAGGTAAATAGGAAGTAATCATCATCAGTGAAGAAATAAGAGGCATCGGGGACAGCTGGGTGGCTCAGTGGACTAAGAGCCAGGCCTGGAGATAGGAGGTCCTAGGTTCAAATCTGGCCTCAGACACTTCCTAGCTGTGTGCCCCTGGGCAAGTCACTTAATCTCCATTGCCTAGCCCTTGCCACTCTTCTGACTTGGAACTAATACTTAATTCTAAGACAGAAGGTAAGGGTTAAGAGAAAGAAAGAAAGAAAGAAAGAAAGAAAGAAAGAAAGAAAGAAAGAAAGAAAGAAAGAAAGAAAGAAAGAAAGAAAGAAAGGAAGGAAGGAAGGAAGGAAGGAAGAAAGAAAGATAGGAAGGAAGGAAGGAAGGAAGGAAGGAAGGAAGGAAGAGGAGGCATCATTGAAAGGGATGGATGAGATCACAGATCCATTAAGTATTTAAATGTGTATCTCAAATGTCACATCTCTTCTAGGATATTCACTGGAAATAAGTAGAGGTTTCCACAAAACCGATTTCTTAGCACGTATTAGATATACATATAAAAAGTCTATCTACAGAACTTTACCTGCCTCTCTGTTGAAGGGTATATTTCTATAGCAGTTCAATCCTTGAGTGTCAAATGAAGAGCAACAAAATGATGTGGGCATTCAAGGGTGATAGTCAATCATTTGTGAGCATCTTTTGTTTATGTGGAGATGAGATGGAAAACTAGCTCCAGGTATTATTACCCTTTATATTTAAGGGCACATACCTTTAAAAACTCAAGAGGATTTCCCCCGCGGCAATTTTTAATAGCAACTGGAAAAACTGGAATATGGTAGTATGCAATAAAACACACAAAGGACCTTCTGTTGTTTTACTGTTTCTAAAAGTCTGGGCCACTGGTAACTTATTTACAAAGAGCTCCTGCACATCTCCAATGTGTATTTTTTTTAACATCCCTTACAGATTATTTTTGACTTGGCCAGGCAGGGAGCCTATTTTAAACCCTCAATTTGAAAATCATGGAAGCTTTATAAAGTCCTCCACCTGCATTTCTTTTTAGGAACACAGTTCTTTATTCTCCAAAGGATGAAAACCCCCAGCATATAAAAACTTTGTTAAGCTGTCACTATCAATAGAGTACAAAAAAAATAATGGTTGACAAAGAAGAAACAAATTGCATCTTCGAATAAGTTTTCTTCAAGCTCTTGTTAAAAGCTATAACCTCTGATGTTAACTAAATTTAACCCATTCTGACCCTTGTGGTGGCCCTTAACCTTTTCTTTATTCTGCTTCCTGTGGTTGCTGGAGAAGCCTGGCCCAATCATTGGAAAAGCGTTCTCTGTGGCACACAAAGGCCCAGCCTCACTGCTACTCTGTCAGGAGGCACAGAATAGACTGAGGGGTCAGCACCTGTGCTGAGAGCAGGTGACAGTGAACTGGCTGGATCATTCTAGGGCAACTTGTAATAGTTTCTACCCTTCAAATATCGTTCTGCAGTTTCAGGCATTCAAGCCAGTGAAGTTCAGGTTTTCTTTGTGAATGCAGACTTTAAACAAATTAATCTATTGCTGTTCAACTGACTGTAAAATTAGTAGATTTACTGTTGCAAAAAAAGGGGGGGGGCTTTCACTTCCACTTTAATAAGGTCACGGATGTGTCCTAGGCTGCCAACAAAGCAGCCTTTAAAATCTTTGCAGCTGAAACCAGCAACTTGCAAAAAAAAAAAAAAAAAAAAAAAAAAAAAAAAAAAAGACTGAAAAAACAATGTCTCAAATATACAGTGGAAAGTCTTTGCCATACAGTTAACACGGAAAAGTCCACATTTGAGAAGCTTCCTCCACTGGGATGTTTCCCTTTAATTGTAGTTCACATAACAGTAGAGCAGAGTGGAGCACAAAATTGATTTATCATTAACGTTTTAGTATGTTCAGTTAGTCTTGCTTTTCACCAAGGAAAATAGCTCTTGGTTTAGCGTGGTTTCATCAAATGGCCAGAATGATGTAACTGAAACGTTTTGATTACTTTAAGTATGTGCTTTTTACTATTTAAAATCTAAAATAACAAAAGAAAATTTGATTCTGTTATAGTTGAGTTTTCACGTTGATTTCATGTAAGTGAATATTTTGGTATGTGCCATGTCTTTGTTTGTTTGGGGTTATTTTTCCCCATGAGTATAAGGAAAATTATTCATCTTAAAATGTTCTCTCAAAATTACTTACAGATAAGTGAGTTATCCTTAGAATCCATTTGCTGGATGTTTAAAAATGTAAATATGTTCTATGTCTTCACAGAGTAAATAGACTTCTGAACCATATTCTACTTTTACTCTTCTGCACAAGAGACTTTTCAAAGAAGATAAAAGGGATGTTCATTTGTAAATGCTCTTTTATTTAGCAGACTCGAAAGTCTTTCATTCATTATATGTCCTTCATTTTAGACAAATTCAGTTTGCTTACTCACAGGATCAGCATGTTTTGGCAATTATTGCCATCATATATAACATTAGAAATAATGAATTTGGGACCTTAACTTTTGGTAGATCTTAAACATGATAAAGAAATTTGCTTTGTAGGAAGAGTTCTGACACAGATGTAGTCACAAGATATTCCTTAACTCTACTGAGAAAATAGATTTGAGCTAGTTTGGTTTTTTTAAGAAGTAATTACTAAGTTTTAAAATATTGGAATAGACCACTTTGAGAGCTGTGATATTTTGTTCTTTTAAATTGAATAAATTTTTACCCATGCTGTTTAGTTTGGCCTTGATCTTTTCCAAAATCTTCTCTGAAAAAAGTTGTCTATATTTGACATTTCCAGTTGCTGACCAGAACTTTGTAGTCTAGTTTCAATCGCCAACGAATCACCAACGTTCTACTGACACTATTCTCTCAAAGGTCACCAATGATCTCTTAACTTCAAATCCAATGGCCTTTTTTCAGGCTCTATCTTCTTTGATCACTCTATAGTCTTTAACATTATTGACCTCTCCCTCCTTCTGGATACTTCAGGCCACACTTTCCTGATTCGCTGCCTCTATCCTCCTAACTGTTCCTCTGTTAATTGGACTCGTTCCTCATTCTTTTTTAAATCTCTTCTGGTGGATGTTTCCCAAGGCTCTCTTCATCTCTATTCTTTCTCAATTGGCAATCCCATTTATTACCTTGGCTTCAACTCTAACCTTCTGAAGATGGTTACCAAATCCCAAAGTACAATATAAATGCAAACTATTATTATCATCTTTATCACCAGCCCCAATCTTGCTTGAGCTTCAGACCCAAATTAAGAATAGTCTAGAGGTCATCTTTACTCAGAATCCTTTGATTAAAAATGGAAAGAGACCTATGAAAACCAATTTCTTCATTTTATACATGAGGGAATTAAAGCCTAGGGAGTTTAAGAAAATTGTTAATGGGCACAACAAATAATAGCTAATCTTTATATCACACTTTAAGGTTTGTGTGGTATATTACGTATATTATCTCATTTGAGCCTCGCAACAACCCTATAATAGGTGCTATTTTTATTTCCATTTTACAGATATGGAAGCAGAGGTTGGAGACAGATTAAATGATTAGCCTAAATTCACAAGCTAATAAATGTCAGAAATGAGATCTGAACTTAAAACAAGTCAAGGCAAGTCAATCAAGTCAAGAAGCATTTATTAAGTACTATGTGTCAAGCACTTGCTAAGTAATACTAATTTTAAAAATAGAAAAGTAAATCAATAGAAGGTCAAGAAAGAAGAATCAGAAATAACTGAATTTAACAACTGGGTAGTAGGTGAATGCCTAAATATAAATTACCTAGGAAAGAACTCTTTTTTTTTTTTTTTGATGGAGGTAACTGGGTGGCACAATAATGGATAGAGCACTCTGCTTAGAATCAGGAAAGTTCATCTTCTACATTCAAATCTGGCCACAGGCACTTAGCTGTATAATCCTGGGCAAGTCACTTAACCTGTTTGACTCAGTTTCCTCATCTTTAAAATGAGCTGGAAAAGAAAATGGTACCTTTGCCAAGAAAAACCCAAAAGGGGTCACAAAGATTTAGACATGACTGAAACAACTAAATGACAATGACAGAAAGACCCAAACAGGGGTCTGGAACATGGAAAGTTTGGGGAGGCAGTGATCAGACTGTGTACTAGATCAGACTGTTTAGGTTTGCTACAAGTTTGTAGTTCCCTGGTCCAAGCCATCTCAAATACCCTTGAAAAACACAGTATTCAATAGCTGGAAAAAGAAATAGTAGGACTCCAGAAAATATAGATCAGAACTTGGTCTTAACATAAAGACCCAATCTAGGAAACAAGGTAGAAGAATGAGTAAACAAAAAAATAATCCTATAATAAAGAGTAATTGTGATGCTAGGAACACCTAACACACAAACTCAAAACAAAAGAATTACTCCAAGGGAAGGGAGGGAGGGAGGAGATAAGTCTAATCATATAACTTGGAAAAACTTGTGTGGAAATTTGTTATTCCATATAATTGGTTAAATATATATATATATATTTATATATATATATATATATATATATATAAAGAATTGATAAAGAATTGCTCTCAAACACATAGAAGCAAAATCTTAAAGTATAGCCATAATATCAATTAAAATTCCTTGCAGAAACATAAAAAATTGTTTTAAGAGGAGTGTAAAATTATATAAGTGAAATGAGAGCACTAGAGGAAAGACTTGAAAAATTAATAGTTATAGGAGGTACAAAACTCTACTTAAACAAGAGTCCCTGAAAATTAGAAGAGACCTAGAAAAAGTAATGAAACAACAAGAAATATCAAATCAAAGTAAAAAAAAATGAAAAAAGTAAGATATCTCATCAAAAAAATTACTTTGAAAATAAAAAGATAGTTTAAGAATCATTGGGCAAACTAAAAGCTAAGACTTAAAAAAAAAGTTGGCTATTATATTTTAAGAAATCATTAAATAAAGCTGTCCAGACCTGTTAGAAAAAGAGGATAAAGTAAAAATAGAAAGCACCTACTAATTACCTTCAGAAATAAACCCCTGAATGAAAATTCCCAAGAATTTTCCAATACCAAATTCCAGAGCTTCTAGGCCAGTGATTCCCAAAGTGGGCGTCACAGCCCCCTGGTGGGTGCTGCAGCGATCCAGGGAGGTGGTGATGGCCACAGGTGCATTTAGGGGCAGTGAATAACTATAAGGGGGCGGTGATAGTATGTGATAGTATGCTAAGTAATATTTTTTCCGGAAAGGGAGTGGTAGGCCAAAAAAGTTGGGGAACCACTGTTCTAGGCTGAAGAGAAATAAACTGCAAATAGCTAAAAAGGAATATACTTTTGAAGTATTTGAAGATCCCATTAAAACCTGAGGAATCACAGTTACAATTGCATAAGATTTAGAAACTATTGTTCTAAAGAAGTAGAAAGAGTAAAATACAGTGTTCCAAAAGATAAAAGATAGAGGCTTACAACCAAGAATAACTTTCCCAGCAAAATTTAATAGAATCTTAAAGGGGGATGACCTTAATGAAAAAGAGGCTTTCTAAGTATTTCTGATGAAAATAGCAGGGCTAAGAAGAAACCATCAAGTACAAACACAGGAACCTAGAGAAACCCCAAAAGGTAAATATAAGTGGGCAATAAAAAAGGGATTATACAAAGATGAATGTTTACACCCTAAAGCAGGGGTTGGCAACCTTTTTGGCCCTGAGAGCCATAAACGCCACATTTTTTAAAATGTAATTTCATGAGAGCTGTACAGTGCTCACAGTGCGCGCTCCTGTAACAGCGCCTGAAAAAAAATTGACTTTATGGCTCCTGCAGAAAGAGTCATACGTTCCCAACCCCTGCTCTAAGGAAGATTGAAGGCATCTCTCCAGAATCCTAATGCCATCAAGGGTCATAGTGGGAATTAAATAAAACAGAGGCCCTAGAAGAGGTTTGGTTATATTTTAGTGATCTTGAAAGTGGAAAACATTAAGTGGAAGAAAGACAGTAAGGAAGAAAGGGGAAAGAAGGATGGGGGAATTAATTCACATAATCAGGTTTGGCAAGGAGAAGCCAATAAAACTGAGGGAGAAATGGGGCAGGAAAGACTTGAATTTCACTTTTTATCTAAACTGATCAAAGGAAAGAAGAATGAAGTTCAGGGATGTGTATTTACAGAGTTTTGTTTTTTGTTTTTATAAAAACATCCAACTTGAGGAAAAGAGTAGAGAAAAAAAGAGGGCAGAGGGAATAAGAGGTAGGATATGTTCAAGGAAGATGTAGTCATAATAAAAACACTCTAAATTTAAAGGGGATTATGCAAAGGGGTTTAAAAGGAAAGTGAGGATGATCTTTGAGAGCATATATATGATTCCCATTAATTGAGAGCACTTTGGTGCTGGAAGAAGTGATGCTGATTCCAAATTTAGAAAGGGACTAAAGCAGGGCAACTAGGTGGCTCAGTGAATTGAGAACCAGGCATAGAGAACCAGGCTCTGGGTTCAAATCTGATCTCAGATACTTCCTAGCTGTGTGACCGCAGGCAAGTTACTTAACTCACCTTGCCATTCTTCTGCCTTATTGATTCCAGGATGGAAGGTAAGTTTTTTTTTTCCTTTTTTAAAAAAGGAACTGAATAAAAAATTAAATTGTATAACAAAGTATTCTATGCCTGGAAATAAGGTGGTCTTTCCTGATGACAGGTTATTTGACAGGAAAAGCAAGTGGGAATAGGACTAAGAAAATTTTACAAAGCAATTTGGAGAGGTACAAGAGAACCCTGAGCTCATGAAACCAAGGTCAGTCAGAGACTATAGTCAGTAAGCATTCATCAAATATTTATTTAGCACTTATTATGTACTTACTCTGCAAGGCACAAAGCTAGGATGAGAGCTTTGAATTTATCCTGGCTTATGCTTCTAGTATGGCACTCTTCTTTCCTGGCCCTAAAATAGCAATAGATGTATAATTATAAATAATTATATTTAATTATACATAGTATAACAATATTATAAATAAAAATATTTAAAAATAAATAATTATAAATAATAGAAGGAAACTTTTAGGAAGGAGGAGAAAGCCAAAATTGGGTGAAGAGTTGTTATTTGAAGAACTCAGTCTCCTAGAGTTGTGATCATACACGGGTTGGCAGAATCAATACTACCAATTTGGAGCCCTTGATCCTTTGGAGTCACTTGATCCATTGGAGCAGACAGTAATTAAACTGGTATTAAGAAGCCCATCAAAATCAGGGATATCTTTGCTGGTAGAAGTTACCTTTGCTGGAAACACTCTGAAAGTTGTATAGGGCCAGGACAGGGCAGATTATATAGGTAATGAGATAAGTTATGCCATTAGTGAGGAACATCAAACTTGAGTGTTACTGGAGGAAAATTGTTGGGAGAATGATTTGTGGGGCATTTCACATATGGCAAGGGATGGATTCATTCAAGCTTTGTTATAAGATGGAAAAAAGAGTCTGAAAAAGGGCAGAGTTCAGCCTATACAGTGGATCAGATAGCAGAAGCCCTACTTCCATTGGACCTGGTTCACAAAGGCAAGTCCTTGAATCCTCCCAAGACACCAGTATGGTAAATGGATCTTTGAGTCAAGATAACCTGGAGAAAATGGCCAACCAACATCATCCATGTTGCCAAAAGAGGGGTCTGTATTTATAAGGGTGAAGAAAGGCTTCCAGCAAATGAGCATTAAAATGCTAACTTCTGCTCTGGTTTAGGAAGACCCAGGAAAGAGGAAGACATAGTAGAAGGAACCTCTGTGCCAAACATGAAAGGTCAAAAGCAGAGGGGGCAATTGGCAATTAGCATAAACCAGCTCTTTAAGAGAAGGACAAGAAGGAAGATCTGCCAAAGTTGCAAAGAATGCTGGATATCAGATTAACGAAATGTCTTATACAGACATATACTTTGGTGTTCTGAACATATGACTGAAGAAGTGGCTTAATCAACAATAGCCAACAATATACATAGATGCCTACACTAATGCCAATGGATAAAAGATTTCTATGACCTTTGTGGAACTGAGTCAGTTTCCCTTATGTAAACAGATCTGGTAGGCAACTAGCTGGTGCAGTTGATAGAGTACTGTGCCTAGAATCAGGAAGACTCGTCTTCCTGAATTCCAATCTAGCCTTGGACATTTACTAGCTCTGTGACCTGGGACAAGTCACTTAACCCTGTTTGCCTCAGTTTTCTTATCTGGAAAAGGAGTTGGAGAAGGAAATGGCAAACCACTCCAATATCTCTGCCAAGAAAATCCCAATGGAGTCATGAAGAGTTGGACATGACTGAAAGAACAAGTCATGTCACATACCCAGGGAAAGGAAAGGAAGTTGAAAGAATGGAGTCTTAAAAGAAGAGATACTTTTTCCACATTGAGGAGGTAGACCATTGAATTAGAGGAGCTGAAAAAGAGCTTAAATTCCTGAAAAGGAAGGCTAACATCAATGTGTTTACTACTCTGAGGCTGCTCATGGAGGGTACATAATAGCAGGGAGAACTCAGGTTTCTTGGCTAGTATTTTTAAACTGACCCTTATAATGTCACAGGAGAGCTAAGTTTTTGGATGGAAGAAAGAGTAAGAAAACCAGATGAGAACTCAACTTGGCAAAGCTATTTAGCTTCCTGGGTCCTGCTTACCGGAGTGACCTTCCCTGTATGTCTCTTGTGTTCTCTTGAATTATGTGTCCCCAGGAAAGTCCTGTACCTTGGACTATATAACAAGCTACCTGAGACCTAACATACAGGGTACACCAAAAATTAGCTGGTGATGACTCTGAGTCATAAGGTCAGTGAAGTATTATCGTTAATAATACCTTCTCAAACCTTTCCTATTCTCTTGGGCATGCTAGTGTAAGAGATTGTGAAACCCTAGATAACTTTACCCTTGTTTTATCTAACCTTTGTATCTCAGCTGGCCCTCAGCAGTGTTCTGAACAGCACAGCATTTAATCACGGTTTGAATTATTGAATTGAATGGATCAAATGACACCTCAAGATCACTTCTGGCCTTATCACTTTATGATTCTAAAACAATTGCTTAGATATGGCTTCTTCTCCCAGAGTGTGTCAGTCAATCAACCAAAAAGTCCTTATTAAGTGCTTACTATGTGTGAGACACAATGAAAATTTCATTGCAAACTATTTTCAGACACTAGGGAAGCCCCATGAGATCCTGGGATCTGGGGGAAAGATCTTAGGGTACTTGCTGTCAACATTCCTAGAAGTAAATTCCACAAAGAGAGAAAAAAACTTTATAAATCCTTTTCTAAATCCTAGTGGAGGGAGATGAGGGGAGAGAGAGGGTTTATACTTTGTATGTGGTCTGGAATATTAGTGAGCAATAGTGAGAATTAACATTTTAACTGATCATGTAAGTCAGGACTGATTCTGGAAAAAAATCACAAACTAAAAAAGCAGGTGGAGCAGAAAAGGGAAGTAGAATTTGCAAGGGGATTGGGAACAAAGGGGAAGGGTGTCATGGATGAACCTGAAATTGGGAAAGAGCTGAAAGCTCAGTTAACAGATATTAGAAGAGGACAGAATTAGTCTCCATTAACTTTCAAACCAATAAAAAAAACTCTATGTTTTTGCAAGCTGCAAAGTTCCAGCAGAAGAAAATACTAAAAGCTGTTACTGGTTCATAAGAGGAAAGGATCAGCTTCCAGCAGCTTTTAGACAAGAAAAAACTTTAACCTGTGCTTTATTTGAGAGAGCTGGTTTTAGTGGAAAATCTCTTGGAGATCCATATGGAAATGACATAGATTGAATAATATTTTGTCTCCAAGGCAGGTCTCACATGCTAATTATTTCACTGTACAATGTTACCTGAGATATTTCCAAAGTGTACTTTGGCAAGCAGAAAGCAGTTAATCAGGTGAAGTAAACTCTTTAAGAGAGAGACAGCCTGTTTTTAAGTCTCCACATCTGGGAGAAAATCTGTCTATACTGGCTTTTCTTAATTGTCATGGACGCTTTCAGAGGGGGTTATAGCCACATTGGGAAAAAGCAGAGAAAAGATGGCTGCTCCAGTTTTCACAGTCATCATCACTACCTTTCGCTTAATTTGTTCATCTTTATTTCATATACCACCTTAGAATAAAGGTATCTGACAGCGACAAAATGAAGGGCCACCCAAGCCTTCCCTGGAGACTTACATATTTAAGAGAACAAGAAAAATCTACAGAAGGAATAGTAACAGGTCATTAAGGACAGAGAATAATTTATTTTTAGAGGATTCCATCAATATGTCACACTGTAATGTGACTAAATTTCTGGAAACTACTTGGGCATTAAATGTTTATTTCACAAGTGCTCTATTTTTGTACATCTTAGCTTCCTTGACATTTGGTCACAACGAATACTTTGTAATTTAAATCATCTTTTCAGGAATTTACTCTTGATTTAATGGCAATGAGAGAAATGAAATGGCCTGGTGTAGTAGAAAGAATGCTGGATTTCGAGTATGATAACATGGGTCCTTCCCCCACTGACTATGCTGAGAGCAGCCTTAAGAATCCTGCTGACTTGAATCCCAGGGCAAAGGCTACACCTCGACAGAATACCTTGATAACAGGGCAGGGAAGCACAGCTCCCTTCAGTCTCCACACCTTTACCTACACCTTCAGCTTCTGGTGCCAGCTGGGGAAGATCTGACCTCAGAGCTCATTAATGCTTCATCAGCCTAATCTAGTCAATCAGCAGAGCAGAGAAGAAGCCCCTTCAGGACAGAATAGCCGAAACTCACAGATTCAGCAAATAATCAGAGGAGCAAGATTATTGCCAATGACAGGGCAAAGAAGGAAAAAAATATGAGTAAACAACTGAAAAAGAAAAAAGAAATTACAATCAACCACTTCTATCTGGGTAATGAAAAAAGAACAAATGGAACAGAGTATGACCAAGGAACACCAAGCAAAAATGCAGAAACTCCAGTGAATTGGATTCAGGCTTTGGAAAACACAATTCAAAAAACAATTGAGAAGCTGAAGGCAATTGGGAAAACAACTTAAAAAGCACAATTAGTCACCTGGAAACAGAGGCACATGAAGTAAAACAAGAAAATAGTGTCTTGAAAGCCAGAATTGACCAACTTGAAAATGAGGCAAAGAAAAGGAAAGATGACCTACAAAGAAAAACAGACCAGAAGGAGAAGGATGATCAAAAAGCCAGGGAGGAAATTCAGTCTTTAAAAATCAGAATCCAATAACTAGAAGCAAATGACTTCATAAGGCAGTAAGAGTCTATAAAACAAAATCAAGAGAATGAAACAATTGAGGAAAATATGAAACACCTCTGATAAAACTACAGACATGGAAAATAGTTCCAGAAGAGACTATTTTATTTTATTTTTTAAAATTTTTTAAAATTCAATTTTATTTATTTATTAAACATTTATTATTTATTTTTTAGAAAAGTTAACATGGTTACATAATTCATGCTCTTACTTTCCCCTTCACCCCCCCGAGCTTCCCTCACCATGGCTGATGCATATTTCCACTGGTTTTAAGATGTGTCATTGATCAAGACCTATTTCCAAATTGTTGATAGTTGCATTGGTATGGTAGTTTCGAATCTACATCCCCAATCATGGCCTCATCAACCCATGTGTTCAAGCAGTTGTTTTTCTTCTGTTTCCATGCCTGTAGTTCTTCCTCTGAATGTGAGTAACGTTCTTTTCCATAAGTCCCTCAGAATTGTCTTGGGTCATTGCACTGCTGCTAGTACAGACGTCCATTACATTCTATTTTACCACAGAGTATTGGTCTCTGTGTACAATGTTCTTCTGGNTCCATTACATTCTATTTTACCACAGAGTATTGGTCTCTGTGTACAATGTTCTTCTGGCTCTGCTCCTTTCACTCTGCATCAATTCCTGGAGATCTTTCCAGTTCACATGGAACAAAAGAGACAATTTAAGAGTTATTGAACTACCAGAAAATCATGACCAAAAAAAAAAGGCCTGGATATCATTCTACAGGAAATTATCCAAGAAAACTGCCCCAACATTCTTGAACAAGAGGGAAAAGTAGAGATTAAAGAATCCACAGATCACTTCCTGCATTTGATCCCCAATTGACAATGTCTAAGAATGTTATAGTCAAATTCAAGAACTACCAGACCAAGAAAAATATACTACAAGCTGCTTAGAAGAAAGCATTCAGATACCATGGAACCATAGTTAGGATAACACAGGATTTGGTTTTATCCACACTGAAGGACTGGAAGGCATGGAATATGATATTCCAGAAAGTAAGGGAACAGGGTCTGCTGCCAAGAATCAACTACCCAGAAAAACTGACTAGATTCTTGCAGGGGAAAGTATGGTAATTTGATAAAATAGAAGACCACCAAGCATTGTTAAAGAAAAGACCTGATTTAAACAGAAAATCTGATCCCCAAACACAGAATTCAAGAGAATCACCAAAAGGGAATTAATAAAGGGGGAAAAATGTTTAAGGGACCCAATAAGTTCAAATGATTTGTATTCCTATAAGAGAAGATGATATTGGTAACTCTTAAAACTTGTCATTATCATCAGTGTAGCTAGAAGAAGTATACTTAGAGGGTACAGTGACAAATGGTATCGTATGATATGTCAAAAAAAATATATAAAAAAACTAGGGGTAAAAAAGAGAATAATACTAAGAGAAATGGGAAAAGAGATAAAATGGGGTAAATATATATTGCATAAGGAAGCAAATGGGGGGAGGTGGGGAGAAGACCATTAAGGGAGAAAGAGACAGTCTCCAAAAAAATTTAAATCATTACAGTGGAAAGGGTCAGAAAGGTTCAAATGGAAGGAAAACCTCCAACTCCAAATTCAATCATCAACAACATCATCATCATCAACATTATTGTCATTATTGACAACTACATCATCAACATCATCAATAACATCATTGTCATCATCCTTAACAACATCATTAACATCAACAGCATCATCAACATCATCATCATCATCAACAACATCATCAACATCAATAGTATCATCATCACCATCAACAAGATTATCATCATCAACATCATCATCATCAATAACATCATCAATAACATCATTGTCATCTTCAACATCATCAACACCATCATTGCCATCATCATCATCAACATCTAACTATCCATCTTTTTCTGGCCCAGGAAAGTTTTTTGCTGTGTGGCCTAATCTAATGGCATACTTTTCAGAGTACTGAATGAGAGCCAAAAGACCTAAACTCTAGGCTTGAGTGCCACTATGTGTCCTTTGGGGGTAAAAAGAAAGCCTTCTTTTTCCTGGACTCAGTTTCCTCATTTATGTAAAAGTGAAGCTTACCTGAACTCTGCATTAAGTTAATCAATTAAATCAAAGGATAAACCAGGAGTAAACAAGAAAATAAAGTAATTATTTTGTATTAATATATTCTTATTAACTTTATGTTAAATGGATTTAATTATAGAAAAGGTCTTACTTAGGATGAGTTACTCTTTTTTAATATATTTAACATTTGAAAAACCATTTCACAGTTTGACACAGTATTAAAAAATAATAAAATACCTTCTTCCCTTCTTTCTTGGAATCCATACTAAGTATTGGTTCCAAAGCAGAAGACTGGTAAGGACCGGGCAATTGGGGTTATATGACTCACCCAGGGTCACAAAGTTAGGAAGTATCTAAAATCAGTTTAGAATCCAGGACCTCCTGTCTCTAGCCCTGGCTTTCTTATCCAGTAAACTAGCTAGCTTCCCCAACACAGTATTTAAAAAAAAATCAAATAACTGTGTCAGCATGAAGTTTTATAATATATATATAAAATATCCTTTTAAGTACTTTCAAGAAAAATCCAATAACAAATAAAATGATAGAGATGCTATGCACTGCTCTATTTCCACATGGTTTTGATTTTTTCTGCTAGGTCTTTATATTTTGCAATTTATTCATTCAAAACAGTTGAAAGATCATGATTTTTCAGCTTGTATCAATAAAAATTAAATTCATATGGATCATTATCATATGTTTGTGTTATACTCTAATTCTTTAAATTCTTAGACTTTCATTATTATCATTAATAATAATCTTTTTGGAATAAAAGGGGATTTCACTAGCTCATTTCAATAAATTAATGGTAAATTGATTTCCTTTTCTCCTAATTTTGTATGACTTCTCTCCTATATCTTCCATATTAGTTCTTAATATTCAACATCACATAAAGGTTTCAAAAGAGATATGTGGAGACAGCTGGATAGCTCAGTGGATTGAGAGTTAGGCCTAGAGACGAGAGGTCCTAGGTTCAAATCTGGCCTCAGACACTTCCCAGCTGTGTGGCCCTGGGCAAGTCACTTGACCCCCATTGCCTACCCTTACCACTCTTCCACCTAGAAGCTAATACACAGAAGTTAAGGGTTTAAAAAAATTTAAAAAAAGATATGCAACTGGATCACTTTACTGCGTGCCTCAGTTTCCCCATTTGTAAAAAAAGCACGTGTGTGGGGTGTGGATGCCGAACTAGATGATTTCAAAAGTTATTTCCAAATTGTAAATCTAGGATCCTAGAGTATGGAAATAAGAGGTCAGAAGACTTCAGTTTGAATCTTGAATTTGGCACTCATTACCTATGTGACCTTGGGCACATCTTCTCTAGGTCATGGTTTCATCAATCCTAAATTATTTTCCATATGCAACTCTGAAATGATATACATGTAGATACTAAACCATTAATCAACATTTGTTTTGTCAAGTCAACAAGCATTTAATAAGTGCCTTTTGTGGGATAGGGGGCTTAAGTACTGGCAGTCAGAAAAAAAAAAAAAAGGAAACAAGTGTAAGTGCCAGGCATTGTAAATTTTACCTCAGCCAATCCTTACAACAATCCTAGGAGATAAGTGCTATTATTATTCCCATTTAACAATTGAAGAAATTGAGGCAGAGGTCAGTGATTTGCCCAAGGTCATATAGCTAGCAAGTGTCTGAGGTCAGTTCAACTATTTGAACTCAACAACTTAGCTCTTCCGAAATCTAGGCTCAGTGCTCCATCTGTTGTATCTTCTAGTTCCCTATTAAGCAAACAGGTCGATCCTCTTGTAAGAAGAGGGATAGCAGATAGTTGGGGTGTGTTTTGGTAATCCCCTAGATGACCACTAGGGCCAAGGCTTACTCCCTCCTTACTAGGGAGACACTTGGGAGGTTGCTGAATGAGTGGAGGTTCCCCAATATGGATATGTCAGGGACCCAAAGAACCCCAATCAATTACTCAGAACTTGACATACCCAAGCCTCCCCACTCCCTGATGCTGAAAGCTGTTTAAAATGGAGAGTTGCTCTCCCCTCACCCACAATCCACAAGGTTCTATCTCCCTCCCAAATCAGCTGCTTCCCAGATCTGGCTTGATAAAGGTTTATTCAGGAATAGAGTAATTTAGGGGGTACAGGAAAGGATATCAGGGAAAGGGGGGGAAGGTGATTTCCTAAATCATATTATCAGTCTCCCTGTGGATAGGCTAGTAACAAATATTCTTCAGTGTTCCCCAAAACCCAGTTTATCTGACCTAGACCTTAAGTAAACTCCTATTCTTAAAATTATCACTAACTAAAGAGGGAATGTAGTAAATCAAGGTTCAAAGCAAGGTTGGTTGGCCCCAGGGGCTGGCTCCCCCCACCGGAGTCCAGGCTCCCTAGCCAGACTGAGGAACTGCAATATTATGTCTTCAAGGTGTTCAATAAAGTTGAAGAATCAATTGGACTAGTTGTAGCTGCTAAAGGTCTCTGGGAAACTCTCCAGATTTGAGGTTTGAGGGTACTGCAGGTCCCCCATAGACCCTGGTTCCCACCTCCCTGTCCCTCCATGGCTGGAAACAGTGAGTGAATGTCAGTTGGTTTCTTCCCATAATTAGCCTTCAGGCTAAATGTCATCCTTCCTGGGTCCTTCCATGTTCCATCTGAGAATTTTCAAAATGCAGACTTGCTTGACCTCTTACCATATCTTGTCCAGTCTGTTACACTCTCAAAGAGCTGCCAGTCTAATGATAGCAGACTAAGGCAGAATTCCAGTCCTCGGTCTCTTTTGCCTAGGCTAATCTGTCTAATCTTTCCTTCTTTCAACCCATCCTGTAACACTACTGTAAGACAAATCTAATGGACAAATCTGATTATTCTCTTCTTTATTTAAAACCCTTCAATGGTTTCTCATTAAAAGGGAAACCCTTTCCTTTGAACTCTCATAATACATATTTTGGATTCTATTTATGCAAAAATCACCTTCACACCATTCCATCCCAAATTAGAAAATCTCCATGGGCAAGGACCATATCTTATACTCTTCGAATCCTGCCCACTTCCCATGAAGTGCTTATGTGTAGCATGTGATTAATTACAGTTTTTATAAATTCACTGAATTTGCCTACAAATTTTAATCTTCACCATGCCATTGGAGCTATATATGCTATAAATAGTCTAGATAGATAGCTGTCTGTTGTTGTTTGAGCTTTTTTGAAAAGGACAGATGAAATCACAGGGCGATTGATGACTTGCACATGAATTGGATTTAAGTGAGGGAGAGTTGTGCAACGTTGTCAGCATCATGCTCTCTCCCAGAACCATCAAGCCAGTGGCAAAAGTCAAGATGACTACTGATGGGTAGAGATGCAGAGGATGACCAAGCTCCAAGTGCTTCATAGAACCTGTTTCAGCCACTTTTTAGGCTTTTGGAACAAATTGTTCTAATCTGCCCATTCCACCAGGAGAAGTCTTCCTGTGCTTGTAGTCAATATTCTAAACTCACTGGAGGGTTTGAGGCTGTCGGTTACTCTCAACTTAGTTTAGCTCATCTGCTGAGAAGGTTTTACTAATGTGGCTGCTGAGCATGCTATAGCTTCTTGAAGCCACAGGCAAGAGTTGGGTAAAGGATGGACACCAAAGGAGGGAAGTAGTCCTGAAAAAGGGCTCATACCTCGTCCCTAAACACTCCATATGCTCTTTATCTCTCTGTGTCTGTGTGTCTGTGTGTCTGTGTATCTGTGTGTCTGTGTGTGTGTCTGTCTGTCTCTCTCTGTCTCTCTCTCAAAGGTGGGGGTTGAGCCAAATGGCCTCTAGGGTTCCTTCCAGCTCTAACTCTTGGATCCTATGCTGTCCTACCCCAGTAGAGAGAGGAACTTTTAAGCAATGCTCCTACTGGTCTAGAAAGACTTAGGGTAAGCTAAGGTAAAGAGGGGCTCATCAGCAGAAGCTTGGCCACCCCTAGGTCGTTTTTTTCATCTTTAGTCACACATGAAGCCAGGGTGGTTAGGCCGGTTTTGGGAGATGGGGGTCGTGAATGATTCTGTTGTGGATCCTTTCTTTATTCAAGCATCACTCTAGCTAACCTCTAGAATTGTCTCCTTTCCCCGTAATCTGGGGACAGGTTGCCTCCTCCAGCTGTGAGGAGCTTGTGGTAAAAAATCGGATCAATGAACTGGACAGCCTGTTGGAGGTCTAATTTTATTTTGTCTTATTTCTTTCAGATGTGTAAACCAAGTCCAGAGAGGTTGAGGGGCATGACAAAGGTCACACAGTGACCAAGGGCAAATTTGAACCCAGGTCTCCAGACTAGAGACCCAGGGCCCTTGCCAGCACACGGAGTCATCTCTTGTACCACCTTGCCTGTTCCAGAGGGACACCCCGCCTCCACAGATGTATTTTGGGGGGAGAGTCAGGATGAGATGTGTGTTGAGGGGAGGGTCAGGATGGGATGGCCACGGGTCCAAGGCGTGACCAGAGCTTCGTTCCACTCGCTTTAGATCCCTCGCGCAAGGGCACGAATTTTCTGGAGTACTTTAAAACCCGCATTCTCAGTCGGAGGACTTTAATTCTCTAGATACAGCCCATCCCCCTCGCCCGCAGCTCCGCCTTCCCTTTAAGCTCCACCACAGGAAGCTCCACCCACTACGGGAAGGCGCTGGGTCTTTCGGCTTCCGGCGCTGCCGCTGGTTTTTCCGCAAACTCAAGTCTGATTCAGGTAACCCGGAGCTGCAGCCCGCGGGTGGGCAAGTGTGTGGCAGTCCTGCGTCTTGCTGGCTGGTCAGGGCTTGGGCAGGCTGCTTAAGACTTGTGGCCTGGCGCCCTGGAGGAACCTCGTCCTCTGTCCTTGCGTGCTCCGGTCAAGGCCGCTTTGCCTAGGACCCCATGTCCGGGTACTCCCCCAACCTGTCTGCGGGATGGATGTTCCCGCGAGAATCCATAAGCATTTAGCGAGCGCCCACCGCTGCATTTATTGGCACTGGGGAACCACTGAAGCTTATTGAGAAGCGTGTAGTGGAGAGGAAGAGATAGGAAGTGATAGGCACAGCGCTGGGGTTTCTAAGATAGAGGCCCTGCTCGCAAGGAGCCTATGGGGGCCAGGGCTGGGGAGGGCGTCCTAGACAAAGTGCTTGGAAAAGGAAAGATCACTTGAGGAATTGAATCGGGAAGGGCTTCGTGGAGGAGGTGACAGTGGGGTTACACTCGGAATATAAACTGTAACCAAACTGGTGGCTACTGAGGTCCCTTACCGTTACCAATATTGATAAAAAGGCACCTTAAAATATCCCCCTCGAATTTCACAACCACCCTGCGACCAAAGTATCTTTTCACGCAGGGAGGTTAAGTGACTAACTCAAGATCACACGTTCAATAGGTAGTGGGATATGAATCCAGGTTTTCTGGCTTCCAGGGCTAGCTCTTCCCCCTTTACTCACTCCTCTGGCTTCCGTAAAGATTCTGTGAGATTGGGGAGGTGATGCCCATTCCAAGGATGTGGAACGAGGAAAGGATAGACAGGAATAGAGACCTAGGTTGAGATAATAATGGGAAAGAAGTGGAGCCAGTTAAGCATGTTCTGGAGTTTAAACTTCATTCCTTGGCAGTGCCCGGTTTTGAGGTGAAGGAAGTCGGAGGTCATTCGCAGAGGAGATAGACTGATGGCAGGAAAACCAATAGGCAGATAATAGTTTGGTGAAAAGAGGGGGATCAGAAATATGGTGGTAACAGAAGCGGAGAGAGAAGGTCAGATACTTTCTTGTCTTTGGCTTCTCTCAACCAGGTAAGAGAGAAAGAAGCAGGCATGTTTCTCTATGTTCCCCTTTTGCTTCTCTCTGTGCTCTCGTGGCATCAAGTTTCTGATGGAAATGAAACTACTGCAGTTGCCACTTAATTTATAGGATATTAATTTCCAGCTTTCCTAACTAGGAATAGAAACAGTGCAAAGAATGCAAAAGTATAGTCTCACAAAGTTTAGAACTAGAAAGTGCTTAAAAATCAAGTCACTCTGTAGCTTCTTTATATTACGGTCTTATCCAAAATTTTGAAAGGTATTTTCACATACTATCTTTGAATCTTTGGTATACTAGCAGGAGCCCTAAGCTTGGAGACTGTTGTTCAGATCCTGTAACACACAGGCTGTGTGAAATTAGCTTTAACTTACTTTCCCTCTCTGATGATAGTTTCTTCACCTATATGTAGTATCTACCTCATCTAATTCTGAATAAACCTTTAAGCTCTGGAGTTACTTGACTAATATTCATGTCTCTTTTTTCTTTCTTAAAACCTTGCCTTCTGTCTTAGAATCAGTACTATATACTATTTATTGGTTCCAAGGCAGAAGATCAATAAGGACTAGGCAATGGAGTAAACAGATTATGACAAAACATTTTGATCTCTAGAACTTTCTCTAAACTATATGTTACTTATTACTATTTGCTACTAAGTACATAGAAGCTAGTTAATCTTGGCAATATGACAATACAAACCAATAAAATTTTCTGTGACTTCCCCACCTTTGAAAGTTATTTGGCAGTCTCTATACAGTATTTAAAATCCATAAAGCATAAGTATTAGAAATATATTTTTTTATTATAAAGAAAATGTAAATACTTATAGTTTTTCCTGACAGGTGCAAACTTATTTGGGGTTTAAACCAGGCTTCCAATAATATCATAATACAATTAGGAACTGCTCAGACTGTGGCACTGGGGATGTTATATAGGGGAGAAAGGCTTTCTTCCATACTTTAAACTCCAAATTTAACAGGTATAGATCAGCCATCCTTTAATCAGTTTTTTTTTCCCTTTAATTTTGTGTGATTCGGTTAGAAATGTAACTAAACCTTTCTTTATTCTGTAGGTGACTTACATAAGTATTGCTTGCTGTCCCAAAATTATTAGGCTTCTTTTGCTGATTCCTAAACTCCATCTCTATGCAGGGGGAATTCCTGTTATTTGTTTCTCAGGCAGAAGTGTGAAGCAAACTGGGAGACAGTGGTGGATACTCAGTATGTTCTTTGCTCTTAATTCTTTCTAGAACCTAACTTTATACTGTTTCAGCACTTCCCCTTAGCTCCTGTTGTGTCTCCAAAATAGCAAGCCTCTCAATTATCATCAGAAACTACCAGTTCCTGATGAGTTGTGCTTTCAAGTGTGCCAAATGTTTTGTATATAGTGTCTCATTTGGTTACACAAGAATAATGCCAGGAATGAGATTCAAACTCAGGCCTCTTTCCCTCCAGATCAAACACTTGATCCATTAGCATTTCCACCCTGCTCTCCAGTATTAATGGAAAGTGTCAAAGCCTCTGGCCATTTGCCAGCTCCAGTCATTAGGAAGGAGCCAAGACCCATGGCATTTCTGTGGCCACTCATCTCTCCAGCCCTGCTCTCTGACCAGTTGAGGAATAGAAGTCAGTACAAAATAAAGGTGAGAATTCTTTAACTAGTTTATTCCAAAGCACATGGATGAATTTCTAGAATGTGTGGGTTATATTTTCCCTTATATTTTCTCCTCTTCCTGGTTCACACAAGAATTAACCCCACTAGCTAACAACTGTGCCTAGCTATTTCATCTCACATACATTTTCATGTCTTCTAAGCACTTAGGTAGGGGATACATTCCATTCTTTGGCCTATACTTTTGGATTTCTCAGTCACTGAAAGGAAGAAATCCATTTACTCCAACTTTAAATATCTTATCTGTGAAGTTACCTACAAAGACATGGGCACTAATTAGCAAAGGAACAATAAAAAGCATCCCCCTTTACTCTTATTATTTCTTAACTAGGAGATAAATGTCATATAAAAGTCAAACAGTGATAGATTTTGGTTTGTCCTGTGTGCTATTCCCCTCTCCCTAATTATCAGTTTCATTTAGTTTTCTCAGTGGGCCAACTTTATGACCCACCCCATTTAAAATACTCTTTAAGGATTCTGTACAAAACCAAATACATTGGCCTTTTGTTAGGCAATAAATGATATGATATGTGTAAGCTGCTGCTGTACTTAGCATGAGCTACCATCATATCTTGGTAAATGCAATTTATATACTTGAGATTGTTTTGTGTATCTAGAATTAAAAGATACCCAGGAAATATGCAATAGGCTTATGAATATAGGCAGGCTGATAACCACAGCAGGGACACATCTATCCTCTGTAAAAACCTAATTTAAATTTCCCATATATAGGATCTTCTTTTCCAGAAACTATCATTCACCTAAATTATGTTCTCTTCCTAGGTACCATAATGTCAAGTTAAAGAAAAAAGAAATTAATGAATTTAAAAAACTTTGTCTCCTTGTTTTCTTAGAATGATAGCTCTTATGAGGAAGTTCATACATCAGGCTGTGAAAACTGGAATGAACTGTGATGATAGATATTTTAGTACAAAGATTGTGCAAAAGACAGCATTAGCACAGTTTGGGGCTATCACTGTTTCCAAAAGATTGCCACTGCCAGCATATGCTAAAGCACATAGTACTGTTGAAAACACAGAAGACAAAATGGACAAGAAAAAACTGTCAAAACCAACTTTTGGCAATGTTGGGAGAAAAATTCATCATCGAATTCTTCAAGTACTTGATGGTAATGGGAACAGTTTGGGAACTATGCATCGAGCTAACGTGATTCGTCTAATGGAGGAACAAAACCTGAGACTTGTTTTACGGAAAGCCAATGCAGATCCTCCAGTGTACCAGTTAATGACAGGAAGCCAGATTCATGAAGAACAGCTTCAACTAAGAGAGAAAGAAAAGGCTCAATCGAAAACTGGTAGATATTTTACTAATCATTTCAAACTGCTCTTTGAAATTGTAAAGATTTTAAGTATTTTAAGTACTCTATCTATTGATGCTCATTTCCTTCATCTCTCACTTTACTATTTTTCTCATCTTACTCTTGACTTCCTCTACCTCTATTTCTTCCTTACCATCTCTTAATTAACATCTCAGTTAAAAAAAAAATTAAACAAAATTAGCCAAACAAGTACTTTCTTGCCATTCAGGGAAGGAATTCCTTATTAGGTATTTCCTTTTTTCTCATAGATTGCTAGGAGTTAAAGACATTCTTTTGAAAAGTAGAATTGAGGCATATTCTAGCTGTGTGACTCTGGCCAAGTCCCTTAACTCCAATTGCCTAGCTCTTTCTGCTCTTCTTGCCTTGGAACTGATACTCAGTATCTGTTCTAAAACAGAACATAAGAGTTTTAAAAAGAAAAAAAGTAACACTAGATCTCAGATTACTGTTATACCCAAATAGGTACTTAGCATTATTTATGTTGTTAAAGTTAAAATATTTGCTAAATTATTAAGTGCTTATAACTATAAAGCATCTTGGAGAGCAAATTAGTCTGAACCTAGAGTTTGGAGATCTGGGTTTAAGTTTTTGCTTTGCTTCTTCCTAGACATATGACCTTGGAATAAACTGTTTAATCTTTCTGATCCAGTTTTCCCATTTGTAAAATCAAAACTTATCCTTGTTATCTTATGCTCTCTGGTAAAATTATATAAAAGTATATAAAAGTACTTTGGAAACTAGAAATCACAAAAAAAAATATCATCCTCATTTTCTTCCGCCAAAGTAGTACTTTAATTCCTTTTTTGTTAATCCTTTATGTACTCATTGGACAGAAGGGCTTAGGGAATAGCAACTAGCAATTTGGATCCCTGGTGTAAAGAAAAGAAATGGGTAGGATGGGCAAAAGTCCTAGAGATATAACTGGGGATTCTCAAAGACTATGCTAGTAGAGTACAAGCTTTGAATATGGTCCTAGCCTCAGTCTGGTTGCAAGCCTAGCCTTGCTAAGTTTTAAGTTAAACTCAATAGAGGGTTCATTCATCACAAAGTTAACTAATTTTTTTTTTAAGCATAGCAACTCATAAGACTGCTAAGCCATGGAGAAATTGCAATCTGCATCAATGGAGGGAACACTAACAATGCTGAAATTGCAGATCTTTAAAAGTATCATTCTGATAAAAACTACATAGGGAATCAGACCTGTCTCATTAACAGTAATCTTCTAAATATCATTGTCTTTGACTAGGACCTCCTCAGTTAAAGGAATTAATCTTTTCTTCAAATATTGCACAACATGATTTGAACACCAAAATCAAACAAATAAAACAATGGATTGAAAAAAAATATAAAGTCCAAATTACGGTAAAGAAAGACAAAACAGCAGACCCAGAAGATAATATGGTAAGTAAAATCAGATAGAAACTTTTTACTGAACATACTTTGAAAAACTTAAGATAAAATTACATTAACTAAAGGTATCAAAACATTTCATATGAAAAGTTAGCTGCTGGGTCATTATCTAAATGGTATCTTAAGATCATAGATTTAAAGCAAATGAGGGAAATGGGACATCAAAAGGTTATGTAACTTGCCATGGGGTGGTCAGTAAGCATTTGTGAAACACGTACTATGTGTTAGGCACTGTTCTATACAAAGAAAGGCAAAACCCAGGGCCTGTTCTCAAGGAGCTCATAGTCTGAGTCAGAAAACATTCAAATTGTGTATAAACAAGTAGACTGGATGAATTGGGAATACTAGAAGGAAGGCACAGGCACAAGAACAAAACAGGAAAGACTTCCTCGTAGAATTAGCTACAATTAGCCAAAATAGGATTTTAGCTGAAACTTGGAAGGGAAGCAAGTAGGTGAAAATGAGTGAAAGGATCCAAGGCCTTCAGGACAGCCAGAGAAAGATCCTAGACTCTGGAGATAGCTTCGTCATTGAATTGCAGAGTTGGGGCAAAGACTAAGATATAAAAAGATTAGGTAGGAGGGCCAGGCTGTGTCTAGCTGGATTTTATATTTGATTTTTGAGGTGATAAGGAAGACATGGAGAGTACAGCGAGGGACTATTAAGTATTAAAACTCTGATAAGTCACATTTGAACTCAGGTCCTCGTTACTTCAAGTCCCATACTACACCACGTGGCTAGTAACTATGCAGGTTTAGAGGTAGGACACAAAACATGTGTCTGGCAGTTATCTCCCCTCATCTGTAGCCCTCCCTCCCCTCTTCAAAGAAGGCTTAAGACCAATTTGCAGTCCCAGAATTTGATCATGCTGAGTGAGACAGTTGGGAGTGTCAGTTCTCTGTCATTTCAAGTTGAGTGTGTTCTATCTTTTGGTTACCTGGCTTTCATTTTGTAATCTACAGATTTTCATTGGTTAAAAGTTGGTGTAGATTATTTTTATTAATTTGGACATGTAAAATGATTAATTCAATTTACCCAAGATTTATATACCGTGTCCATTTCCAAAAGCTTATTACATAATTAAACAGCTAAAAGAGGACAATAATGGACTAATGTATGAATAATTAAACTAGGAGGAAAGTAGTGGGGTCTGGTAGAATGGTTCTCAAATTAGAATTCTACATTTTAATTGTACATTATAATTGTATTACTATATACTTCACAAAGATTTATTAATCTAACTATGTATCTGAACAAAAGGTCTTGGGGGCAACAAAAAGCATTCTGGCTTTAAGATCCTTGGTCTTAAGAAAAGTAAATGGGTTAATAGGCAAAACCTGGGTTTCATTTTGTCACCTAATAACCCCTTAGCCCTTTGGTTTCTTCACTTATAAACTGGAAATATGAAAACTGCTTTGTGTGACAGAAAAATTGTGAAGGTAGGGTCAAAATTGTAATATAAATTCAAGACCATTTATATATTCAACAGATATCTAACGAATAGTTACTTTTTGCAAGCTATTGCTAGGCATTAAAGAGGAAAGAGGGGGATTCAGAGAACTGTCAGATATACTTAAGTCTGGCTAGATCCAGGATTTTCATGACAAGTCTTGTTTTGAGAAAATACGTATCCTTTGAAAAAGGCTTTACAAAAGAGATAACCTTTGTGAAGCCACATATTCTGATTTTGGGTTCAGAAATATGGCCATTGAAGAGAAATTATCTGCTTTCTAGAAGCTTACATTCCAGTAGAGGAGGGTGGACATCAGACAAAATTGATTCAGTGTTAAAAAAAATCTGTTAATTAAGCACTTACTGTGTGCAGTGTGAGACACAGGCATAGGGAACCCTTTTTAGGAGGAAGGTCTGTATTGAATCATGCCCCAGAGCCGCTCAGTGCTCCGGGTAACTGCAACTATAAGTTACAGAGGATTTGCCAGTCTGTATCAGTGGAGTGATTTTTTCATACTTGGAGCCCTCCCTTCCCTCTCTATTAGTTCACAGATACAAAGATAAAATTGTATATGGTTTTTGTTCATCTAGGACCTTCAGTCTTGGGCGTTTGTTTGCCAAGGGTGGGGTAAGATGGAGCCCTATGGTACAAGGTGAATGTGAGAAATCTATACCAGTCTAGAGGAGCAGGAGGTTTAAGGAAGGAAGACTCCCAAATGGGAAAGTGTGGCAAAACCTGGCACAAGCTTCCTGTAAATGGTGGTGCCTTAACAGGGCTTTGAAAGAAAAAGCTAATCCCACAGGTAGCAATATTGAGGGAAGACTTCATTCCAGAAATTCAGACAGGAAAGGTTAAGATGGGATTCAGGAACAGCGAATAAAGCAATGTGACTGAGATGTAACCCACATTATGGAATGATATGAAATAATACTGAAAAAAAAAAACAATGGAGTGCATAAGACATTAAACTAGAGATTGTGTTATTTAGTAGGCAATGGAGTTCCCCCAAGAGAACTGACATGAATTGGGTAGGTTCTTTAAGATGATTATTCTGGCAGCGGTGTGAAGGGTAGAGAGAAAACAGACTGGAGTCAGGGAAACACCTTAGGATATTATTTCAGTAGTACTGGTGAAAATGAGAATGGAAAGGAAGGCAACAGGCAGATAAAAGAATCTATAGGAGGAAGAACTGATTGGATGTGGAACTAATTAGAGGTTGAAAGCAATAACTCAAGGTTTCATGCCAGACTGACTAGGAGAATAGTGGCACCTTCAACAAAGACAGGAAAATTGGGTGGAAGGGCAAGTTTTGAGGGAAAGATCAGGAGATCAGTTCAAGGTAGGAACATCCATATGGAAGTATCCAAAAGTAATTGGAAATACAGGATTGGAACTTGGAGAAGTTAAAGTAGATCATTGGCATGGGGTTCCACGAGAATAGATGAGATTGCTAAGGTAGATAGTATTTGAAAGAAGAGTGTCAAATGCAAAGGCTTGAGGTCT
Source organism: Gracilinanus agilis (assembly GCF_016433145.1). Lineage (NCBI taxonomy): Eukaryota > Metazoa > Chordata > Mammalia > Didelphimorphia > Didelphidae > Gracilinanus > Gracilinanus agilis. Next base: position 140,603,223 of record NC_058132.1, read on the forward strand.
GAGGGTATTGAAGCCATTTAAAAGGCTATTTCAGCAATTCAGATGTGAGGTGACAGGAGCCTAAATCACAGTGGGAAAGAAAACAAAGGGATAAAGAGTGAAAGGATTGGGGAAGGGAAAAAAACAGCTAAACTACTCCAACCAAGGTTACAAGACTGGGTATGTTAGGTTAACTCTGGGACCATTAACCAAAATAGAGAAGTATGGAATAAGCGATCATTTGTTGTAAAAAGATGAGCTTAGTTGTAGAAAGCTTAAATTTGATGTTCTAGAAGGATATTCAGGTAAAAAAGTCTAAAAGCCAATATTTCTATTATCAGATTAATTACTAAGTTTTTCTTAAATTAACTTAGATATATGTAGACAGCCAGAATCAATTGCACAAGCATGCATATTGCTAGGTCATGTAAGCATTATCTTCACACACTATCTTTGGTTTGGCCCAGGGTTCTTTGATATTATCAATACATGGTTATAACTTAGGATTTTTTGATACTTGAATTTCTTTTTCTAATTATAGTTAATGCTAGTCAGCTAGTCCCTAGCACAGTTCCTTGCACATAGTTGGTTGGCACTTACTAAGCTCAGTTAGGTCTATGTAGGGTTTCTTCTGGGAACCTCTTCTCAGCTAACCATGTTCTACCTATCTATGGTTAATCTTCACTTCTATGTCAATGCATGTTATTCATATAGTAGTTTATCTTGCTTAATATTTTTAATTGGCGTTTAAAAGTACATTAGGCAAAACATGAGGGATTATGCGATACAAAGTGATTTAAGCAGGAGGTATTTCCACAAGAAGTCTGAATTCATATTTTAAAAGCTTAAAATAAAGTTTTTACTATAGAGTCTTGATATTACATGATTTTATAATGGTAATACCACCTTTTTTATATTAAATTTCCCCCATACTTTCCTCATTGACAGGAGCACTTCTCAGTAGTTAGGGGAATAAGTCATCCCCATAAACATCTCCCTATCTTTGGGAGCCTAGAGGTATGGGAGAAATAGGTTTGGCAAATACACGATGTTTCTTGAAACCTTGTTACATCTCTCAAATCTCTGCCATCCACATCGTGCATTGTCACTCTCACTCATAGCCACCAGAAGGAAATGACTCACAATGCTTGCCTAGTAGCCTTGTTCTTTGGGCACCAGTGGCCCCTATGAAACTGGTTAGAGACTTCTTTAAACCTCTCTATCAAATCATGTTCCTTAATGATATTTTGCTACTAATGTGGGCCTTTCTAGCAATTGTTTTGTGATCAGCAGCAGTATTTAAAGGTTCCTGGGAATACTTAACTGCTGTTTATAGATCATAAGGCTGAACTGTTCTCTGGGGGAAAACAGAGGAAGGTAGCATTAAAGATAAAAGTTTGGTTATAATATATGAATCATTATTGCTAGTGTTGGGCAGGATAATTTCATAGAAGATATGCCTGGTATTTTAATCTGATTAAAATTACATCTAGATTTTTCAATCTCAGCTTTCTTATACCTGAGCATTGTGATATAAGGAAAAGAATTGGGTTACATCTACTACAGGATCAGGAAACACTTAAAAACCCTAATTTTTACAAATGTTTGTGCTAATATGCAACAGTATATAAGACAGATAATAACTACATATAAATTTGATTTTGGTTTATTTTTTTAGGAGGAGCTCTTTAATAAAATTCTCAAGACCATGCCTGAACTAGCTACTTTCACATCCAACCCCAAAACCACAAAAGGTGGAAAAGCTGCAACCTGTGTTTTTCGCCACTTGAGCAAAAAGGAAATGGCTGAATATAAGAAGACTAAAGAAGAGACTGAAAAAAACAGAGATACTCTCAATAAGGAAAATAGTGATATTACAGAATCAAATATTCTGCAGCAGTGATATTTTAATAAAGAAAAACTTCCAAAAGCAACAGGGGAAATGATTTTAAAAAATAAAAACTATTTACATAAATCCACATATCTGATGTTTAGCCAAGGGTCAATGTTGCTACAGTTGGGAGCATGTTTTCTTCAAAACAGTCTGATGACTTGCCATTCTTAGGCAATGTTTCTCTAATTTTGGGAGGAATGTATCCACTAAGACGAGAGGCCAGGCTCCGTTTTCCAGAGAGTCGTTTTACCTTTGGGGATTTAAAATAAAGGCAATCATACATCCATGCAGGTATTTCTTTGATTAATTTTTATACATCTAAGTGATTTCCTAAAATTTGTACATAAGTCATGAGGTTTTCTTTTTGTTCTGTATCTATGATTTCGTTGGTGTAAATTGGTGTACCAGAACAGTTAGATGGGTGATTCATAGATTACTTTAGTCTTAGCAAGGTGCCCAGCCCTGTGAGAAATTAAGTCATTTGCCTGTGGTCACATAGCCAGGGGCAGGCCTCGAGTCCTAAGTATTCTTGACATCACAGCAGTTATTCACCATATTACTGTTTTACTCCACTATCCCCTGTATATTATAAAGTCAACATCATTAAAATTTAAAGGAAGATATTTTGGATGTCCAACAGAGAAATAAACCTATTTCCCAAGTTCTATGTTAAAGTGAAGTCATACTTCGTAAGTTCCAACTTACTTTGATTTTTAATTTTCTCTTGTCAGGATCATGTATGACGGCGTGTCTTGTAAGACTTTGCTGCAGTGAAGGGGATGGGAAGGAGAAAAGTCAAACCTGAGATATTCTTTATGTCCAAACTTTGAATATATTAAAAATGTCATGATTTTAAATCCTTGAAAAATCTGTTAGTTGAACTATCATTAAAAGTCTGTCTCCTTTCCCATGCACCAAGTACTCTCTCTTACTGCAAACTAAGGAAACATTCATCTCAAGTACCAGGTCAGTTTCCTGCAGCTATCAACTTCTTCCCTGTCCTTCATTCAAGCTCACCACTTCACCAATCCCACCCCATATTAATTGCTTCCATGAAAACATTAAAAGAGAGTTCTACAAGAACACAGCTATAAAGCCAATGAGCACCATACTTGGTCAATGGTCTAAGGTCAGTCCCAAGCAAAAAATGACTACATCTGCATATCCCATCTAAATATCACTGTATAATGCCTGTTTTTCCTATCTCCATATAGCAAATGTCCAGAAAAGATAACCCAAAAGTCAAAGTGAACATACAAATAATAGCATATCCTTCATGGTAAATGTAATTTCATCATGTTTTTATTATTTAAATTGTTCTTGTTCTGTTCACTTCACTTTGCATCAGTTCATACAAGTTTTCCCATTAACAGTAAAATGATTCCATAGGCAGAAGTGATTATCAGCTGTATGTTTAGGAACTTGCCATAGGGAAAAATGATAACTTACTTTCATGGCAAATGATTTTCCACAGCCAACATGCTCACAAGTAAATGGACGCTGTTCCTCATGAAAAGAAAGAATATGGCTTTGGAGATTGAACACAGTTGTGTATGATCTACCACAGCCTTCTCTTGGGCATCGGTACACATCTCGTTCTGGAGCATGAATTTTCTTATGCTGCTTAAGGTGGTCTTTGCGTTTAAATGTTTTCCCACATAGTTCACATGTTATCTCCTCTGGTGGAGAGAAGAGGAAAGAACAAAAGCACAAAACTAGGTTGTTATCAATTATTTTCTGTATCATACAGTAATCCTGAGTTGTAATTTATTCAGATCCTGAACTATGAAGTGTTTAGAATCAACATCATTTGCAAGTAGGGCAATTCAGAGGGGAGAAGGGAATAAACATATTAGTGTGTACTATGTACTTTTACAAATATCTCATCTGAGGGAACCATTACTCAGTTTTCCATGTCAGTAAATGACCTTATTCTTTTAGATCTTGTCAAAGTTTTTATGGTATATAAGCCACAATCATCCCATTCCACTGCTATGAAGACCTCAACATGGCAACTATTTCTTAAAAGGCCAAGTTAATAAAAGGGAAGCCAGAAATGCCACTCCTTTCCCCTGCCTGACTTTTCAAAACCCTTCTAACAGTGACTACTCTCATTTTGTGTCATCTTGACCTATTTGCACACTGTGAAGAGAAACCTTTGGGTTATTTTGACTATATTTTGCTTTTTAATGATTTACTACTATTATTTTACTATTTATTAATGATTAACATCCTTTTATATTGTGATTAAATTTACAACTCTTTTGAGAATTGTTTGTTCATATGCTTTGATTACTTATCTATGGATTCTCTGCTTGTTTTGTTAATCCAAGCATTTAACATTATTTGAATTATTCTATCTCATTTAGGTTGTTGATTTTAATTGACATATAATTGGGTGAAATTTTTTTGAAAATGCCTTTATTTCTTCAATTGTAATTCTTTTTTATTTTTTATATTTGTAACTTGGTTTTTCCTCTTTAAAATTAGGAAATGGTTTATCTATTTTGTAGCTTATAAATAGCTCATATTTTTATTAATTTAAAGCTTTTGTATTTTCAGTTTTGTTAATCCCTTTGTTTTTTATAATTTTTGTTTTAGTCTTACTTTGGGTTTTCTAAATGTTTCTTCTCTAGCTTTTTTTAAGTTGCATACCCAATTCATTGATTTTTTTTTTTTTCTGAAGAGACTTTGACATTATGGATTCAAGTTTTGCCACATTGCTAATTACTTCTGACGTGCAAGTTCCAAGTTCTGGCATTTGTACTTTTCTAGTGTCTTTTTTTTTTTTTTTAACCCTTACCTTCTGTCTTGGAGCCAATACTGTGCATTGGCTCCAAGGCAGAAGAGTGGCAAGGGTAGGCAATGGGGGTCAAGTGACTTGCCCAGGGTCACACAGCTGGGAAGTGTCTGAGGCCAGATTTGAACCTAGGACCTCCTGTCTCTAGGTCTGGCTCTCAATCTACTGAGCTACCCAGGTGCCCCCTCTAGTATCTTTTTTATGATTTTAATTTCTTTTATGGAATAACTTCTTGTTGTCCCATATTCTCATAGGATTCCACAAGATTCAGTGTTTATCAAATGTTGGTTCAATTTCCTTTGTCTTAATAACTTTCAGAATTTTCTTCCTTTTGAAAATAGTATTAGTTTTAGTCTTTTCTCTTATTACTGGCAATCACTTCCCTCTTTAATAAACCCTTAGGACTAGACTGTAGAACTGCCTCAGCTTCCTCCAATATTAGGAAATTTGCTTTTCAATGATCTTGGTCTCTGATGCAAGTAGCTTCTAGGGGGACAAGAGTGACCCCAATTAGATTTAAGTTTCCTTTCCTTCAGGTTCATTGTAGCCACTAAAACTCACCCTCCTGCCCCAGTTCCATTCCTGATTCTTATTTTTTCTTTCTCTGGCTAAGCTGAATCAGTTTCTAGGCACTTTGTGCAAGGTATTGGAGAGGACAGAGTAGGTCTTCTGGGCAGACTCTCCATGCTTTGGGGACCGCTAACATGGAGGCCATCTTGGATAGAAGAAAGCCCAATTTCTTCTCTAATCTGCCCTTTTCCACTAGTTTGGCAGTGTTCTTGCTACTTGGTGCAGCAGATTAGGGGATAGGCAGTATATACTAGGCTGGGAATTCCTTTGTGGATTTTAGGCACAAGTCAACGATCAGTTGGTACACAATTGGACGATGGAAACTGATGGGGGAAGAGTGCTGAATGAGCACTGAAGTATTGGTGATTCTTTAGTATTAATTTATTAGGCTACTACCTTGTTGGGAATCTTGCTTTCTTATACTATGGATTTATCTATATTTTCCCTAACTCTGGCATTTAATTCCTCTTTTGGGTTGATTTCTTTGGAGGAAGAATTTAGTGGGGCCTGGAGAAAAAAATCAAGTCCACCATTTTCTTGGTCTTGTAGGCCAATAGTAACATAATATTAACACGATGCAATATATTATTATTATTACCTTTATGGGTTTCCTTCATGTGCTTCAGTAGCTCTGTCCATGTTTTAGCCACAAAAGAACAACCTTTTTGGCAAACATATCCTATTATTTTAAAATGGCATATTGTTAGCATAGTAGAGATGATTTTAATCAATAGATTTACTAAGTTATTAGACAAATGCAGAGATGATATACAAATTTTATACTAAAAAAGGAGGGGCCCTTATCATCTTGGCTGAACTTATAGAAATAAACTTATATAAGAATACTGGCAAGAGTTGAAGAGGATGAAACATATGTATAGGTTAAGATATGATCTGTATCACTGGAAGGCATTCAAATAAGATTACCAATTTAATTTATGAATATACATATATTTACACACATGTGCACATGCACACACACACACACACAAAGCTTCTCTCTGAGAACTTGAGAAACAGAGCATGCCCTGGAGGCTAGAGAGAAGCTTTGGAGTCACACCTCTGACACACATTTAACTTCTCAATCCCTCAGGCAACTCTCTTAAGATTGTAATATGCAAAAAAAATTACCAATTTTCATTGGTAGATGGAGGCTTCTCAATTGGGAAATCATAGACCTAAACCAAAAAAAGAAGTGCAGGGGAGCAATTTCACAAAAACAACTAACATTGACCATATCTGATCATTTGTGATATTCTAAACCTTTATTCACTCACCTTTACAATAAAGAGTAAGAGATATATTTTCTCAGCTCTTCCGGGGGAAAGGATGGAGATTACAATGCTATATTCTCACTTGCATTTTATCATGTCCATTTGTATTATTGTGGTCACATGTATTGTTTTCCTGGTTTTGTTCACTTTGCATCAATTTCTGTAAGCTTCCTCATGCTTTTCTGAATTTATCAATTTATCAATTCTTCTAGAACACTAATACTCCATTATCACCATGTGCCCCATCTGTTTAGCTATTATTCCCCAATAGGGCAACCATTTTTTCCTAATATAAAAAATACTACTATAAATACTTTAACATATATGAGACCTTTCTTTCTCTTGGGCATTGCAGAATAATCTTTGCATCAAAAGCCATAAACATTTTAGTTCCTTAAAAAAGCACAACACAAATTGCTTTTCAGAATAACTAGATCTATTTGTCATCACCTGGCACTATACTGCTGTGCTGCCAGTCTAGTGTTTCCATAATTCCTCCACAACCCTTCTACCTTCAATTTTCTGAGTAGGAAGTAAAACTTTAGTTGTTTGATGTATATTTCTCTTATTATTAATGATCAGAAGCAATCTTTTCTATGGCTGTTAATAAGCAACTGCTTTTTTATATCTTTTGATCTCATATCCACTAGAGCAAATGGACATGGACTTTGTATTTATATTTTGTTAACTTAAAAATACTGACTTACCCAGTTTGGTTTTCTCATTTTCTTCCTCTCATAAGTTTCACATTTTGTGCATCAGCATGAGCAAAAGGAGATATTTTTTAGACTTCTCAATGGCACCCAATTCTAACATATGGACTTAGAAATTCATAAAGCACCATGACTGGATTAATCTGAAGACACACAGTATCCAGGCTGAGAGTTTCATCAATTATTGCCAATTGGAAACAAACAGAAAAGATTATACTCTCCTTTTGGCTTCTGTAACCTTATCCTTTAAAATATCCTTTTAAAAGTCTGGGGCTTTAATCACAAGAGTTCAAAGAAAGAAGATAAATATCTGCATTACAAAAAAAAAAAGTTTGCAGTAGCTCTTTTTGCTGTAGCAAAGAAATGAAAACAAAGGGGGCTTCCCACAACTGGGTATTGGGTGAACAACTTATGGTGTATTAATGTAATAGAATATTATTGTACCATAAGGAATGAAGAAAGGGATGGTCCCAGAGAAATCTACGAAGACTGTCATGAACCAATGATGCAGAGTGAAGTGAGAAGGACCAGGAGAACAACTTACACTTGTAACAACAACACTGTAATGAAAATAGCTAATAGATTTAAAAATTCAGATCAGTGCAAAGACCAACCATAACTCCAAAGGTCTAATAATGAAGCATTACACCTACTTCTTAGCAAAGGGGTGATAGAACTGAGGTATAGAATAAGACAATTTTTGAACACAGAAAATTGGTGTTTGTTTTGTTCAACTATGTTTATTTGTTACAAGGATTGTGTTTTTCTTTTTTATTGGGGAGAAGGAGCTAGTGATAATGTTAATCGAAAGAAGAGTCACTGATGAAATTTTTTAAATGCTTCACAGAAAAGGAAATTAACACAAACACAAACAGTACACATTTGAAAGTTACATACTGAATTTATTATATACTTTTTAAAAAAGTATTTAACATCTGCATTTTCTGTTTGTTTTTTAATATATAAAAATATTTGTTTTGGGGATGTCTCTTACATTCAGAATTTAAATTATGAAATGTAAAAGTCCAGGTTTAGTAAAACTAGAGGTAGCATGTTGGTACACTGTACACAAAATACAGGTTACACTTAAACTTTTTTTGGGGGGGAGGGAAATAAGCAAGAAGTCTAAATCTGTGATTATGATTGGTGTATAGAAGCTCACAGTGAGAAAATGCCCCCCAAAATGCAGAATAGCAATTATTTTGCAACCTAGTTTTTAGATAATTCCCATGAGGTTAAGTGAATTGTTCATAGTACCAGGATGTGTTGGAACCAAGGTCTGGACACAGTGTGTCCTGACTTCACTGCTTGCCCCACTATCCACCACTCCATGTTGCCCCTTTACAGTCATTTAGTAATATTAGAAAACATATCGTAAGGACATAAAGATATTTTTCAACATTATATAGTACTTTTTCCCCAAAAGTGCAAATTGTAGTAATATAAATCTGAATATTCCATATTTCAAGGAATAGAGTATTTAAAAACAAAAGAGAATATGAAAGTTTGCAGAGAAAACTTAGCTAAAAAAGACAGATGGTTTTACCTCCAAAGACCTGCTTATTATGAATACAGAATTCCATATACATTGGAAAACAGCATATAATATTACAGTACTGATGCACATATTTGGAAAAAAGGATACTTAAAATTTAGAGTAACTACACTCAAAAAACATTTAAGGAATATTTGACACTTGATATATTTAGTAAACAAGGCCTATTTGATATGTATGAGACCTGAAAATACTGCCAAATATTCCATGTCAGAATTAAGCATCAAATCTTTTTTTTTTTTGGCCTAAGTATTTTATAGTCTTCCATATGAAGATGCAAACAATAATTAAAAACATTGAACATTCTAGAAAACATGCACATTCTCTATAGTATTTGTTGTACAATATAATATGACTGCTACAAAGGAAAAACTAAAATTACCTTCATGTATCTTCTCATGACGTTTTAGATGGCTCGGGGAAGAAAAGTGTTTTCCACAGTCTTTGTTGTTACATCTATGTAATCAATACACTGGGTATTACCAGTCCAATCTATAGCCACATTTAGTACACAGCTCAAAATTGAAAGATGAGGTACAGATTAGTTTGTCTCAACCTTCCTCCAACTAACATCCAAAAGAGAATCCAGGCCCTTCCTCCCAAATCATACCCTCATCCAAATTTTCTTGTTACTGTCAAGGGAATCACCATCTTACCCAAGCTCGAAACCTTGTGTCATCCTCAACTCCTCATTTTTACTGACTCTACATATCCAGATTGTTGTGAAATATTATGTCTACCTTCCTATCTATCTTAGATGTCCTCAATAGCCTTCTAAATGGTGTCTCTACTTCAACTCTCTCCTCACATTCTAATCTATCCTCCACACAGCAACCAAAATAATTTTCCTAAAACATAGGTCTCCCATATTCCAAACCTTGCCCCCAAGAGCTCCAATGATTCATTATCTCAAAGATCAATTATAATAGTAATTAGCTACCATTTGTATGGAGCTTGAAGGTTTGCAAAATGCTTTCCATGTTATCTTGTTTGTTCCTCCATTATACAGATTAGGAAACTAAAGACGAGAGAGGTTGAGTTGCCCAAGATAATATGGCAAGGAAGTGTCTGGGGCAGGATCCAAACTTAAGTCTTTAGGAATTCGTGTCCAATACTCTATCCAGTATGCCATTTAGATACCTATTACTCCATTTGGCTACTTGTGACATGGTCCCATCATACATTAAATTTTATTTGCTCTCTACACACTCACTTTGTTCTAGCTATCCTGGTCTACTTGCTGTTCCTTCCATGTGATATTCCATCTCCTCTCTCCATACCTTAGCACTGATTTTCCAGTGTTTGGAAAATCCTATCCCTGACTTCCTTCAAGATTCAGCTCAAATCCCACATTCTGTAGGAGGCCTCTCCTAGTTCCTGCAGCTGCTAGAGCTTTCTCCTCTGAGATTTTCTTCCATCTACTCCATATTTATCCTTTATATACTAATTTATGTATATATGCTTCCTAGAGACTGTCTTTGCCTTTCATTAAATCTCCAGCACCTGGCACACAGTAAGTGTTTAATTAGTGCTTGTTGTACTTGCATCCCTCTTTCTTACAATCCATCTTAACCCCCAGACATACTGAATTTGGAAAACTGAAGTCTTAAAATCTCATGAAATCCAGTTAAATTTAAAAGACTTAGCTGAAGAACCTTATGACAAGACTAATCCAAGACTATTACTGGAGCAGGGAGAAATAATTTACCTTATGTTCTATTCTTGGCTGACTTTGTGATCACAAATGACACTGAAATGTTATTGTATTCCTGCTTCCTGTATGTGAGTGAAAAACACACTTGGCTAAAACAAAGGTATACTGCTAAATGTATGGAATCAAGGCCCTCCAGGGGTTATTTCTTCTCCCAGATGTGGAGGTGCACAGGCCACTTAAGACAGCTCTAGTCTACTTCCAAATGATGCCAGAGTTGTATATTTCTGTGGGAAACACGGGCAACAGACACTTCAGTCTGAGGTACAACCATAAAAAAGCAGGGTGGAACTGCTTCAGCAAAGGCATCAAGGAAAACAGGAACTGAAGAGGTAGTGTGGCAAGCAGAGGCAAGCTATAATAACAACAGCTGCAGCCACAAGCCAAAGGACCCTCTCTGCATGTGCAGTGTGGAAAGGAGGGCTGGCTGAAGATCAGTCTTTCCAGCCACACCTGCTCATGGATAGAGATCACCATTAACAAAGTATGTAATGTGTCATCATCTCCAAGGATGGAACTTTCCTTGCAAGCCTATCCCCAATGTGAAATCATCATTCCACAGGTCTAGCAACCTCTCTCATATGACATTTTATAGTCATTTCCTTTTGTTCTTTTTTGTAAGGGAGAAGAATTCATCAGCATCATCTCATTCCCCTTCATATTTTAATTCAATTAGTTCAATTTAAGCAGTCAACCCCTTTTTTTTCAGGCTAATGCACAGTTCCACTAATGTTCTAATAAGCTATTTAATCCCTTAATTCATTTTTTATTTGGACAAACTTACCTACTTCAAAATGCTTTGAAATATAATTGATGAGGGAGAATAAAACAATCTTTAATGGATTACAAGTACTTTTAAATACCTACTTGAATAGTGGTTCATTAGTATGTTGGCACTGATGGACTTTCAGCTGCTGATGTTTCTTAAAAGACTTGCTACAACCTTCAAAGTCACACTGTTAAGAAAGATATTAGAATTTTAGAAGTAAAATAGAGAAGGGAAGAATCTATGACCAAATAAGAGACAGAGAACATTATAAGATGCAAAATTATACTTTTAACTATATTAAATTAAAAAGGGTTTGTACAAGCAAAACCAATAAAACCAAGATTAGATGGGAAACAACAAAGCTGGGGAAAAATTTTTATAACAAATTTCTCTAACAAAGGTCTCATTTCTCAAATATATAAAGAACTAACTAAAGAACATTATAAGAATACAAGTCATTCTCCAATTGACAAATGGTGAATAAACAGTTTTTAGATGAAGAAATCAAGCTATCAATAATCGTATGAAAAAATGTTCTAAATCACTCTTGATTAGAGAAATAAAAATTAAAACAGCTCTGAGGTAGCAATTCATACCTATCAGATTGGCCAATACAACAATAAAGGAAAATGATGATTGTTGTAGGGGATATGGCAAAATTGGGACATTAATGTATTGCTTGTGAATTGATCCAACCATTCTGGATAGCAATTTTGAATTATGCCCAATGGAATATAAAAAAATTCATATCCTTTGATCCAATAATACCATTACTAGGTCTATATCTCAAAGAGATTTTTAAAAATTTGAAAGGACCTACTTATACAAAAATATTTATAGCTGCTCTTTTTGTGGTGGCAAAGGATTGGAAACTAAAAATATGTTCATCAATTGGGGAATGGCTGGACAAATTGTGGTATATGATGGTGATGGAATACTATTATGTTGTAAGGAATCATGAACAGGATGATTTAAGAAAAAGTTCAAAAGACCTAAGTGAACTGATGCAGAATGAAAATAGAAAAAAAACAGTGTACACAGTAACAGAAATATTGTGGAATGAGCAACTGTGACAGACTTAGCTATTCTCATTAATACAATAATCCAGGACAATCCTGAGGGAATTATGACAAAGAATGTTATCCACCTCCAGAGAAAGAACTGTTTGAGTCAGAAATCAGGTGAAAACATATGATTTTTGACTTGTTTATGTGGGTATATGTTTTAGGGTTTTGGTTCATGAACAACATGGGAATACGTTTAAAATCATTTTACGAGTAAAATCTATTACACAAGAATCCTAGCTTATAACATAATTACTTCTAATGATTAACATATAGTTGAAACAATATTTGCTAGCTTCTCTATTTAATAATTATTCATTTCATTTGTTTCTAAGTTTTAAAAAGGTCAGAAACTTGTAAAGCATTTTTAAGATGTCTGCAAAGTCAGTCATACATAACAAATACTTACAAAATATTGTTTTTGTTGATTTTCATGTTTGCGATCAATATGCTTCTTCAAGTTTGATTTTGTGTTGAATTTCTGATCACAGCCAGCAGCTGTACAGCTATAAGAAACCATTAAAAAAAAGTCAAAAAGAAAAAAAAAACAGTTTTACTTTACATATATCCATCTTTATATTTTCCTTAAGAAATTACCTCCTTTATCAATATGCAATTGTGATTTGACAGGCTCTGTAGTAGGTTCTGGAGCTACAAGGACAAAAACAAAACAATCCCAAATATCAAGTGCCATGTGCTAGACTAAATTAAACCTGTCAATGCAGATTTCTCGTAGCAAAGCTTTTAAAGAGTCATATAGAGAAATATAACAAATTACAAAGTGTCAAGATGAATAATGATGTTTAGTGGGTGAAATCTCATTTTTAAAAAGTCTCAGCTCATATCAAAGAGAGGAATAGCACTTGAGGATTACCTGCCCTAGAAACACAAACACTCCCCACAATTGGATCAAAAGGAAATTAAGAGATCATGAACTTGATTCTCCTGGCTCCAACCACCTGACCTGCATTTCTCAAGAGACCACCACAAATTTGACTTGACCTAGATTCACAAAAAAAGGAATAACTGCTATCTTAGGTTAGAACCATGGCTTACCTAGTCTAAAATTCCATAAATTACATAGAAAGGGGCACTAACTGAGGGAACCAAGAAAGGTGTTACAGTTTGTTGGAGATGATGTAGCCTAGTGATTCTTATTTCCACTAGAAATTATGGATCTGTCATCCATGAGCTCATCTAAATTTTTTTTAAAGCTGTATTTTTAGTCTCCAGAGAATTTGGCAAGAGATCCCAAGGGCATTTAAGGATAAAAATGGAAGAACAAAAAAATAGAAGAAAAATGGAAAAGACATGGAAAGATTTTTAGAATTGTTTTTATCATCAAGGACTCTAACATTATGGAAGAACTTACAAGGGAGGTAAGAAAAAAATAAAAAAAATTGCTTAATTCAACTAAGTATATATAAAATAAAAGATATCTATGGTGAAAGCTACAGAATTGTGAGTAAGCAAAAGGTCTGCTAAGTATTTGAAGGAAGTGAAGATATGAGATGTAGAAAAATATCTCAGACCTTCATATAAAAAAAAAAAAAGATTCTGAGGAAAAAAGCAGTAATCACTAATCTATAAGTCTACTTTTCCAGCTAAATAGTCTTTGACATAAATCTATATAGAAACTGAGGATATTCTCAAAGAGTGTATTAGAAGGGAACAGATTAAATAATATTCTACAGTGCTTGGCACACAGTTAAGAGCTTAATAAATGTTTTTTTATTCATTATTCATTCACATTCATTCATCTTTACCATCTCACATTTGATTGAAAAATGTAGAGAATGTAAAAAACAAACAAACTGTGCTTACTGCCTGCTGATTGTGACAAAGCATTTGATTTGAGAGCAAAATACTACCTTAAAGGTGTTTTCCACTCATACATTAAAATCATTCAATATACCTTGAAAGATATAGTAACAGGTTAGAAGTAAGCCTGTTCAATGAGCCTCTGATTATTAAAGATGCCATGTAGGATAGTTAACAAAAGTTTTTGCCACCATGATGTAGATTTTCAGTATAGATATGAAGTGCAAGAGGGATTCCTTGTTGATGGGGAGGAGCTACCGATACTTCACAGATGACACTGTGTTGGTTGTACTGAGCTCCTAAGCACTGAAGAATCCCTCTATAAGAGATCTAAACCATTCAAAGAATTTGGTATGATTACTCACACAGGAAATACAAAGATGAAAAATGTCTATTGCTCAAATTGTGACATGTAGTTACATGGTCAACTTTATAGACTTTGTCCAGAAGAACATCCATTTTAGACAGAAAGTACATATGCACAGCTAGCTCAATGATCCCAGAATTTAAAATGAGGAAGGGACTGTAACACCTTTGAGAAACCACAAAACTCTTTTAATGATGCCAAGTGTCTTTCAGAAATAATGGCTCATCTTTTTAATATCAATATTCTATTGGTGTTGAATGACTGTGAGACACAGAACATAGTTGTCTCCTTCATAGAAATAAAAATTAATATCACACAGAGGACAGTGAAGAAGTGGTTTGGGGTTGTGAGAAAGCTCTAATGTATAACCAGTGAGAACTCTGAAAAAGTAAGAGTAAAGAATGCCATTTAGAAAATGTATGACAAGAAGAAAAGATGGGATGGTCATATGGTGAAAGACAAGTGGCCAGTCTGCGTACAGCTCAGGTATCCTTGTAACAAAAGAAAGTGAAGAAGATCCTTGTGAAGTAGGTGGGCTCCTGGGAGTGAATTTAATGGAGAAAATGAACAAGAGTCAAGTCACACAGGACAAGCAGGAATGAACTAGTTGAAATTTGCATTCTTGGAGGAAATATCTCACCTAATGAGATCACAAATCCATTTAAGCATTTTTAGCCTATACCACTTCTTGGCTGTCAAGAGAGCCTGATATGCCTCATTATAGAATGTAGGTAACTGTACTTGAAGACTATGAAGCACAAGCTCTAGCAGGCCCCATCAAGCAGGAAAAGCTTTAAGTACAAGCCTGGGGGCATACTAATATAGAGAAAAAAATCATACTGATCCAAAAAATCCTCCCCCTACCCATTACACGCACACACACACACATACGCACACACACACACACACACACACACACATCATTGTCACTGTTAATTCATATCAGAAAACAAAAATATTGGGAAAATGTATGTTCTTGGGATGTGTAAAATAATGGTAAAATTTTCTCCTACCTGGCTATTTGTCACCAACCTCCTTCCAAAGCCTCTGAAAGTTAACAGTCTTATACTTACATGAATGGCTTCTCTCCAGTATGTGTCAGCACATGTCGATTCAGATGGTAGTCTCTGATAAATGCTTTGCCACAGCCTTCATAATGACAAACAAATGGTCTCTAACAAAGAAAAAAAATCATTTTAGTCTTGTCCTCATTGGCTGTTGTAATCAAGTGCTAACGCAGTAAACTTTAGTATCACTTAAGAGTCTTAATGCAAGAGAAGGAAAGGAAGCTAGTAAAATGCTTCTTTATATTCAGAGATTCTTATTCAATCAACAAACATTTGTTGATCACCTGCTATGTACAAGCTCAAAACACTACTTTCTGTCCAATATTTAAATATTAGCCTTTCACTGATGACCAAAATGTTCAGCTCTCTTCATTTTAAACTATGCCAATCAAATCTTATTACAAACTCTGAAGCACTTCTCAAATCCTCCCACTAAATTAAAATGTGGTCTTATGAAATACTGGATTGAAATAAGTGGGATTTCAATAGGAACTAGTACATCTTTTGGGCAGAGATTTTCTGTATGTTAGTACTAAACTATAAGAAAGCTAACTTGTAAAAACATAGTCCTTCACATTTGAAAAATTAGAACACATTAATAATGCAGAGTTAAGTTACATTAAATGCTGAAATTTTTTTCAACATAGGATACTGCAACCAAATATAGTAATCCCCCTTGATTAAGAGTCTACCCGTCTGCTATTGGTATGCCACATCTCCACCCCACAGCATGATTTAATCTGTAATGGCAAAACCTGTGGTAAACATGCAAGTCCTACCTCATCCCAAACAAGCCCAGCGATTACACTAAAATGAAACATCATACACACCACACCTGAAAATGCACACAGAAGTACTATTAAAGGGTGAAAATACCATTTGGAAAATGGCAACATGGTATGAATGATAATTACAATTAAGTCTCTAAAGACCCTCATTAGGCCCTGATATCAGATCAAAATAAAATAAGTTTATTACCCAGGGTTAGCATCTATGGAAAATTTAATAATCCAGATGTTAGGAAGTCAACAATGGTTAGGGATGGTCTACAGATGCACCTGTAGGTAATAATGTGTATTTAAATCCAAATCAACCATCATCAAAAGTTGAACTGTCTTTCTTGACTGTTGGTTTTATTAAGGTATATCAATATTTCTCTTTGGCCATATTCAAACAACACAGATATAAACAAATAGTTTTAGAGTCCTAAAAATAATTTAATGGCCTAATAATGACCCTTTCCAATTCACTCTCATCATGTTTTGAATGAACACTAGTGTTATATCTCATATACAAAAGTCAACCCTCATTTACAAACGTTTTCATTTTTCTTCATATCTAGAGGGTTCTATAGCTTACCAGGTTGTTTCTCATCCTTAACACATGATACATGACCACTTAGCACTTAGGAGGACACCCCTGTTCACACATATTCCTTTTAAGGCCTTTTGAGCCACTTCCTTGGAATAGCACTTTATTGATAACATGCCTATAAATCTACTCCATTTCTTCCCAATATCTTTAGAAATTATTTATAATTTTGATTCTTCTGATTTCATGGTGTCCCATGATTCACAGTTAAACAGCAACATCTAAAAAATATTGGTGCTAATAAACAGACATGGGTTGATGTTTTCTTGCTTGTCTTTTTTTTCCTCTTACTATAATAAGAACCTCTCCCTCTCATTATGAACAAAGAATTTCCAAGTTGGAAAGGCCTTTGGAATTATCTCGTTCTTTCAATACCAGCACAGGAATGCCCTCTACACTATCACCAACACAACAACTGATCTAATCTATAACCTCCATATATAGAAACTGCCAATCTTGCTTGCTTTAGGCCTCTAAAAAGCTATTCTCTTTCTCCACTACCTGAGTAGCTGTTTGTTAAAGACAATTACTGTGGGAGAGAGTGTGTGTTAAAACTGAATTAAAATTCTGGTCCTTAATTTCCATAGAGTTTATTAAAATTTAATTGAAATAGAGAGCATAGAGATAGAGAGAGATGATCCCTATTCTAATCTCGCCACATGGACCCTCCCCTCATGGCTTTCTATCTCAGCCACTGTCCTTTCACTGCCATAGCCAAGGGAATAGAGACAGTATACTTCCTGGTCTTCCTCTTTTATTCCTTGTTTCCACTCCAACCCCTCTCCATCTGTAACCCGATCCTTTCCAGATCAATGTGCTTAGGTCACTGTCTTGACCCAGGCTGGCATGGTCATGTGATGTAAAGCTATCAGGGGACATAGGTAAGAGACCCCAGTATATAATCCTGGGGGAGGAGGGTTCCCTTCACAAAAGTGGTAGGCAAGCTCAGCAAGTGGAGCTTTTTCAATATCAATGGGTTCAGAATAAAAGACAGGAAGAAGCTGGAAAAGCCAAAAACTTTGGAAAATAATCTCAAGGTCAATTCCCTGGCAGCAGAGCTTTCTCTGCTATCATCTTCATATTCAAAAATATGTTCCAACACTATCTGAATTCTTAGTTTGCATTGTTACCCAATATGAGGAAGTGTAATAGAGATGAAAGAATTCACTTTAGTCAACAGAACTGAGTTCAAATCCTGGCTGTGCAATTTGGACCATTCCCAAAGGGCCATAAACACTGAGCATACTCTCTGACCCAGTAATACCACTACTAGGTCTGTATCCCAAAAAAGATCAAAGATAGGGGGAAAGGACCTATTTGTATGGATATTTATAGAAGCTTTTTGTGGCAGCAAAGAACTGGAAACTGAAGGGTTATCCATCATCTTGGAGAATAACTGAACAAGTTGTGGTATATGACTATAATGAAATACTACAGTGCCATGAGAAATGATGAACAGGATGATCACAAAAAAACCTGAAAAGATTTATATGGCGATACAAAGTGAAGTGAGCAGAACCAGGAAATAGAACTAATATATGATGATCAACTGTGAATGACTTAACTATTATCAGTAATACAAGGGTCCAAGGCAACATTCCAAACCCAAACTGGGTTACTATTTCTCTGAATTCAAATCCAGCCTCTGACACTTAGTAGCTATGTGACCCTGGGCACATCATTTAATCCTGTTTACCTCAGTTTCCTCATCTGTCAAAAGAGCAGAAGAAATAGCAAACCACTCCTGTATTTTTGCAAAGAAAACCCCAAATGAGGTTGTATTGGACTGGAACAAATGAACAATGGTTAGGACAACTCATATCTTTTCCTTGGAGAGAAAGAAAGAGTTGACGTATCTTACTTGATGGTAACAGGAAAATATGATTTCATGAGCCATTTGGTCATTCTGCCTTTATGTATAAAAGAGGGAGTAAGGAGAGCTCCAAGCTTTTTTCTAGCCCTAAATCCTATGATCTCTGCAAAACAGACATACAAAGCTGTCTCCATTTTGGTGCTGAGAAAGTAGAGCCCAGCAGTTTCTGCCACCACACAGATAAGTGTGTGAATCTCTCCTGATTCCAAACTAAGAACTCTGTCCACTCTACCACAGTTTCTCCCTCAGTACAGTACAAGCTTTTCAATAGTGTGGGGGTGTGAAAAGAGAGAGAGAAAGTCTGGATCGGCCACTGTGGGACATTTCTGGTGATAGTATTGAAGACATTCCTGTTCGTGGAAAGGGCTAAATGACTGCCAAGGCCCTTCCTAGTTGGAAGTTCTATGATTTCAATGAGGAGGAAATGCCAAAAGCATGGAAGAAGAGAACAAAGCAGTCAAGAAACCATCAACTTCTATTCTGCTGTCCGTTTTATCAATGCCAATATCCTATAAGTGTTGGCTATATGCCTGAAAATCATGAACACTGTGCACTGAGAACCAAAATTTAAGTAATTCAAAATAATTCAAGACAGGTGCTGGATTCCAAAACACATTACCAATGATGTCTTGCACCAGAGAAGTAGCCTAGAAGGTATGAAGAAGAATGTGCATGTGAACAGAATGGAGAGTATGCTTTGTCAA
Organism: Gracilinanus agilis; assembly: GCF_016433145.1. Classification (NCBI taxonomy): domain Eukaryota; kingdom Metazoa; phylum Chordata; class Mammalia; order Didelphimorphia; family Didelphidae; genus Gracilinanus; species Gracilinanus agilis. The sequence continues at coordinate 140,622,755 of NC_058132.1, forward strand.
GAATGAGAACTACCAGAGGAACAGTCTAAGTGGTACACTGTTACTCTCTAGATATGAAAAGAAATGAGAGGAAGGCCAAACATAAATCCCAAATTGGAGGATTAATAGAAATGCTGATGAGAAGGAATGGAGAAGTAATGATCTGTATAAGTGCTAGTAAGGAATGAGTCATTGCCACAGCAATGAATCAAGAACTCCATCACATTTATTAGAGGGTACTATGGACTTGGGGAAAAGGGTACTTTGAAAGTTCCCAAATGGAATCTAGTTCATCTAATGAAGAAAGCAACATTAGTGCCAAAAAAATAAATTTCCCTTATTTCAAAATTTTGCCTACGGCATCTCATCTCTACACCAGATGATGAGGGAATAAAACTTCCTCCTTCTCTTTTCTCCAGTGTTCAAGGCTACTTACTCCCAAGAGCCAAAACTAAGACAGGTTTTATTACTCACTCATTCAAATTTGTTAAAACCTGTTAAGTGTAAGAAAATGCAATAGGTCCTATAATACTACAATTAAATGACATTATGGCTAAAACATAAGGCTTTCATGGACTAATCTTGTTTTGAAAACTGCATACCTTAAAGCTATGAACAAGTACTCTGCAAGGCAGATACTAATGTTATTGACATTATACAGATGGGAAAATGGAGGGTCCAAAAGATTAAATAAATTGCCAATAGGCACAAGGCTTGGGTGTGGGATGTAAATACATACATATGTCATACACCAGACTCCTTAAGGCCTTTTTATTTTTTTTTTAAACCTTTACCTTCGGTATTAGAATGAATATTGTGTGTTGGTTCCAAGGCAGAAAAGCGGTAAGGGCAAGGCAATGAGGGTTAAGTGACTTGCTCAGGGTCACACAAATGGAAAATGCTTTAGGCCAAATTTGAACCTAGAACCTCCCATCTCTAAGCCTGTCATTGTATGTACTGAGCCACCTTGCTACCCTCTAAAGAAGCGTTTACTAAGTGTTTCACAAGAGCCAGACACGGCGATACAATAAAGACAGCCCTTGCCCAATCCCATCTTCCTTTCCCTTCCACTTCAAACCAACTGCCTCACTTTTTCCACCCACACTTTCCCCAAAGCAACAAAACCACGAGGTGGTCCAAGTCCCTAAGGTGGGGCCACCCTTCTCCAGTCCGAGGTGACTGGCCAGGTCTCGGTAAACGTCACAAGGCAAACCAGAAAAGTCCAATCCTCGCGGAGCGGGCGGGGTTCGCCACACCTCTCGCTCCGGCCAGCTCCGTCGGGGGCGGGGCGAGCCCGCTCAGGTTCCCCTGTTAGTTGTTCCGCGTTTCCTTTACCTCCCCAGTGTGCTTGCACAGGTGCGCGTCCAGTTTCCAGGCCTTGTTGTAGGTGGCGCTGCAATCTGGGAACGAGCAAAAGTATTTCTTGCGGACGATGGACGGAAAGGACGAGGCGGCTGAGGCAGGAGCAGCTGGGGGCCCGTCGGTCTCCTCGCATCCTGCCATGCTTCCCAGCGGAACCTAAGCGCTTCCCGCTCTAGCACAAGTCCGGACTTGCAAAGAGAGCCCAAGAAAGTTCCGGGAACGCCACCTCGGCATGGAACCTGACGTAAGCGACGTTGGTGACCGCGAGCATGCTGGGAAAGCGAGTCTTTTTGCCACATCGGGGCATCTTTCAGATGCGCAAGCGCAGAGGAGGACACACATACTTTCTGCTTCCCCATCATTTCTTTCTCTCTTTTGGAATCCTCGAAACCCCAAGAAGCCTATATCGAGGAGACAATTAATTAACTTGGATGGGGAATAAATGGCGTTCTTATTTTTCCATTGTAATCCTATGAGTTTTATTTTATGCGTTTACAAAATGATTCGGAGGAATGGTTCATAGATTTTATTAGACTTGCAAAGGGTCCATGACACAGCCCTGGCTGAAGAACCCTAGCTTGCTCTGAAGGAAAAAACAGGTGGCCTCCTTATGATGAGTGTGGTTGAGAAGAGCACATATCCACACTTTCCTGACAGAAGAAGAATGAAGAGGCAGCTAGGCGGCTCAGGGCTTGGAGTCCCAAAGATCAGAGTCTAAATCCAACCTCACACACTTATTAGCAGTGTGACCTTGGGCATTTCACTTAACCTCCGTTCACTTTGGTTTCTTCATCTGTAAAATAGGAATAATAATATTTCCCAAGGTTATCATTTAGGATCAAATGAGATAATAATTGCAAAGCATTTAGTCCAGGGCCTGGCACATGGTGATTCCTAAATGTTAATTATTATTACTCCATTTATAGAGAAAGACCCTTATTTTTCTTGGCAAACCAAATGCTTTTCTGAAACTTCCTTGTTTTTTGTTGGTTTTTTTTGGTGGTTTGTCATCCTGCGTTTTCTCCTGTCCCAGACTTTTGTATTGTCTAAATGTAAACTCCTTGAGGGCAGGGACTGTCCTTTTTGCTTGTTTTTGTTGTATTTGTGTCTGCAGAATTTAGTCAGGTGCCTAGGACACAATAAGACTTAATAAATGTTTTAATTACCTTGCTTATTTACTCTTAGGTTATGATAAGGATAAAGGAAAGAGCCAGAAGTTGTCATAGTAAAATTTGAAGGTGAATGAATGTTTTCTGTCTGGAAGAACAAAAAATGTTTCCCATAGGAACTGGCCCTTGTGCTAAGCTTTGAAGAAGGATTCTGTTAGAGATGAAGAGGAAGTTCATTCTAGTGAGTTTTAGGCATGGGAAATGCCCTGTGTCAACATACAGAGAGGTGGGAGGCAGCATGTTGATCTTAAGAAACAGCTAGTAATTCAGGTTGGCTGGAATGTGGAGTGTATGAAGGGCAATAATTTTAAATAAGGCTGGAGGATAGGTTGGAGACAAACTGGAGTCAGGAAAATTGGTCTAATTTGGACCTTAGACATTAGCTGTGTGACTTTAGGCAAATCATTTAACCTCTGTTCACCTTGGTTTCCTCATCTGTAAAATAGGGATAATAATAGCACCTACCTCCCAAGATTATTGTGAAGATCAAATGTGATAATAATTGTAAGGTACTTAGCAGAGGGTCTGTTTGAGGCTAATGAATGTGTAGTCTATCCTGTTGGGAAGAAGAACCCATTGAGAGTTTTTAGTGGAGGAAAGTCAGACCTCTACATTAGGGAGATGATTTTGGCAGCCATGTGAAGGATGAATTAGAATAAAGTATAGGCAGAATGCCCAGAAGGAAATAAACAACGCTACATATTGGACTTCAGAGCTTGAATTATTATAAAGAGATTGAAAACATCATAAGTGCTTTAGAAGTTTTAAGGCTAGATAACATGAAGACTAATGACATTATTGGCAGAAATGGGAACATCAGGCAGTATACCTAATTCAGAGGAGATAAGATAATTGTGTTTTGTTCATTTTGGCTTTGCCATGGTAGCAAAACACCTAAAAGAAAATACTGACTAGCCAGCTGCTGATACAAAACTGGCCTTCACCAACATAAGGAGATTATATATCATGAGTCACCTGCACAGGTATGGCTGAAGCAAGACAAGAGGCTGATTGAACAGCCAGTTGGAGAAACAAAATCAGACCTCAGCAGCAGGCAGACAGGTGTGGCTAATGTATTATTAGTCATTTGCAGAGGGATGACTGAAGCACATCCACTTGTAACCCCATAAATTTGTTTGTTAAAAGTGCAGCGATATGTTCTTTGTGGTGGCAAAAAATTGGAAAATGAGAGGATGCCCTTCAATTGGAGAATGACTGAACAAATTGTGGTATCTGTTGATGATGGAATGCTATTGTGCTCAAAGGAATAATGAACTGGAGGAATTCCATGTGAACTGGAAAGACTTCCAGGATCTGATGCAAAGTGAAAGGAACAGAACCAGGAGAACCTTATTCACAGAGACTGATACACTTGGTACAATCCAATGAAACGGACTTCTCTACTAGCAGCAATGCAATGATCCAGGACAATTCTGAGGGACTTATGAGAAAAAATGCTATCCACATCCAGAGAAAGAACTGCGGGAGCAGAAAAACAGAAGAAAAACAACTGCTTGATCACATGGTTGGATGGGGATATGATTGGGGATGTAGACTTTAACTACAAATCTTAATAATATGGAAATAGGTCTTGATCAATGACACATGTAAAACCCAGTGGAATTGCTCGTTGGCTAAGGGAGTGGGGTGGGAGAAGAGGAGGGAAAGAAAATGATTCATGTAACCATGGGAAAATATTCTAAATTAATTAAATAAACAAACTTAAATTCTTAAAAATAAACAAAAAAGTACAGTGATAGGGGCAGTGAAGTGGCCAGACTGGAGAGGTCTTGGACTCAACTCTGGCCTCAGACACTTCCTAACTATGTGTCACTGGACAAGTCGCTTAACCCCCATTACCTAGCCCTTACTGCTTTTCTGCATAAGAACCAATACATAATATTGATTCTAATATGGAAGGTAAGGGTTTAAAGGGGAAAAAAGTGAAACAATTCTTTTATTCCAATTTCTACAAATGAGTTTGCTCCCCAAGATAACAGTTTCGATCAAGGTAATTTTGTAAAGGATATTTGTTTATTATTAGTCATTCTGAGAAGACTGCTCATCCCAAGAGAACCACCCAGCATCACCAACTGTGTAGCATCTTTATTTTTTTTAGCCTTTAAAAAACATTAATTAATTAATTTAGAAGATTTTTCCCTAGTCACATGATTCATGTTCTTTCTCGTCCCTCCTTCCATCCCCCTCTCATAGCCAAATGAGCAATTCTACTGGGTTTTACATATGTCATTGATCAAGATCTATTTCCATATTATTGATATTTGCATTAGGGTGATAATTTAGAGTCTGTATCCCCAATCATATCCCCATCAACCCATGTGTTCAAGCAGTTGTTTTTCTTCTGTGTTTCTGCTCCCACAGTTCTTTCTCTGTGGATAGCATTCTTTTTCATAAGTCCCTCATAATTGTCCTGGGTCATTGTGTTGCTGCTAGTAGAGAAGTCCATTATATTCGATTGTGCCACAGTGTATCAGTCTCTGTGTTGTGTATCATCTTTAAATTAATTATAAGAGGCAGCTCATTCCCAGGATCCCTTTCTCACCCTATCAAACTTCTCCCTACTCAATACACACACACAATACAGGTGCCTGTATCTAAGCTTGAATGTATGTTAAGGCTGCATAGCCCAAAAAGCTAATCATTATTGTGATTGTCCATGAGATGAGCTCTTGCTGCCTAATTAGTGCTCATAAATCTTCCAGAATACCTGAAGAACAGGCATCTTTTTGATAAGGACTGATGTCAGAAATGAAGGCTTTTGTCCCCCATATAGATAAGAATAATCTGCAAATTGCTTTGCTGCTAAATACTTGTTTTTCAACCCTCCTGAGGACACTAGTGCTTGTACCGGCATGGAGGCAGATGACAGAGGAACAGAAACTCTACAGGCTTAAAAAAGTTTGCCCTTCAAAATGGAAGTACCTTTGGAGGGGGTCTTGGTTGCATTCAGATTCTTGGTTCTTGCTAGTCATTGAGATCTAGATGGCTGTCATTCATCTCTTATAATCACTGATGTCCTTCAGTAAAACCCAGCAGAATATTTTTGCGTCATATCTTAGTTTTTGCTTTTAAATTTTAGTGGTGCGTGGGTAGTTATCTGCCGTATTTCCCATTTAACTATTCATTCAGAGATCATTTACTACAAAATGTTGAAGAATAGACAAGACAGTGTGTTGTCGCCTTTCTTGAAAATAGCACTGTAAGGTAATACTAAACGGCATAATGCTGCCACATTATGTCTTGAAATGTTCTACTGGAGACCTTTCAAAATGATGTTCAACAGGTAATGCTGAATCATTGAATCTGACCTCAAAGTCAGTTCTTAATTTATCCAATTGATGGAATAAAGTGGTACATTCGACAGAGTGCTGCATCTAAAGCCATGAAGACCTGACCTGAGTTCAAAACAACCTCAGATACTTGCTAGCTATATGATCCCGGGCAAGTTACTAAACTCTGTCTCAGTTTCCTCAAATGTAAAATAGTAACAATTATAGTACCTATTTCACAGGGTTTTTGTGAGGATCAAATGAAAAAATATTCTAAAATACTAATTGAAATAATATTCAGGTGGTATTGAAAGATGATAATTAAAACACTTAGTACTATGCCTGGCACATAGTAGTTGCTCAATAAATGTTGGTTCCCTTCCCTCATTCTCATAAGCTTATTTAATCTATGTCTCCCCATGTTTTCTACAGTAATACCATGATATATTTTGTCAAAAATGCTTTAACATGTAGGTTAACTAAATCCACGGCTTCCCTCTGACTTAACAGTTTTTTCACCTTGTCAAACTAGGAAATATATTTTGTTTTATGTGACATTATTATTAAGGCTAAGGCTGGTTCTTTACAATCATCACATTCCTTTCCTAGAATTTTGCTACATAAATATTCCAAGGCTCTTCGATATCATTAATTCAGGGGTTCCCCTCGATATAGATTGAAACTAATCCATGCCTGTGTAAGAGTGAAAAAGGGGTTTTATAGGTTCAATATATTAAAAGATGGTTGCCACAGGATTGAACTATTGTCAATCCTCAATTAAGAATAATCTCAAGTCAAAATGGACTTTTATGGAAGTTTATTTACAATTAAGAAGGCTGAAGGTAAGGAAACTGAGAGAGAGAAACTCTGGCCTGGACCAGAGGCCTGGACAAGGTAAGAATTTAGAGGCCCAGCAGAGGGGCACAGAGGTTAATTAAACAAGGCTTCTAGCCATAAGGCCTTTTACAATTAGAGAGGCAAGAGAGGCCTCCCTGAGGGTAGAGCCTCCAGAAACACCAATGGACGAGAAAGAGAGTCAACCTAACTCACCCCCATGACAATTCAAAGGGAAGTAGTCAGAGGTCCCACCAGAGTCTCAGCATTCCAACACTCCTCCATGAACCTGCAGAGGTCCTCACCAGATGCTCTCTTCCACCAAAGACCTCAGCTGACTGAGGACCTTCTCCTTTTAAAGGGGTCACTTATGGGCCACTTCCTGTTCCTGCCTCCTAATTTGCATGTCCAATCACAAAAGACAATTCTCATAGACCACTTAGGGGATGGGTCAGTTTATTCTGATTTGTCCCTCACTCTAGCACAGGTGAGTTATGGACCTCCCAGAATTAGAGGTGTTCTCACCTTTGGTGATTAAATCTAAAGATGGGCAGTGTAGACTTAATTTCATTATCACACCTGCCAATCTTATTAAACTTTTATCCATTTCATCCCAGAACTTCTCACAGGAGAGTCCATCTAACATACTGAAGGCTTTCTTTACTTTTTTTTTTTTTTTGGTGACATTATAAAGGTACCAGTAGAACACTAATTTTTCTTTTTTTTCCCTTTCTCTTGTCAACTGACCAGCCCATCTTCCTCCTAGCATATATTTCTTTTACTCTGTCAGAGTTCTTTGTTGGTTATCTGCTGCAGCATACTTATACCTAATATGTGCTCCTCCATTGCATTCTTTGTAATGCTCATTTTTGTAACAGTTCAGCTAAAATGTTAGTATTTCAAAGATAAATATCTGCTTTCGTGGGAATCTTTGGGTCAGTCGAAAGGTTTTGCAATTTCCCCACAGCAATAAATCATGAGCCAAAGAAGTTCACTAATGATGTCTTTGATAATCTGTTCCAGAATTTTCCCAAAAATAAAATTCAAGTTCATTGACCCATAAGTTGCAGAATTTATCCTTTTTTAAAAATCAGAATATTTTCTCTTCTTCTATGCTATAATTCCTCTTCCATTCTCCATGATCTTTCTAATATTACTGATAGTGATTTAGCAATTACATCAACCATTTCTCTAACTATCCAAGGAAGTAGTTTATCTGGGACAAATGACTTGTATCTGCCCAGGGTAGTTAAGTACTTTTATTTATCTTGGGAATCACTTTTGCTATGTCCTTGTCAAAAGGTCATTCTTCTTTACAAAGAAACAGAAGTAAGGCCAAAAATGAGTAGCAATTCCTTCTCTCTGTCCCCAGTTATCATCACCCCATCTACTCTGAATTGTTATACTGCCCCTTTCTTTGGTCCTGCTCTTTTTCTAAATTTAATTGAAATGAACACATCCCTTTTTTTGGCTTTAGCTTTCCTCACTAATCTCAGCTCATGCTGAACATTATTCTCACAGTACCTTGCCACCTTTTTTTGTGCCCATCCTCTGTTATCTGCCTAGACATACATCTTTTAAGCTTAAATTTTGAAAAATATAAGCTGGCTGGTGAGTTCTCTGTGCATCAATATTGGTTTCTTCAGATGAATTCCATTTTCCTATTTCCCTTAGCCAAAATTGTTTCTCTTTTTGTACTCTCTACATAACTGCCAAATTAATAGTTTTAAGACACAGATCTTTCCCTACTTAAAGTTCTTCAACAATTCCTATTGCTTTTAGGATGAAATACAAAAATCTCAGCAAGGTTGAGAACCAATTGTGATGATAATAATTAAACAAAAAGTACTGACCTTTACCAGAATCATATTGTAATGCCTTATTGTGGCATTGAGATGACTGTGATTCTCAACATCAGTGCTTGCTCTGCACAATAATAAGAGCTGACATTTGGTGCATTAAGGTTTGCAAAGCACTTCACATACATTATTTCATTTGATTATCCTTATCGCCCAGAGGGTACTATTAACCCTATTTCATAGATTAATGGAGCTTCAGTGACTTGCCCAAGATCACACAGATCCTAACTCCAAATCCAGTCCTTTTTCCCCAGTATGTCTGCTGCTATGGTGTAAATTCTAAATGGTATAACCAATTTGGAAAGGCTTCAAGTATATACCTGGCAAGAAACTGTATGACTCTACCTGCAATTAATAATAATGTTCACCTACCTTTTAATTATGTAGTCGTTTTATATGTCTTTTTGGCCTTCTGTTACTTTTTTTTAAAGCTCAACTGTATCATTCACCAATTTACATAATACTATCCTATGAATATTTTCATCACCCTACTTAATAACATTATTAAAGTAGAATGAATAGATAATCATAGTTGAAAAAGTGCCTGTGATGTATTATACTAGAGACGCAGCATGGCACAGCACAAAGAATTTAGAGTTGGAGTCAAGGAGAGACAAGGATTTGCTTTGACACCCTGGGTTTACAATCTTATCTTTGTGTTTGGAGGATTAGCCAAGTTGGGTAACCAGACAGAGGACTGAGTGACTTGCCCAGGCTCACATAGTTAGGAAGTGTCTGAAGTCATATTTGAACCCAGGACCTCCCATCTCTAGGCCTGGCTCTCAATCCACTGAACCATCCAGCTGCCTCATTTAGATTGCCTTTTGCCTCTTTTTGTATCTCCACTTCTTAGCACAATGCTTAGCACATAATACAGACTAAATAAATGTTGGTTGATTTATTGAATTCTGGGTTACAGTTCAGGAAGGACGTTGATAAACTAGAGGATGTGCAGAAGAGGACAACCCAGAAAGTGAAGGCCTTTGAGTCCTTATTATAAAGATATTAGGATAGTTTAAAGGAACTAAGGGTGCTTCATCTAGAGAAGACTCAAAAGAGACATGAAGAGGTCTTCAAGTATTTAAAGGGCTACCATATATATGGAAAATAGATTAGACTCATTTTGTTTGACTCCAGAAAGAAGAACCAGGGAAAACCATTGGAAGTTTCAAGGAGTAAAATTTGGGCTCAATGTCAGGAAAAAACTAACAATTAAAAATGTTCAAAGTAGGGGGCAGCAGGGTAGCTCAGTGGATTGAGAGTCAGGCCTAGAGACGGGAGGTCCTAGGTTCAAATCCGGCCTCAGACACTTCCCAGCTGTGTGACCCTGGGCAAGTCACTTGACCCCCACTGCCCACCCTTACCACTCTTCCACCTAGGAGCCAATACACAGAAGTTAAAGGTTTAAGAAAAAAAATGTTCAAAGTAGAATGGGATACCTTGAAGATAATGAGGTTCCTCTGACTGAAGGTCTTTAAGCAAACTCTATATGACTACTTATCAAGTATGTTACAGTGGGGCTTTCTTTTTGCTCATAGTTTGTGCTAGGTAATTACTAAATTCTCTTCCAACTCTAAAATTCTATATTATTTGGTGAACAGAGTACTGTTTACAAAATTTAATTTTGAACAAATGAAAGGGGTAGCACCAATGAACATGGCGCAAAATCCATAGGCTTTACTTATGTGTTAATTCATGGGTTTTAGTTGGAATCATAACAGAGATCATCTAATCCTGAGTTTCTTAACCTAAGATCTCTGAGCTTAAAAAAAAGGTGATAATTGTATTTCAATATAATTGGTGCCTTTGGAATTGATGTATTTTATATTAAAAAATATAATTCTGATCAGAGATCTATAGCCTATCTCATATACTAACAAAGGGGTCTATAACACACACACACACACACACACACACACACACACACACACACAGAGTTAAAAACCCCTGATCTAGTCCAGCTTCTTCATTTTTATCACTGAAGAAACTGAGATGAAGAGAGATCAGGTCACTTGACTATCTCAGATTTCAGTCCAGCACAAGTTAGTAAGGAATATGCACTCAGGCAACTTCTGACCATATCCACCCTGTCTCCTTCTACTCAGTAAACTCCAGTCACTTCCTATTACCTCTCAGATTAAATATAATATCTTCTATTTATCACTAAAGAACCTTTATGACCCACTCAGCATCCCACTTCTACTTTTCTAAGCTTCCTCCTCCATCATCTTCTATCCAATGATAGAAGATATCCAAAGATAGAATGATTTAAGACACTCCATCTCCCAAACTCCAGGGGAATCATTTTTACTAGCTGTCCCCCATTCCTGGAATGCTCTTCTTCCTCTTCCTCTCAGCCTTCTGGCTTTGACTTCCTTCAAATCCCAATGCAAATCTCACCCTCTATAGGGCTTTCTCTCTGCTGATGATTTCCAGTTTATCCAATATGTAGCTTGTTTGTACATAGTTGTTTCCACTATTAGAATGTAAGCTCCCTGAGAGCAGGCATTGTCTTTTGCTTTTCTTTGAATCCTTAGTGCTTAGCACAGTTCTTGGCTCATAGTAGGTTCTTTTTTTTTAAACCCTTACTTTCTGTCTTAGAATCTATACTATGTATTGGTTCTAAGGCAGAAGAATAATAAGGGCTAAGGCAGTGGGGGTTAAGTGACTTACCCAGGCTCACAGAGCTAGGACATGTCTGAGGCCAGATTTGAACCCATGACCTCCCATCCGTAGGCCTGTCTTTCTATCCACTGAGCCACTTAACTGCCCCTCATAGTAGGTTCTCAAAAAATGTTTTTTGACTGATGGACTGACTTCTTGATCTGGCCACTGAAGTCAGTGGCATATATGTGACCATCCTTTGAGGACCTTTTAATTGAAACAAAAGATGAAGCCACAGCTGTCTTCTTCTGCTTCCTCAACCAACAAATATTAACGGTGATTGTATGTGCATGAGGTTATACAAATATACTTTAAAGTATATTTGTATGTATTTATACACATAGTATAGATAAAGGTTTATAATCAATAAAATTCCTTGTTCAATAATATTTATCTTATACCTTTCTCTCTCCTTCCTATGTCCTTAGCTTCAGAATTTGACCTGTATGGCCCGTTCTTTCCCTTGGGACAATGGACCTGCACTATTTTAAAATAGTACATTTCCCACTTGGTTGTCAGCTCATCAAGCAGTTTATACTTCATTTCTCTAATTAGCCCTCCTCACTTCATTGAATCATCACATTTTTACCTACTGTTGTGCCATCCCTCCCCTGGGGAAAGCTGCAGGACTGTGTTTAATCACCCCGTATCCACTTTAAGTCCATTTTAGTCTTGAAGAGCCAGAATCCATCTAGTGAGCAGTGTCTGATTTGTGCTAATTGCTGCCTGATTACCCAGAGGGTCAGAGATTTGAACGTGCATAGCATTTCTGTCTACAGTACTGGAAAGTTTTATGTGCCCGATAATTTCTTATGATAAAACCTCTTTTCACAGAGTCATTGGAAGGGTTTGTGGCTTTTTAGAGTTTTGCTCACTTTCTAAATAGCCTCTTAAATCACCTTGAATTGTGAATTCTCTATCCCCCCCCAAGAAAAAATTAAAACTAAGCATCAGAGATTACAAAGACATATTATTACCCATTATATTTTTCAGTCCTGTATTCATTGATCTAGATGACATTTTGCATGAATCACACATTTAATTTTTTCATTGAAATATTTGTGATGTACCAAAGAGTGTAATATGGCTTCAGGATTTCTTCCTATCTCCCAGGCCAGTGTAGAATATTTTGGGTAATCATCGTCATGTAATTACAGCTTAAATGCCTCTTTTTCACAACAGACAAGGATCCAGAGATAAAATAGCAAACTTTTAACTGAGACAGATAACAAGGAAATATGAAAGGAAAATGACCATTCCACAGTGGAAAATGCCATGAACAAAGGGCACATTTTCCACAGATTGTCCTCCACTGGCAAAAGAAAGATTACTCAGGCAGCTCAATCCTTCAATTGAGTCTCAGTTGAGATACCTCTCACTGCTTGACCTACAAGCAACTGGCCATTCCTCCTTGCGTTTCCATTCTACTTCTGCAACTACCAATTCTCTTTACTTCAAAAACTTGATTTCTTTCCAATGACTGTGTTTCATGTTCTAACCCAATATTTACTATCTCTTTTAAATTTGTCACCTTTTTCAACTTGCCAGGACATTCTAGGATAAAGTGAAATGCTATCTCTGAATCAAGACATTCACCAATCTATTTATACCCTTTTCCTTAGGTAAACACATACACATTCATGTGTACATGGGTATAAATGAAGAGAGATAAATAGATGATCCATACATACATACACATATCAACCATCTTCTCTTTTCTCCATCATAGTTGCTCACTCATCTGTTTGCCTACCCAGAAGCAAAGCTAAGGCTTACCTCTTCATGAGACACCAAAATCTATCTTGATATACTGGTTGAAAGACCAGTAAATAGTATTAAGAGTTCCCCAAGCCATGAACTTGAAGATGACCAATTCCTATAAGAATTATTCCTAAACAAATAGGAGCAACAAGAGTGTTCTTTAAAATCAATCCCCTCTTGTAGAGGAAGAAGCCTCTGTTAATAGTGGAGGGAACCAAGATGGCCCAAGTGTCCTAAGATTAGTTCCATTCAGGATCTGTTCAATTCAGTCCAACAAGCCTATATTAAATACTTGTATGTATAGTATTGGATTACCAATTCATATTAAGAAACAGTCCTAGGGTAGATAGGTGGCTCAGTGCATAGAGAGCCAGGCTTGGAGATGGGAGGTTCCGGGTTCAAATCTGACCTCAGACGCTTCCTAGCTAGCCTGGGGAAGTCACTTAACCCCATTTGTCTAGCCCTTACTGGCTCTTGTGCCTTGAAATCAAAACACAGTATTAATTCTAAGTCAGAAGGTCAGGGTTGAAAAGAAAAAAAAGGAAAGAAAAGAGGAGAGGAGAGGAGAGGAGAAGGGAAAAGAAAAGAAAAGAAAAGAAAAGAAAAGAAAAGAAAAGAAAAGAAAAGAAAAGAAAAGGAAAGGAAAAAAGAAAAGAAAAAAGAAAAGAAAAGAAAAAAGAAAAACAACAATGTGAGTGTGGTATGGGCTCTGTGATTCAGTAATATCAATTTAACAAATATTTATTGAACATTTACTATGTAAAAAGCATTTCAAACAATGAGGGAAGTCAGGATCTTCCATTTAAGACAGTTATGTATAAAAAGTCCACCTCTGTCCATAGGTTTAAGCATGAAATTGTTTGTAACAAACTTTTTGTTGGAGTTTGTCATGAAGGGACAGAAATTAACCCCTTCCACTGCATTTCTCTTCTAGGGAGAACTGGAAACAAAAGGGCACTGGAATGAGAGAGATCAGCCCTGTGAACTATTACCTATTTTATTTTGTCTGTTTCTTCATTTCTGGAGCATGGGAAATAGTGCCACTGAATATGTAATAGAATAATCTATGCTATGGAGTCCAAGAAACCCAGCCTGGAGGTATTTTTCTTCTAAGAGAATTTTTTTAATTTGAAAATTTCTAATTAATTAATTAATTTAGAAGCTTTTTCCATGGTTACATGATTCATGTTCTTTCTCTCCCCCTCCTCCCACACCTCTCCCATAGCCAACAAGCAATTCCACCAGGTTTCACATGTGTCATTGATCAAGACCTATTTCCATATTATTAACATTTGTATTAGAGTGATCATTTAGAGCAGTGGTTCCCAAACTTTTTTGGCCTACCGCCCCCTTTCCAGAAAAAAATGTTACTTAGCGCCCCTGGAAATTAATTTTTTTAAATTTTAATAGTAATTAATAGGAAAGATAAATGCACCTGTGGCCATCACCGACCCCCGCCCCCGAACGCTGCAGCACCCACCAGGGGGCTGTGGCACCCACTTTGGGAATCACTGATTTAGAGTCTACATCCCCAATCATATACCCATTGACCCATGTGATCAAGCAGTTGTTTTTCTTCCATGTTTCTACTCCCACAGTTTTTTCTCTGGATGTGGATAGCATTCTTTCTCATAAGTCCCTCAAAATTGTCCTGGATCATTGCATTGCTGTTAGTAGAGAAGTCCATTACATTCGATTCTGCCACAGTGTACCAGTCTCTGTGTATAATGTTCTCCTGGTTCTGCTCCTTTCACTCTGCATCACTTCCTGGAGGTCATTCCAGTTCACATGGAATTCCTCCAGTTCATTATTCCTTAGAGCACAATAGTATTCTATCACCAACAGATACCACAATTTGTTCAGCCATTCCCCAATCAAAGTACATTCTCTCATTTTCCAATTTTTTGCCACCATAAAGAGTGCAGCTATAAATAATTTTGCACAAGTCCTAAGACAATTTCTAAAATTGATGGTAGGTAAGATATTTCATCTTCCTAACTCTTGTTATACTTAATCATAAAAATGAAGTGATGATAATATCCTTCTTACCTACTCCTTTCTTCTCTGATGTTTGTCTCTGAAATTATCTGCTTTGGTATTAGACATCAAAGATAAATTGTCTCTATGCCCAGCAGAAGGAAGAGGAAGGACCCTATTTTACTTCTCAGTTTTGCAGAAAACTTCTAGCATATCTCGTGAAAAAGGAGTGAAGCTCATAATAGGTGACCTCTGTTCTAACTTTCTCTATGGTGTACACCAAAGACAGCTTATAGAAAGGATTTCAGTATAATCCTCTAATAGGATTCACTTTCCTTTGGAGAGGAAAAAATAATTTACCTAAAATGTTCATTCACTAAAAATAGGAATTTTGACAGATGCTTGAACAGTTGCTCAATATCATTTCTACCTGACCTGTCTGACTCTTCTCTGTAGGGGAAAAAGAGTGGAGGAGGGGAGAGAGAATGGAAGGAAAAGGAATCTAAAGAAAGAAAATATTGTGTTCTTCTGAGGATGATTTCAGTAGATGGTATTTGCGACCATTTCTCTGTAAGAGTAGAGAGTACACTTCAACTCAGTCACTCACTGGCTGAGCATGTCATTTCATTTCTCTTGGCCCCAATACCCTCTTCTGTAAAATGGGGGTGATGAAAGTGTTGATTATGAATGTCTTTTCTAGGTATAATGTGGGTCTATTTCTCCAGTGTGTCCACTTGTTTCTCTCTGCAACTTATCAATATCTCCCATAGAATTGGGTTAGGTAAAACTGACCTTCTGAATCTTGCCATTTTGGTGGTTGAGTGTGGACAGGCCTTTCTTTGGCTGTGCTTGGGAACCATCAGTATGTGTAGTTGGTCAGTTCTCCAGAGGCTCAGTAGAAAAAAAAAAGGTTTAAAATAAGATGGCACATGAGAGAGTGAAACTGGGGACACTGAAGCTGAAAGCTGCTAATTTAGTTTTTTTTAGTTTTAACCATTTCAAATCTTGGAAATCATGATTTTTTTCAGGCTCAGGTTTGTCAGCCAGGGACAGGGAAGAACCCAATGATTTACTGTATCTTTAGCAAAGTACCAGAATGTGGCTTCTCATTAGATCATCAGTGTGCACTGACTTCCACACTTGTTGAGAAATGCCCACAGTGGCAAATGGAATGAGATGTTTATAATTATCAGCTTGTGGGAAAGCAATCTGCTTTTTGCTTACATTGTCAGCTGTAGAGGCACTATTTATCTTGATCATAGTGAACTAACTAATGTTGCCACAGGCATGCATTTATTTCTTGATTAGTAACAATGATTATAATGGGGAGGGGAGGGTAGAAAAGGCTCAGTTAGTGGCTTAGGTGAAAGTTTTAATAACCATTCAATAAATTAATTATTAAATGCTTCTTATAAGCAAGCACTCTGGTAAGCACAGAGGGAAATACTAAAATGAATGAAACTTTTACAATCTAGTAAGGGAGAGAAGGCATATCAAGAAAAAAATTAAAATACAAAGCAATTTGTGACAGTGAATGGGAAAAAGAAAGGATCCTAAGAGTTCAAGGGGGAGAAATTCCTGATATCTCTTAGGGATGGCACCCTTCATGGATGCAGGCTTGAATAATTACATATATATAATGTATGTATGTATCTCATCCTCAGCATGACTTTCCCCATCAAGGTTTTCATATATTGAGAAATTAAATGGAAACTTGGGAGTAGTTTTACAGAAGCTAAGATGACACGTAAAAGCTAGCAGACGACACGGAAAAAGTTTAGAAACTCAGACATGCATAAAATATAGATATAGTATTATATAATAGCAACACATTTTATCTTTTAATACCATAAATATATATATATAATTCTTTTTTAAAGCTAAAGTAAATAAAAAGATAATGCTTGAGAAAAGAATATGAAAACCAGCAGATAACACAAAAGCTAGAAATGTAGAGATATCTTAACACTGACCTACATATAATCTATGACCAAATAATACCTAACCCAAATTTTACAATAAGGTACTGTAAACACTCCATTAAAGAAAGAGAAAAAATTCAAATTTCTTTGATACAAAGGGAGGATCAAATTGTTATGGGGATTTTCCAGATTGTAGGAATGCCATGCCCCCACAATGTGGAAAGGATGTCTCTGTGTGGGCGTGTGTATGCATATTTGCATTTATGAATATAAAGTGGGATAAATAGTAAATACAATAAAATAATATGTAAATTTTTAGGAAATTCAAGGCATTGTTCTTCAAAAGGAAATTCTACTTCCTATCAAATTTATTTTAGTCAGTTCTTGTCTAGTATTGATTTTATTTACATATTTGATGAATTATTTATTTCCAAATTTGATGAATGATTAATACAGAGGTTATTTTAGAAGAAATTGTTCTAATTAAAGAAATTTGATCATGAGAAAGAGGGAAGAAATGAGGTATCTTAAGAGGAGGGGCAGCCTCAGAATCACAATGATCAGAATTGGAAGGGATCTCAGAGGTCAAGTTCAACCCACATCTAAAAAGAAATCTCTTCAGTCCAACAAGAAGGACTCCCCTTGAAGATCTACAGTGATGAAGACCTTAGTATCTCTTGAGGCAGCTGTCCTTAGATTGAGCTGAATCTGCCTCTTTTCAATAACTCTTATTTCTTCTGGCTTAACTGTTTTAGGTGAAGCAGAGCATATCCAATCCCTCTTCCACAGGCTCTTCAAGGCCTCTATCAGTTCCTTCCCTCCCCAAGCATCCTTTTCTCAAAGTGAAACATCCTACTTCCTTCAACTGATCTTGCCCTGACTCGACTTGTACTCCAGTTTGTCGCTGTCCACCCTGAAATGCATTGCCTTGAAATGAAAACAAAATTTCTGATATAGTGTTGACCCAGACATATCACCTCTCTTAGGATCTTAAAAGATGATGTTGCTAAAATGTTACACTCAGTAACCAGGTGGCACAATGGATAGAGCACCAAGCTTGGAGTCAGGAAAACCTGGGTCCAAATCCAGATTTAAGACACTTCCTAACTGTGTGACCCTGGGCAAATCACTTAACCCCAATTGTCTTACCCTTGTTGTTCTTCTGCCTAGGATCCAATACTCAATTTTGATTCTAAGACATAAAATGAGGGCTTTAAAAATAAAATAAAATAAAACATTGTACTCAATATGCTAACAAATTTGGAAAACTTAACAACGGACACTAGATTGGAAAATATCAGTTTACATCCTAATCCTAAACAAAGATAATACCAAAGAATGTTCATATTACCAAACAATTGTGCTTGCTCATTTTACACATCAGCAAGGTTGTGCTTAAGATTCTTCTTCCAGCTAGGCTTCAATAATACATGAACTGAGAATTACCAAAAGAGCAATCTGGTTTTTGAAGAGGCAGAGGAGCTAGAGACCAAATTTTTCTGAAGTATGGAGAAAGCAAGGGAGTTCCAGAAAAAACCTACTTCTGTTTCATTTGACTATGCTAAAACCTTTGACCATATGTGTCACAACAAAAAGGGGC
Source organism: Gracilinanus agilis (assembly GCF_016433145.1). Classification (NCBI taxonomy): domain Eukaryota; kingdom Metazoa; phylum Chordata; class Mammalia; order Didelphimorphia; family Didelphidae; genus Gracilinanus; species Gracilinanus agilis. The sequence goes on from NC_058132.1 coordinate 140,641,172, forward strand.
AAGTCCCCCAAAATATGGGAGTACCCGATCATCTTACCTGTCTTCTGAGGTGCCTGTATGTAGAAAAAGCATAACAATTGCTTGGTTTAAGATTGGAAAAGAAGTATATCAAAGCTGTATATTGTCATCTTATTTATTTAACTTATTGCAAAGTACATCATGGGAAATGCCAGGCTGGATGAATCAAAAACTGGAATTAAGGTTCCTGGGAGAAATATCAACAATCTCAGATATGCAAATGATACTATTCTGATGGCAGAAAGTGAAGAAGAATTAAAAAGTCTCTTGATGGAGGTGAAAGACGAAAAGTATAAAAACTGACTTGAAGCTTAACATTAAAAAAAAAAAATCAAGATCTTGGCAATTGGTCCCATTACTTCTTGGCAAGTAGAAGAAAAAAGAAATTTTATATTCTTGGACTTAGAGATCACTGTAGATGGCAATTACAACCACAAAATTAAGATCCTTACTTTTTGGAAGGAAAGCTATAGCACATCTGGACAGGATACTGAAAAAAATCAAAGATATCATCTTGCTAATAAAGATCTATATAGTCAAAGCTATGGTTTTCCAGCAGCAGTATAGAGCAATGATAAGAGTTGGATTATAAAGAAAGATGAGCACTGAAGATTTAACACTTTCAAATTGTAGAGCTAGAAAAAACTTTTGAGTGTGACTTGGACAGCAAGGAGATAAAAGCAGTCAATACTTAAAAGAAATTAATTCAGACTATTCATTGGGAGGTCAGTTACTGAAGATGAAGCATGAATACTTTGGCCACATAATAAGAGATCAAGACTCATTGGAAAAGACCCTGATTCCTGGGAAAAATTGAAAGCAAAAGGAAAAGCATTTGGCAGAGGATGAGATATATAGATAGTATCATAGAAGCAATGAACATGAGCTTGGACAGATTTAGGAAGATAGTAGAAGATAGAATGACCTGGTGAACTATGGTCCATGCGGTCATGAAGAGTTGGACATGACTAAATGGCTGAATAACAATATCAGTCTAGCCTAAAATATTTTTAGATCCTAATTTAGTTATTTAGTGTTATTTTTCCTTCTCATCTTTTTGTCATGTACAAATCTGAAAGTGTGTCATCTATATCTTTGTCCAAGGTATTGATAAAAATGTTGAATAAAACATGGGCAAGGACAGATATCCCTGAGTAGCTCCACTAGAGATTTTCCTTCAGTTTCACATTGGTCCATTAAGACTCTTTGGGTTTTGTAAATCAATCAGGTCCCAATCTAATCAATACTATGATCTAATACAGTGATGGCTAACCTTTTAAAGACCAAGTGCTTACTCTCATGCCATATGTGAGCCCCACTCCCTCCTTACCCCAGATAGGAGAGGGAGGAAGTACTCCCATTGGGCTACTGGGCAGAGGTGTGGGTCATGTGAGAAATGGCCTCAGGCATGTATGGAGAGGGAGAGGGGAGCAGCCCCCTCAGCATGCTCCAACCCATGTGCCATAAGTTTGCCAACACAGATCTAGTACATAGCTCTTCATCTTTCCTAAAAAGATTGAAATATACTTTATTTAATCCTTTACTGAAATCCCTATGTCCTGTTAATATGGAATTTTGATCGACCATCCTAGTGACCATATTAAAAAAGAATAGGAAGTTATTATGACACCACCAATTTTTGATGAAGCCAACTCACAAACTGTTCTTTTAATAATGCAGAGTACATTTTCTCCAGGAATCATATCCAATCTTACTCTTCATTTATCTGCCAAAGAAAACAGTCTTTGGATCAGAAAAGACAGAACAAAAATTACTAATAAGGATTTGGAATCTAAAATTAGTAAAGTAATAATAAGAAAGCAACTTTTTACTTTTGAAGAGTTCAAGTCATCAGATCCAGATGAGCTGAATCTCTGTGTATGTAACACCCTTAAGCCCTGGAAGCAATATAATAGCCCTTATGATCCACTTAGTTTCCTTCTCTTTGGCCTTAGGCAGCTTATTTTAAAAGCTGAAAAATTATGAGTTCAATCACAATCAGTCTAAGCCCCCAATTATGCAGAAGTTGGGTTCTCTGATTAATTTTATAATTATATCTTTCTCTAGTTAGTCTCCAATGTCTTTGTGGTTGAGGCAAAAATTCAGTTTATCAGAAACATTTGGGTCATGAAACAACTGCTTATATTAGAGTGGCTATGGATAGATAGACATTAGGTGGGGAAGTTGGGGAAAGAGTTAACCTTTTCATGGGACTTCTCTTAGCCTACATTCTTCTCTCTTTCATATCCACAGAGATACTCTCCCTTTTCTGCATGCTCCAGTCTCTGTAATCCAAATGCTCAAAGTCTCTTCTTTACAAATCTGAGATTGCATATCCCTTTTATTCAAAGTACTAGAGCTTGACTCAGTCTCTCATACAATGCCCTTGATTGATTCAAGAAAGTAGGGCCTGTATTACCTTCTTGATCATGTCCTGTTCTGAATGATTCAATTTTTTGTCAAAACATCAGAGCCAAATGGAATGGTTTCCACTCTACCCCTACACATGTGTGCTGAAATCACTGAGTCATGCTGAAATCACATTGCTATTCCAATGTCATTGTTCTTTAAAAGTTTTTGGAGAACAGGAAAGGTTCTACAGGCCTGGAGAAGAGTAAACATTATCCCAGTTTTCAAGAAAGGAAAGATCTTTCTTTCTACAAATTTTAGGACTCAAGTTTGATTTTGATGCTTGAAAAAATTCTAGAATATATATATACATATATATTCTGGCTCATTTTACAGATGAGGAAATTAAGTCAAACAGGATTAAGTGACTTGCCCAGGGTCACATAGTTAGTAAGTATCTGAGGTCAATTTTGAACTCATGTCTTCTTGACTCCAGGCCTAGTGTTCTATCCTCTGTACCACCTAGCTGCCACCAATAAGCAAAATGAATCTAAAGTCATTTGGGGGTGGAGAGGAGGTCAGAAGAGAAACTAAATATTGAAGGTAGTGCTTGAGCTAAATCTTGAAATTAATTAGAGATTTCAAGAGGCATAACTGAGGATGCAGTGCACTTCAGGCATGGGAGACAGTGCAAATGGACAGAAGTAAGTTGGAGTATCATGTTAAGGAGTTATAACAAAGCCAGTTTGGTTAAACTGAGAATATGTGAAGGGAAATAATGTGTAATAAGACTAGAAAGGTAGGTTGAGGCCAGGTTATGAAGGACTTCAGATGCCAAACAGGAGTTTAAATGATAATAGAAGTTACAAGGAGTTGCTGCATTTTATTGAACATGTAAATGTTACTTTATGCTTTCATTTTGGAAAAAGGCATCTGTGTGGAGCAGGAATTGGAGTCCAGCAAGACTCAAGGTGGGGACACCATCGAGGTGTGTGTAATATGGTAGTGTAGGCAAAAGGTCACAAGAGCTTGAAGTAAGGTGATAGCTATATGAGTAGAGACAAAGAAGATTTGAGAAATGTTGTAGAAGTAGAAATGGTGAGATTCCACAGCGGATGGGCCATGTGAAGAGAGACTGAAGATCATTGTGGGCTGTGGGAGCAGTGACTGTGGAGGCAGTTTTCTGATGAAGATGGGAAGGGTTGTGATCAAGCAGACATGATGAGAGCTCAGCCCTGGTGAGGATAATAAGGGTCCCCTCTTCATCAGATAGCAGATTGAAGGAGAAAGGAATGGAGGTTGATGTCAAGAGACTGTGAGGCAGAGAGAAGAGGGATCTCATAGTAAACGATTCCAATTTTTGTTTTTCAACTTGAGAGAGTTGGGGTCGGAAGTAAGGTGGAAAGTTTGAGAAAAGAAGAGAAGGTTTGGACCAGCCATGGTGAAGACTGGGAGAGATAATCTACTGAGGGGAAATAAAAGGATTGCCTTGCCACAGGGAAGGCCCAGGTTAGATAACATAAATTTTTAGTGGGCCCAGCCATTACTATTTCGTGACTTCCTCCAGTCTTCTTGAGCCCCAAACAAGTAGAAATGGAGTAAGCAGTGGTAGTAATAATCCAGGGTGGGGGTTTGGCAAGGCCAAACTTGTTGTGCTTGGCCTTATAGGGCTTATTAAATTGAATGGCATGTTTATCACATTTTCCTTTGACACAAAGCTGGGAGGGTAAGCTAACTTGATAGGCGACAGAGTAAAGATCCAAAAATAGTTTGACAGGCTGGGACAATAACCTAAATGAATAAGATGAAATTTTATATGGATAAATATCTTGCATTTGACTTCAAAAAATGAGTACAAGATGCAGTATGTGTGTCTAAGGAATAGTTTATCCCTAAAAAGATATTTAGTGGACTGCCAAGTTCAGTATGAGTCAGCACTGATACAGCATCCTCCCTCAAAAGTTAATGGAGTCATAGTTGGCCCTAAGAGAGGAGAGGTGCCCAGAAAGATGATCTTAATTGCCCTGTTGTATAATCTTACCCGAACAGACCGTGTCTGGAGTATTAGGTTCCGTTCTGCATGCTACATTTTAGGAATGACATTGATAAGCTAGAGAATGACCAAAAAGAAGGGGATCTGGGATGGTGAAAGGATTAGAACATATGCTATATAGGATCAATTAAAACAATTAAGGATGGAGGGCAAAGGTATATGTTACTTAGGTTAAATAAAGAGATTTAGGAGAGACACGATATATTCAAAGTTTTGAGGATCTTTCATTTGGAAGATGGTTTAAGTGTGTTCTGGATATCTCCACGGAATCAAACCCTGAGCAATGGAGAGAAGCTGTAGAAAATCAGTGCAGCAATCCCAAAGTGGAAGGGGCTGCTTGGCTTCCTCCTCACCAGATGACTTCAAACAAAGGCTAAATGATCATATGTTGGATGGGCATCCTCTAGAGATGATTCTCAGGCAGGAGTACGTTGAACATCTTGATCTCTGAGATTCCTTTCTAATGCTAAGATTCTGTGATTCCCTTTGAATGGTATCTCTTTACTATAAAATAAAGGGTTGAGGCTAGAAGATCTCTATAATTTGTTCCAACTCAGATTCAGTGATCACAATTAGAGGTGGGATGATAGGGAAATAATGGAACTAATATATCTTTCTGTAATGGACTTCCTACTATTTCTATCCCTTTATGGATAGGGAATGCAGGCTTTTTCTGTTGCAAATTGAATTGTCTTAGGCCTGGAAGTGTTGAAAGCTTGTAGTTTGGAGGGTCATCTCAGGGAAAGGTCAGAAGCATGAAATGGTGGTTTCAAGTCAGAGGACAACATATGGATCAGAAACATAATCCCCAATACCTTTCTTTTTCCCTTCCTCCTCCCCATCTGAATTCTTTATTCCTTTTCTGCTTCAGACAAGAGTCTATAGAGTCAAACTTTCTTATAGACCAGTGGTTCCCAAACTTTTTTGGCCTACCACCACCTTTACAGAAAAAAATATTACTTATCCCCCTGGAAATTAATTTCTAAAATTTTAATAGCAATTAATAGGAAAGATAAATGCACCTGTGACCATCACTGCTCCCCTGGATTGCTGCAGCACCCACCAGGGGGTGGTGGCGCCCACTTTGGGAATCACTATTATAGACTTTACTTACGAATATAAAACTACTCTCCAAAGAGAGCAAACTCATAATAATACACCTAGAATAGGAGAATTCTTCATAGGACTTTGCTTTCCAACCTGTCTTGAGTCAGTGTTGAATGCTTCTGTCTTAAATATGAAGCACATATAAAACTCATAACAAACAAAAGGAGTGGTTCAACCAGAGTTGCAGGGTGGAGGTCTAATGAGACCTATATTCTTCACATATAACCACATTGCAAGCCTACTCTAGATTCAGTGTTCCTCTCCCCAAAAACCCTTTGGAACTAAGGCAAACAAGTTCCGGAAGTGTCAGTGGACTTCCTCTAATGTGCACACATTTCCTTCCATATATTTCAAGTGGTTCCATAGACTGATATCTTTGAGTTTTAGCAAAAGTATATTTTAGCAGATTGTACTCAACAATTCATGCTTTCAGAGGCCTTACTTTGGGTTGTCAGAAATGGATTAAAGAATACCCCATACAAGCAAGGAAGAAGGGGTCCGGGAACTAGCTAATGCTTGAACTTCACTTACCTTTGAAGTGGTCCAAGTGGGGGGAATATATACACATAAATTGGGGTACAGAAATACACTGCACTCAACAGCTGGGAAAGGGGAGAAGACAGTTTAAGGGATAATTAGTCCTAAACAAAAACTCTTCTTGCTGCTAGAGATGGGTAGTCATTGGAGATTCTTGGACCGGAGAGTGGCATGGTGAAATCTATGCTGTAAGAAGATTAATCAGGCAATCATTTGTAGTATGGATTGGAGGGGGAAGAGATCGTAGGTAAGGTGACTGTCTACAGATTGACTGTAAGCTATTAAGTTGTTTAGTCATGAGTAAACAAAAGCCCAGATTAGTGTGGTAATGATGGGGTGGAAAAGATGAGTTCCATAAGAATCAACAGAACTTAGCACTGCCTGAAGAGAGGGGAAGAAGGAATGTGCAATCATGCAATCATCAGATGTTTTGCTCTATTGAGAAAAAGTTTTTTCTCCTAGAGACTGGGGGAGTTGGGAATGTTACCAGGGCAAAGGTGAGGAGAGCAGGTAGGCATTGGGGGAACACAGGAGGAGGAATGCCAAAGGGGATAAAAGATACAGAAAGGGGAGGCTAAGGGAATTAACTATTTGTTTCCATGACAAAGTTTTGCCTAAAGAAAAAAAAAAGTTTTGCCTTTATCCCCTTGTAAATAACATGAATTTGGAGTATAGTTCTGGGTATCACATGGTTTAAGGACAGAAATGTGCTTCTAACAAGGCTTCACAAAAAGGCAGATCCTTTGTCACATTGTGGTTTTTTACGGGTAACTCGTGATTTTTTGGTACAGTAGACATGACCAAGGGATAAAATAAACTAGATAGAGCCATCTTGTGGTTGAAGAAGGATAACACAGTTTTCTACTTGATGCTTGAGTTATTTGGGGGTTTACAATATCATTCAAAAACTGATGACAATCCATTTTCAGGTCTGTTTTAATCCACAAGGTTAGGCGGCATTTAGAAGCAGTCATCAAATGTATATTGATATTTATACCCGGTGTACTAATAAGCCCTATAGTGATTGAGTTAACTATCTGATTTTTTTTAAAGTAATGATAGGAGTAAAAGAAAAAAGTGGTGATAAATTAGTGGAGTTAATAAAAGTGTTTTATAAAGGTATTTCTTTGGACATTTTCATCCCTTTATATCCTTCACTAGAGCTATATGATACATAAAGAAGTATTAATTTGGAAACTTATTTGGCCATTTTGAACAACATTGACAGGCAAATTGGATATCTCCAAATCTCCAAAGTAGATTTTTTTAAAAAATTGTTAGCTGGGGCTGGAAGGGGTAGGAAGAAGGCTGAATTATCTGGTGGACGTCTTTACTGAGTTAAAATACACTAGAGAACTGTCAAATCTTCATTTGGTGTTTTCTTACCAAAGCCTTTATTTGAATGGTATGGCCCAAGTCATTAAGCATATTTATCAAATAACCTATTTTATAACTTGCAAACTTATAAAACCACATATAATTACATGTTGTTGTAGACAGAGTACTGGATTGGGAGTCAGGGAATCTGGTTCAAATCACTCTGGGATTTGAAATAAGCTCGGCAAGTCATTTAATCTTAGACATCTCTTGAGGACTTACTGAGTCTCAGACAGGTTGCAGTTGAATAAATTTCCCACACCACAATGAGCTCCCTACATAGATGAAATCAATAAATCCTTTATATTTTTCAATATTTGAAAAAAATAGGATCATAAGATTTTAGAATTGGAGGGAGCTTTCCAGGTTATATATCTTGTCCTCCTCACTTTACAGGTGAGGAAACTGAGGCCCCAAGAGGTCAAACGACTTGCTAGAAGTCACACAAGGGCTAAGCCATAAAGAGAGGACTCTGATTCAAAAATGGTGTTCATTCTACCATAGCAATATAGGAATCAGTCATTTAGCTCTTTATTATCTTAGCTTGAACAAACAACTGCAAAAGTTGAGTATTTTACAACCAAGACTTTACAAGCAGTTAGTTACCTGCTGAACTGCAATCCAGAGAGTGCACCATAAGGTGGATTTAATGTGGAATTTTCTGCTCATACCCAAAGTTACCAAATTCTCCTTTGAAATATATTTTGCTAAGCACTCTGTTGAAATGCAGGTGTACTGTACTTGTCAAATTCCTCTGATCTACCAGGTTAGTGACTTTGTTGTCAAAGACTACCGTTTTAAATTAAAGGAGATCCTTGAATTAATGAAAGATGCCATACTATAGATGGAATTAGAGAGAATGTTACCCTGAAAGGTTTAGTCAGAGAAATCAAGATTAATCTACAATATATTATATAATAATCAAGTATAATTTATAATATATGTTTTATTATATATTGTATGTTTTATATAGTTATTATATAACACAATATATTTTATATATAATATATAAACATACATTCATATATTATTCAAATAATAATATATGAATGTATGTTTATTTATTTTTTTAAACCCTTACTTTCCGTCCCAGAATCAATACTGTGTATCAGTTCCAAGGCAGAAGAGCAGTAAGGGCTCAGCAATGGGGGTTAAGTGACTTGCTCAGGGTCATACAACCAGGAAGTATCTGAGGTCAGATTTGAAACCAGGACTTCCTATTTCTAGGATTGGCTCTTTATTCACTGAGCCACCTAGCTGGCCCCTTCTGCGTATGTTTAAATGAGACACAGTCCTGCTTTATTGCCTCTGCATATCAAATAACAGGACATTACTTCCTGTTTCTAAGCTTCAATTTCTTAACCTAAAAACTGAAGTATTTGAACAGGATGATTTCTAAGGGGCTTTCCAGTTCTGAAAACCTATGAGTCTATGAAGTCCAAGTCTATCTAGAAGTCTGTTACTGTTAGACAATTTTTGACAGAACACAATTCAAGTACATAGGTCTCTAAAAGTATTCTGAAAGCCCTTTGAAGTTTGTTGTAATAGGATTGAATCTTTAGTTCAATAAATAAATTCAAAACAAAATAGAACTTACCCTGAGAGGCAAGTTACTTCATTTCAGTCTACTTCAGTTTCCTCAACTATAAAATGGAGATAGTAATAGCCGCTACCTCCCAGGGTAGTTGTGAGGATAAAAATATTAAACTATAAATAATATTTATAACAAATAATATAATATAAATGATTATAACATGTGTAAAATGGTTTGCAAACTTTAAGGTGCCTTATATGTGTTGACTACTATTTCTAAGGGCAGCTAGGTGGCACAGTGGATGGAGTGCAGAGCCTGGAGTTAGGAAGGCTCATCTTTCTAAGTTCAAATCTGGTCTAAGACACTTACTAGCTATTTGACCTTGGGCAAATCATTTAATCCTGTTTGCCTCAGTTTCCTCATATGTAAAATGGAATGGAGAAGGAAAGAGCAAACCACTACAATCTTTGTCAAGAAAATCTCAAATTAAGAGAATAAAAATGACCAACCTATAAAAAAATTTAATTTTTAAATTTTTTAAATTTATTATTTATTTATAATTTTTTTTGCCATGGTTACATGATTCATGATTTTTCCCACCCTTTTTCCCTCTCCCCTCTTGGAGCTGGCAAGTGATTCCACTGGATTATACATGTATTATTTGTTCAAAACCTATATCCATGTTATTCATATTTGCAACAGAGTGATCTTTTATAATCAAAACTCTAATCATATTCCCATTGAACCACTCAATCAATCATATGTTTTTCTTCTGCGTTTCTGTTCCCACCGTTCTTTCTCCTAGGTTCCTCAGTGTTGTCCTTGGTCATTGCATTGCTGCTAGTAGAAAAGCATTCTATTGTGCCATAGTGTATCAGTCTCTGTGTACAATGTTCTCCTGGTTCTGCTCCTTTCACTCTGCATCAATTCCTGGAGGTCTTTCCAGTTCACATGGAATTCCTCCAGTTCATTATTCCTTTCAGCACAATAGTATTCCATCACCATCAGATACCACAATTTGTTCAGTCATTCCCCAAATGAAGAACATCCCCCCATTTTCCAATTTTTTGCCACCACAAAGAGCACAGCTATAAATATTTTTGTACAAGTATAAAAAATTATTTCTAAAGGTTAGACTTCAATAATTAGAGAATGAACAAAGTCTACCAAAAGTCAAAAACCACCTCTTTATTCAATAATACTAATGCCCTTTATTAGTCTGTGCCTGACTACTACCTTGCTTTCCTCTAGGCATCTGACTAGCATAGACATCATATTATTTAGTTTCAGTATCTTCTCTTGAGCAACTGAGTAGTCGAATCATTTTCTAAGGATGACTAAAAAGTACAAGGATGTGCCAATCTTTTTTTCAAGTCTTCCTGAGTAAATCATCTAGCTGGCATTTAAATTTCTTCATCCTATACTTTATTGGGGGTAAAGCAATTATCTGTTTACCAAAGAGATAATAAGAGGGAAGAAAGTTCAAATAAGATAATGAACATGAAAGTGCTTTTTTAAACTGTTAAATGCTATATAAAATAGGAGGTGGAATCAGAGAGGCAATATGGTGCAGTGGTGAGGGCTCTGATCATGGAATCAGAAAAACTGGCTTGTAAGTTTGGTTCTGTAAGTTTCTTGTCATGAAACTGTAAATGAGTCATTCACAATCTTTGTCCTACAGCTTCATCCAGTGTAAAACAGGGAAGATGGTATTTATACTACTGACTACTGCCTTATAATAATTCATTTAAAGCTTTAGTATTTTGATGGCTCTGAGATTTTTATCTGTGTGGTTACTGTCCAATAAGATCATAGATTGAGAGCAGAAAAGTGTAGCAGAGGATGCCAAGTCCAACCCTTTTATTTTACACCTTCACACATAAAAAATGCAAAGCTTTCCATGCCTTCTCATCCTGTGTGATTCTAGATGGATCATAAATTTTTTCCTCCTCCATCCCCCAGAGAGAGAGAGAGAGAGAGAGAGAGAGAAAGAGAAAGAGAGAGAGAGAGAGAGAGAGAGAGAGAGAGAGAGAGAGAGAGAGAGAGAGAGTTCCAAGTAAACCTTTCCGTGTTCTATATATGTTATTCTATTCCCTAGCCTTTGCCTGGAATGCTTTTCCTCCTTACCTCTAGCTCTGTCATTTCCAACTCAGAAAAAGGGCCAGAAAATGCTAAAAATCATAGTTTTTTAGGGCTTTGTGAATATTAACTATTGATACAAGTGCAAGGACAAGGTGGCACAGTCAGTAGAGTGTGGGGCTTGGAATCAGGAAGACATCTTCATGAGTTCAAATCTGGCATCAGGTATTTATTAGCTGGGTCATCTTGAGCAAATCACTTAACCATGTTTGCCTCAGTTTTCTCATCTGGAAATGGCAAACCACTCCAGTATCTTTGCCAAGAAAACCCCAAAATGAGGTCAGGAAAAGTCAGACCTGAGTGAAATGATGCAACACTTTAAGTGCAAATTACAGCCTACTATATATAAATATAAGATATTATTGTTATCACCAAAGGAAATACAACGACCAGGAAATGCTACAAAGATGGGAGTGGAGGGTACGAAGGACCAGAGTTCAACACAAGAGCTGGAAAGAATCCAAAGGCAGAATCTCAGTCCCATGGCTCACTATAGTTTTATAATAAAAAGCAATAATATAACACTATAATAGCATTTTTATAGTATTTTCAAGTTGGCAAAGTGTTATATATGTCTATATATATGATCTCATTTGATCCTAAATATCACAGGTGTTGCTTTTGAGATATGAATCAAAGGCTATTGTGCACAAAAAAGTTTTATAGATATCCTGTCACAGAAGGATCTCAAAATAATTCTGAAACATTATCTTAGCAGCTACAGAATGGGTGGGAAACATAGCCTTGATTTGTTCTCCCTCTTCAAGATTCTTTCTGCCTATACAAATCCTACCCATTGAAACATCTTCCTTGAATCTTTTTTTTTACTACATAAGTCCATAATATTCTCTCCTGATGATGTTTTCCAATGGATGTTATTGTTTCTACTCTGCAATGTAGAGCCAATTCATCTTAGACTTTAGTCTATGTTGTGTGATAACATCCTTAACGAGTGGCCAACAGGCTTCTGCTTAAAACCCCAGTGAAGGGGAACTCACCACCTCCAAAGACAGTCATTCTGCTTTTGATCTAACTCCTCTGGCATTTAGAGCTCTTCCCAACCTGACCCCAAGCTCTTTTGCCAAGCTTATTACATATTACTTTCCATGCACTCTAGTCAGGAGATGCTTCATGAAATTTAGCTGGGTCTTGAAAGGAGACTTGTTGCTATTCATTCAGTCATTTCAGTCGTATCTGATTCTTTGTGACCTAATATGGAATTTTCTTGGCAAAGATAATGGAGGGATTTTCCATTTCCTTGTCCATCATTTTACAGATGAAGAAATTGAGACAGAGTTAAGTGACTTACCCAGGGTCACACAGCCAGTTAGTGTCTCAGGCCAGATTTGAACTCAAGAAGGTGAGTCTTCCTGACTCCAGGCCTAGTAATCTATATACTGCACTATCTAGCTGCCCTGACACATAATAGACACTGATTTAAAAAATTAAAAATATATATTATATATGTAATCTATATATATTAAACTGAAATCTGGCTCTAGGTAGCTTCAACCTTTTTATCTTTTTATCTGTCATTACCATATAGAAACAGATTAGTTTTTTCCCCACATGACAGATCTTTATTTATTTTCCAAATTTCTAATTTTTTATTTAATTAATTAATTTTGAGCATTTTCCCATGGTTATAGGATTTTCATGTTCTATCCCTCCCTTCCTCCAACCCCCTCCCATAGCCGACACACAATTCCACTGGGTTTTACATGTGTCATTGATCAAGACCTATTTCTATATTGTCGATATTTGCAGGGTGGTCTGCATCGCTAATTATATCCCCATCATCCCATATGATCAGGCAGTTATTTCTCTTCTGTGTTTCTACTCCCACAGTTCTTCCTCTGAATGTGGATAGTTTTCTTTCTCATAAGTCCCTCATAGTTGTCCTGGATCATTGCATTGCTGCTAGTAGAGAAGTCTATTACATTCAATTGTACCACAGTGTATCAGTCTCTGTGTACAATGTTCTCCTGGTTCTGCTCCTTTCACTCTGCATCAATTCCTGGAGGTCTTTCCAGTTCACATGGAATTCCTCCAGTTCATTATTCCTTTTAGCACAATAGTATTCCATTACCATCATATACCACAATTTGTTCAGCTATTTCCCAATCGAAGGGCATCCCCTCATTTTCCAATTTTTTGCCACCACAAAGAGCGTGGCTATAAATAATTTTGAACGAGTCTTTTTCCTTATGATCTCTTTGGGGTATAAACCCAGCAATGCTATAGCTGGATCAAAGGGCAGGCAATCTTTTAGCGCTCTTTGGGCATAGTTCCAAATTGCCATCCAGAATGGTTGGATCAATTCACAACTCCACCAGCAATGCATTAGTGACATAACAGATTTTTAAAGGCAATAACAACGTCCCTCTAGATTTTTTCTTTTCCAATTTGAACATCATTATATTCTTTCAGCCAAGTCTAGTGTGATGTTTTCAAGTCACTTAACCCCACCAGTTGCTCTTCTCTCTCAATACATTGCTGCTGATCAATGCCCTTCCTAAAATTTAATATCAAGGACTAGCTGAAGTGCTGGAGATGTGATCTGTTCCTACTCATATCCTGCCAAATAGAGTTGAAAGAAATCAGATAGATAACAGATTCCCCTATAATTTTACCTAATCTCAACCAATGGGCAGCTAGGTGGAGCAGTGGAGAGTGTTAGACCTGGATTCATCAAGACTCATCTTTCTGAGTTCAAATCTGGTCTCTGACACTCACTAGCAGTGTGAATTTTGGCAAGGCATTGAACCCAGCTTGCCTCAGTTTCCTCACTGTAAAATTAGCTGGAGAAGGAAATGGCAAACCATTCCAGTACCTTTGCCAAAAATGGGTCACAAAGAGTCAGACAGGTCTGAAAATAACTAAACAACAAACCAAGATAAAAGTGCAAAATCTAAATTGACCACATGATTGCTTCTCAGTGTACAAACCAGAAATCAGTGAAAATTCAGAGATTTAGATGTGAAGATATGACAAAAGCAGACATTCGTATGGTTCATTTTGAACATGGTTATATGGCTAAGTTTCTGTATGAGTTTTAGGATTCTCTTGCCTTTGGGTAGACACAACTTGTGTCAATCATTGTCCTGATCCCTGAATGTAAACCAGATTGGGGGCTCTTCCAAGGTGACTTACTATAAGAAGGAATCTACTTTCAGAGACCTAAAAAGGTTTGTTCTTGAAGATAACTCCAGTCAGCAGGGGATCATGATGGGTGTTCAAAAATGTTGAAGGTCTATTGCAAGCAGTCAATGAGTGCTTACTATGTGCTAGTCACCTGCTAAGTAATGAGGATAGAGAGAAAGGCAAAATATAGTCCCTGGGGCAGCTAGATGGTTCAGTGGATAGAGAATTAAGTCTATAAATGGGAGGTCCTGGGCTCAAATGTGGTCGCAGATTTTTTCTAGCTATGTGGCCCTGGGCAAGTTACTTAAGCCCCATTGCCTAGCCCTTACCACTCTTCTGCCTCAGAACCAGTACTTGGTCTGAATTCCAAGACTAAAGGTGAGAATTTTTCAGAAAAGATAGTCTTTGCCTTAAGGAGCTCACAATCTGTGCTGTAGACCCTACCTTCCAGCTGAAGCTGCCGAACAACTTTGTTCCTGGCCATGGTACTGGGTCACTTAGGGTTCGTCACTGGATGGACAGATATTCATCTACTCAATTGCTTGGTCTGGGTCATCTATTTTTCTAATTCATATCACTTTTTTACATAACAAACATCCTATTATGAGACCTCATCATGCCGTGAAGATGATGCCGGGTTCTAAAAAGGCTTTTCAGGGTCAACCAAGTAGCTCAGTGGATAGAGAGCCAAGTCTAGACATGAGAGGTCCTGGGTTGAAATCTGGTCTCAGACACTTCCTAGCTGTGTGACCCTGGGAAAGTCACTTACTCCTAATTGTCTAGCTTATTGCTCTTCTGCCTTGGAACCAATTGATTCTAAGAGTAAGGTAAGATTAAAAAAAAAAGACATATAGTGACTCTGGCAGATCTACCAAGTTAAAAAGACTCAGATTATTAACCTTGTAATGGACTCTTTGGGGGTCATCTGAACACCAGTCCAGGTAAGTTTAGAAAGCTTTATCACCAGAATATTGAATGCTAGCTGGTGATTTTTTCAGTCACAGTAACTCATAAAGATTGGCTACCAAGACTCAGTTTCAAGGCAAGTCAACAAGTATTTTATTAAGCACCCACTATGTATTGAGCACTGAGCTAAGCACTGTAGATTCAAAAAAAAAGGGGGGAGGGGGAAGGAAAGGAAAGAGAAGAGAGTAAGAATTTATAAATATTTGCTATGTGCCAGTGTGTCAGATACTTTACAAATAATAAGCAAAAAATAGTCCTGGCTGGCAAAGAGCTCTCAGTCTAAGCTCATCACGGGGTTGTGAACTATGTCAGGGGAAGGATGACCCTTACCAATGAAATCATAGATCCTTAAAGCCTGGTTTGTAGGGTTTGAGGGTTTGGATTAGTGTGAACACTGAATCCTTTGAAATGTTCCCATTATTTGAATTCACACCACATATTGCCATTGGGCTAGAACTAATGCTCTATTTTACATAATCATAATTTTATTTTATTTATTATTTTTTAAACCCTTACCTTCACATCCTAGAATCAATACTAAGTATCGGTTCTAAGGCAGAAGAGTGGTAAGGACTAGGCAAAGGGGGTTAAGTGACTTGCCCAGGGTCACACAGCTAGGAAGTGTCTGAGGCCACATTTGAATCCAGGATCTCCTATCTCTAGGCTTGGCTCTGTCCACTGAGCCATCCAGCTGCCCCCACATAATCATAATTTTAGATAGTGAGAAGGTGAATACATGCAACCACTTCCATGGATTGATTATTCACACTAATAGGGACATGGCTGTACTATGAGCTCTAGGACTATACCTCAGTCTTCTTTGAATCTCCTACCATGCCTACAAGAGCCCCACGGGGAAGAGCTGTTCTCTCCCCAGGACAGGAACACCAGTGGGCAGGAAGGAGTCATGCAGATCATTGGCATGACCTATTTTAAATTGCCTTTAGCAAACACAGTCAGCAATATAAAACAAACAGAATCATCCAGTTAGATTATAGAAAAATAAAGAAGGAAATTGACCCATCATTAATGTTTTACTAACTCAAAAAGGATAATTTTTAACCCTGAAATTTCTAAGACATAGAAGGCACAGTTCTGGAGTAGACTTGGGGTATGCTTAACCCCAGCCTCAGCCATCTCCTTTCACTGACAACTGACGAATAAATGGATGGACAAATGATTTACACCCAAAGCAGCTCGCCCAGACTTCCAATCTGGACTTGATTAGCCACCTTCCATGATTCAATAGGAATGTCCTCTCTGAGACTAGCAGCACTGCTCCGTCTTGGGAATTAGTCCATTGTAGTAACTGAGCAGTTATTCACTAAGGATTAGGATCATGAGAACATGGAGTTATACTGTGTATGTGAGGGGATAGATTGGAGAATGTCTCATGGAGAATGCTTGTTGACTGACTCTCAGAGGCCATTTCATAGCACACATATGGAACTCAGTCTGCACCCTGGTCACTTAGGGTCATCCGTGGGATTCTGACTGGGGCGCTTCCCATGAGGCTTCTCTTGTGACTTGGCCACTGCATGTAAAAATATGCTCTGGGAAAGAACTGCTGGAGTCAGAATGCAGATCAAAGCATTCTATTTTTTACTTTAGCTTATCTGAGTTTTTATTTGGGGTTTTGTTTTATATGATTATTCTCTTAGAAAAACGAACATTATGGAAATGTGTTTTGCTTGATAATACATGTGTGACCCAGATCAGATTGCTTACCAGCTCCAAGAAGGGGGAGAGAAGGGAAAGAGGGAGACAAATTGGATCATATAACTTCAGCAAATTTATGTGGGAAATTGTTAATACATGTAATTGATAAAATAAAATATCTTTTCAAAGAAAATGTGATCTGACTCAGACCCAATAGATTTGTGGGCTTTTTTAAAAATCCTTACCTTCCACCTTAGAATCAATACTATGTATTGGTTCCAGGGCAGAAGAGTAGTGAGGGCTAGGCAGTGGTGGTTAAATGACTTTCTCAGGGTCACACAGCTAGGAACTATCTGAGGTCAGATTTGAACCTAGGACCTCCCATCTCTAGGTCTGGCTCTCAATCCACTGAGCCATCCAGCTGCCCCCTAGATTTGTGTTTTAGAATGATATAGCCATTTCTTATTGGTTCTCAATCCACTGAGTTATCCAGTTGCCCCTTAGATTTGTGATTTAGAATGATACAGCCATTTCTTATCAGTGCCCTTGGCCATTGTGATGAGAGGGGTTATGCTAAAAAGGACTAATCATTAAGCTTAGAAGAGGCTCCCATTCAGTAGTGGTTAAAAGAAGCAGAATCTCCACTTGGTTTCTCCATGTAAGCCTGAAAGACAACTCAAAATTTCCAACTTGTTGGATAGACAGGACAGGAGAGAAAGAGCTCGTGAGGGTGAAATCACTCTTTTTAAATTTTCCTGAGTGGGTAACTTTTCTTGGCTCAATGGTCCAACCCCTTTGTCATTCTATCATTACTACCACAGGGACCAAGTGGACCAAAAAGGGAATACTACATCATCCCAAAGCACAAGTCCAAAAGGACTCATAAGAGGTTGCTGTATCATCGTAAAGCTCAAGTCCTCCTGCAGTGAACTAGAGAACATATGCTGTGAAAACAGCAAAGAGACAGGCTTATCTTAGGAATTCTCTGTAGGATGACCCTAGTAAGTCCATTTCAGGTCTTGGTGTGCTCCATTTTTTTCTTTTAAAAAAATTTTTTTTTTAAATTTTTATTGATTTATTTAGAATATTTTTCCATGGTTACAAGATTCATATTCTTTCCCTCCTCTCCTCCCACCCCTCTCCCATAGCCAATGAGCAATTCCACTGGGTTTTACATGTGTCAGTGATCGAGACCTATTTCCATATTATTAATGTTTGCACTAGGGTGATCATTTAGAGTCTACATCCCCAATCATATCTCTATCAAACCATGTGATCAATCATATGTTTTTCTTCTGCGTTTCTGCCACCACAGTTCTTTCTCTGAATATGGATTGCGTTCTTTCTCATAAGTCTCTCATAGTTTGTCCAGTCATCGAATTGCTGCTAGTAGAGAAGTTCATTACATTCGATTTTACCTGTGTACAATGTTTTCCTGATTCTGCTCCTTTCGCTCTGCTTCAATTCCTGGAGGTCTTTCCAGTTCTCATGGAATTCCTCCAGTTCATCATTCCTTTTAGCACAATGGTATTCCATCACCATGATATACTACAATTTGTTCAGCCCAGTTGAAGGGCAGCCCCTCATTTTCCAATTTTTTGCCACCACGAAGAGCGAGGCTATAAATATTTTTGTACAAGTCTTTTTCCTTATTATCTCTTTGGGGTATAAACCCAGCAGTGGTAAGATTGGGTCAAAGGGTAGGCATTCTTTTAAAGTCCTTTGGGCATAGTTCCAAATTGCCTTTCAGAATGGTTGGATCAATTCACAACTCCACCAGCAATGCATTAATGTCCCAATTTTGCCACATTCCCTCCAACATTTATTACTTTCCTTTGCTGTCATGCTAGCCATCAGATAATATTTGTAAAGCACTTAGCTCAATGCCTGGCACATAGTTGGTGCTATATGAATATTTATTCTTTCCTTCCCCACACCTACTCATTCTACAGGTGAAATTATTTGCCCAAGGTGACTTCAAGAAGTGATAGCAGAGCCAAGATTTGAACTAAGGTTGCTTTGGGGCAGTACTACCTAGAATCTTCTATATCGAATTTGTGCTTTGGTGAATAGAAGCAGGATATTTTGTGGGCTTCTTGGTAGGAGGAAAGAACTGATTTACCAACAACTATCCCAAACTTACTACCCATTATTACCAGTAAATAATTTACTTAGGACAAAGAATGTATAGATGTAGAGCTTTGGAGCCCAAGCTGAAGCCACTTACAACAATGTTGGTATTTAGGATACTTACATTAACTTAGACCAGTAGGAAATTATTTTGTACAGCTCAGCAACAATGTACTAAAGGATGCTTTATTAGCTGATCATACTGCAGTAAGATTTAGGTGAGTAAAATAAAGTTGAGCTTAAGGTCAAATATTAAACTATTTCTAAAGAACGTTAAGTTCAAGAAAGGAGAAAGATGACTTAAGGTTAGGCACAATCACATAGAATTGGAACTAAACTCAGTTAAGGCAGGTCTTAGTTCAACTATAGCATAAGACCAAGGAAATAATGCCCCATATTTTGAATTAGATGCCATGATATAATGGGGAATTTTTATTTGAAAAGGTCAATGGATCTGAGACCAGATTCTAGTTTTACTACTTACATGTATGACCTTGGGCAAATGACTTAATTATACTTAGCTGCAAATGGGTCTCATCTATAAAATAATGAGGTTGGTCAAGATGATCTTTTAGGTCCCTTCCAACTTCGAATCTATGATTATTTGACAAAGGAAGTGTTTCAAGAAATTATATCCTGCCAACTGAAGGTATGGAGAATGGGCCAAGTGACTTAAAGTCACTCATCTATTGCTTCTTCTAGCCAGGTGATCAACAACATTTTTCCCTTTGCACATTGTCAGGAAAATAACACCCACCCTTCAGATATAAACTAGAGAAGGTTCCCTCAGACCTTCCCCCAATCTTTCCTGACTCCAATATCAAGTAGTGTGAAGCAAAGATCTGGATGTCTGGCTCTAGAACAGAACAAGAAGGGGTCAGTATAGCTCAAAGAAAAACTAGATAATTTCTCTGCCCCCAGGGTCATCCCACTCCCACCCCTTTCCCTAAGCACTTCCTTGCTAACATCTGAACCTGTTTTCATCTTCCTTCCAAGGAGGTCCATCAGTGCCGGAGTCATAATTGGGGATCTGCTCCCCATGACTTCCAAGGAGGATCTTGCTGCTGCACATCCTGCAGCCAAAATAAGCCAGGACAGGTTTTGTACTTCTGGCAGTACAGGAAGCATCGCCCCCACCATAAAGTGGAAGCAGTTTGGAAATTAAAAAGAAAGTGCCAGCCAGTGACTAAAAGCCTAATTCAGTCATAAAAAGGAAAAAAAAATCGCTTCAGGCTACATCTTGAGAAACAAGGTGTCAGCTATTTCTAAAAGTGTTTGTTTTTCTCCTTTAAAAAAAATTATCCAGAAAAATTTTAATTGTAGGCAAGCCATAAAACCCAATTAGAATTCCAAAGGAAGCTTCAAGTATGTATCTGTGACTTCTGCACTTTGTATTGCTTCCTTCTGTGACTAAAAATAGTCTTCCTTCTGAGTTGTTTTAGTCCTTTTGTCTTTAAGGTGCCTTATTTTTATCATTTTATTATTTTTTATTTTATGTGGCACTAGATTCCATGATGTTAAATCTTAATGTTCTTCAGAATGATGCAGTCATTTTACAACAATAACATAAGTTTGATACCAAAACAAACTGAAGTCAGAGAAGGAGGATTTAGGGAGGAAGGACAGTTTCCACACCTTATCTTCTGAGATTTCTCTTACCAATGAAATTTGTGATTATAACACATGTTGAATCCCTCCCTCTTTTCTTAATCCTGTTTTACTTCCAGTCATTGAGAAAGAACATGGAAACCGTTCTCTGTTTTTAGATAGGTATTGTCACAAATTTAATTGTCTTTTTTAAAAAAAAAAAGCTTAACAAATCAATCCTGGGTTAGAAGTCATCCTTGTGATTTTCATGCAATGGTTATGGTCTTGAAAGGCACAAATAGAAAGAAATGGGTCACTTTTCCTCTGTGCTTCCTCCTATGTAAAAATGATGGTTTCAAGGTGCTTTCAAGTTCTAATATTCCAAGCCTATCTTTATATACAGTCAACTAGACTTTGAGTCAGAGAACCAGGATTCAAATCCTGGTTCTGCTATTTTCTCACTTTGTGATCTTGAATAATCATTTTATCTCTTTGGGCTTCAGTCTGAGAAAACTGAAAATGAAGTTAATATAAAATGAAAATGTGTAAAACAAAGGGGTTAGTTAGCTAGTTGACTTCACCTCTACATTTATCTCAGCCTTAAAACTGAGAGGGGAGGTGGGAGGGAGAGGGGAAGGGAGAAAGGGGGAAGAGAAGGAAGGAAGGAGAGAGAAGGGGGAAAGAAGGAGAGAGAGAGGGGAGGGAGAGGCAAGGGAGGGAGATACTTAAGAATAGGTTGAATGAGAAGACATGTCTGATCCTTTGAACAGTGGTACCTTTAAATCTTAGTTTCCAGAAAAAGGTTGATTTTCTTCTTCATTGTCTTAGTAAAGGGAGAGACAGACTTGGGATGCAAGAATATAGTATGAAAGGGATTCTTTCAATAGGTAAGAATATTGGTGACAGAAACAGGAAGAAAATCCAATAGTCACCTACAAGTAGCATGTCTTTTCCGAGAAACAGGGATCCTCCATGTTAGATAATCTGTCCATGTGCGAAGTCCTCGTTACATCAACAACATTGATTTACATCCATATTTGCTCTTCTTGTTCCCAGATGATTTACTGGCACAGCTCTTCAAGCAATATTGTCTTTTGATGACAAATGCATTTCATTCCTTGAGGCAACCCTCATTCCATAGAGGAACAAATTACTATATTTTAAATGGATAATTAACTCTACTAAACCAAGTTCTAGATTTGTCAGACATTGTTAAAAGCTTATGGTAACTAGAGCTGAGGTAACTGAGGAAGATGATTTATGGCGGGTGCCCCAGATACCAGTGACTCCTTGAGAAATCTCATTTAAGTAATAGACTCAAAGGATCAGAGTTAGACCTGGAAGAGATTTTATTTTCTGTCCAATCCTACTGCCTCATTTTAAAAACAAGAGATTAAGGTCCAGAGAGAATGATTTATCCAAGGCCAAAAGAACCTAAATCAGAATTTGAACTCAGGCCCTTGGACTCCAAATTCACCATGCTTTTCAGTATATCACTTGCCTTTTTTTTTTTCCAAAACTTCCATTTTCCATTTCAGTGTGGCTTTTAATATAGCAGTAGAGTTTCTTCTTTCTCATGGGGAGGTTCTATTCATTAATTCAATTCAATAAACTTTTATTTAGTACTTACTCATTTACTTGTATAAGGCAGTGGGGATACAAAGGCAAAAACCAAACATTCCCTGCCCTCCAAAATGTATACTCTAGGGGAGAAACTACTAATACACAAGTGAGGAAATGTGAAATAAATGCAAAGTAATTTGGGGGTAGAGCACACCAACAGCCAAGAGAATCAGAATTAAGCTTCCTGCAGAAGGTAGCATTTGAACTGAGCTTGGCCCACCCCTCACATAGCCACTAGGGACTTGAGGCACTCTTTCACATAATGGATAATGTTGGATTTGGAATCAGGAAGACCTGAGTTCAAGCCCTGATAGCTATGCCACCCTGGGCAAGTCAAGTAACTTCTCTTGGCTTCAATTTCCTCATTTGTAAAATGAGTATAATATTAGCATTTACCTATCTTGCAGGATTGTTGTGAGGATCAAATGAGTTAATATTTGTAAAGTACTTTGCAAACCTTAAAATGTTATTATTATTATTATTATTCTTTAAGTGTCTCTAGAATACATAGCTGACAAAGAAGGCTCCTTTGTAATAGCTCAAAATATATGTACTGGACCTAGCCTATCCCCTTCCTCCATAATCTGGATCATGTTGGTCTTGTCTTCTAGGAGGACAGTGAGGTGAAAAATAGACAAAGCAAATGGAAAATAAATCCCCTTCCTCTTATCTTTCCATGCTAGTGCCTTGTCCAGCCGGTTAATAATACTCTAAGGCTGGCTGGTTAGACACCTAAAGTCAGTGTCTCTAGGTATCTCATGGTTGGTTCATTTCCTCAACTCCCAAAACATAGATGATCCTCAAACATCAAAAACCCATTTGCCTTTTGAATGTGGAGAAATGGACCTCTTCTGACACAGTTTAAGACTTCTACCAAGAGCCAGAGAGAGAACATTCATTTAAAGTCTATTTGCTGATGGTGGAATGTGAGATGCTGAACAGAACAAACCAAAAAGGCCCAGCTAGGATCAGAACACTTCATCCAGAAAGGAGAACAAGCAAATACCTGGGACAGCTGGCCTTCTACTGCTCCCTTTCTCTTTCCTTCAAACAGAAAAGTGCAAGGAATACAAGTGGCCCCATGGGCCAACAGGAAAATGCCCTACTGTCCTCTAATGTGGTCTTATTTAAACCTTGAGAGCTTTCCAGAAAGATGAGGTGATTTCCCCCCTAATTTTCTGAGTTCTTTTAAAAGGTGTTGCCTGATGACCTTTAAGGAAGGCAAAAAACTGAATAGTATTTCCTGTAATGGGAGGAAAAAGAAAGTAGGTATTCTCTTTGGTGCCTTAGGGACACACTTGAGTGGCAGAAAGATGAGTCTATATGTATATGTAATCTGAAAACAAGAGGCAGGCTCAGCTGTCTACAGGATACCTTGTAGACAAAACAACCAGTTGATTCACTGGGATTATTCTTTTTTCAACTTGTTATGCAGACATAGCATAAGTAAATATATATATGTATATATATATGCTTTATGGAAATTAGAAATCAGGAAACATTTTGAATCCCGGTATAAACAGGCTGTATGACTATAACTAAATTAAATTTCTTAGAGTCTTGGTGTCCTCATCTAGGGGCAGCTAGGCAGCACAATGGAGAGAGTGCCAGGTTTGGAGTCAGGTATGCTCATCTTCCTGTGTTCAAATCTGGCCCAAGACACTGTGTGACCTTGGGAGTTTCATCATTTGTAAAATGAGATGGGGAAGGAAATGGCAAACCATTCCAGTATCTTTGCTAAGAAAACCCCAAATGGAGTCACAAAGAGTCAGGCATGACTGAAACTCTTTGGTAAAATGTGGTTCAACAAAGAAACAAACCAAAAAAAAAAAAAAAAAAGAAAATGGGGAATGGAAAGAAATGGAAGTGGGAGAAGGGAGGAAGGGAACAAATGGATTTAAGGGTGCCCCGTGACTTAGCATATCCAAGGAATGCTGAGGATTAGAAATTTTGTGTAAAAAATATTCATATCCATGGCCATCCTCTATAAGCTCTCTCTTCTACGCTCTTCATCTCCTATCACTCAGGTACCTTGTTCCTCTATCTCTTTCTTCTCCTTTGTCTCATATGATGAGATGGCCTTACCCCTTACCAAGGCTAACCTCTCCTCTTTCTTTCCTCTCACTCTCATTTCACCCCTTACAATCTAGCTTCCCACCTTATCATTCTCCCCAAACTGCTCTTTCCAAAGTCACTAATAATTTGTTAGTTGTCATATCCAATCCTTCTCAATCTTTTTTCCTTAATCCTTCTTCTCCTTGACCTCTTTGTAGCTTTTAACACTATTGATCACACTCTTATCCTTAATATGCTCTTCTCCCTAGAATTTCAGGATGCCACTGTCTGGTTTTCCTCTTACCTATCTACCTACCTGCTCTTTCTCTGTCTCCTTTGCTGGATCTTCCTCCAGATCATGCCCTCTAACCATAGATATCCCTCAGGCTTCTGTCTTGGACCCTCTTCTCTCTATATACCACTTCTCTTATTGATCTCATCATCTTTTATGGATTTAATTGCCAATCCTGTGCTGATGGTTCTCAAATCTACCTATCCTGTCACAGACTCTCTGCTGACCTCTAATCTCTCATACCCACCTACCTTTCAGATATACCTTGAACTGGATGTCCAGTAGACATCTTAAACTCAATATGTCCAAACCAGAATTCTTTATCTTTCTCCCTAAATTCTCCTCCTTCACCTTCCATATTACTCTAGAAGGCAATTTTATCCTCCTAGTCCCTCAAGCTTGAAACCTAGGAGTTGGCTTTCTCCAATTCCAAACCATTTTCCATTTAACCACTAAAGTGATTATCTCATAAGTCAGGTTAAACCATTTCACACACCCCACCCCATTCAATAAATTGCCTCCAATAGCAAATACAAAATGCTTTGTTTGACATTCAAAGCCCTTTATAACCTACCCCCTTCCTTTCCAGTCTTCTTACACCTAACTCCTGATATGTACTCTTTGATCCAGTGACACTGGTTTCTTGGCTGTTCTGGAAACAAAACATAACATCTTTCAACTCTGGGTTTTTTCTCAGGCTGTTCCCCATGGCTGGAATGTTTTCCCTTTGCTTATCTGGTACTGACCTTTCTGGCTTCCTTTAAGATCACACACACACACACACACACACACACACACACACACACACACACACACACACAC